>NW_013952471.1:148843-150692 GCF_001266775.1 Austrofundulus limnaeus
CTGCCTGGCTCCTGGGTTTGTAGGGACACTGTCTGCTCTGTGGTACAGAGTCCTGATCACTCCTAACTTGTGTTCCAGTGGGTGGTGGGAGTCGTTTCATTAGAGAAGAACCCGTCCAGAAGACCTATACAATTTTTTTCTTTTTGATTTTTTACCTGGATTACTTAGATGCATCAGGACGTTATGGTGGCCCTCGAAGGACCATTTGTAATTAACTTAGACTAAAGCCTCTCGCCTCATTGCTATGGACGAGCACTGCTAACAAACAATAACTGAGCTCTACATGGTATTTCCTGCATAGAAACAGTTTTACACATCCTCATATAAACACTGAAACGTACTTTGAGTGTGACTGAGAAAATGTGAAATGAATAATACAGAAATACTAAAGTAAAGGTAAGAACGTTTTACTCACTGTTGTGGTGAGTAGCAGCTAACATCTTGAGTTTTGATCATGCTGTAGTCAGATTTCTCCCACTTTCCAACTAAGAATTCCATTCCAGGTTAAATTTACAACTTGTAAGTGGGAAATTCCCAATTCCCAGTACGACTCTCTCTATTTAACAGCATTGCTGGCTACCTTTGAACTCTGTGCACCTCCACTGAGTAGTGGGATGCCATCGTTTTGCAGGTACAATAATTTGCATTATGGGAGATGTAGTTTACGATCAGTGCTGGCTGTAAATCACTTATTTTAAGACTTTAACATATCTTTGAAGGTCTCGCGGGCTAATTAAAAAGCAGTGGCGGGTCTCATTTGGCCTGCAGGCCTTGAGTTTAACATGTAGTTTAGAGCAAATACATTACAAATACATTACTAAATTTACCAGTTGAATTTGTTCAATTACAATAACAGTTCCACAGCAATTTATCAAACATATTTTGACACTGCTACTTCGCGCATTTTTAACTACATGGTCCCCTAACCACTTTTTTCAGATTCAACAAAGCGCATCAAAGTGGACCAGCCGGTGGTGGAGATGGACGGAGATGAAATGACTCGCATCATTTGGGAGTTCATCAAAGAGAAGGTTGACTGAAGAAAAAAAAAGAGATCTCATAAATCCTGATTTCTTTACACAAATAACCTGTTAACCCCTTTTCAGCTCATCTTACCAAACGTGGACGTGGAGCTGAAGTACTTCGACCTGGGTCTGCCTTACCGAGACCAGACGGACGACCAGGTCACCATCGACTCCGCTCTGGCAACGAAGAAATACAACGTGGCTGTGAAGTGCGCCACGATCACCCCCGATGAGGCCAGAGTTGAAGGTAAGTCAGAGTCTGAGTTTATTACATGCTGTCATTTTCACCTGTTCTGGATTTGACCAACTTTGAGCTACTGATTGACATTTCATGGTTCTTTACAGTTGTGGGCACAGTTCTGCTAATCCGCTAACGGTGAAGTTTAACGAATCAGTGTTTTGGCTAACTTTAAACCGTTAGCAGAGCAATTAGCATCGCAAAATTGAGTTCTGCTATCTTTAAGTCAAAAACAAAAACAACTATCCTCTCACACATGCAGCACTGCACTAGGGGGTGTAAATCACCACCTTTATCATGATACAATATTACATCAATATGTTTGGATGACGATTTGATATTTCTTGATATCACAAAGTCTGTCACAATATGATTTCAATTCAATTCAGTTTACATGTCTGCGATCAATATAATGTAATATCATGTGCCCATCTGACACAATGACTGTTAGATGGGCATAAGATATGAAGGTAAGATAAGATAAGATACAATATGATACCATACGATACGATAAGATAAGAAGATAAGATAAGATAAGATAAGATAAGATAAGAAGATAAGATAAGATAAGATAAGATAAGATAAG
>NW_013952471.1:151178-156632 GCF_001266775.1 Austrofundulus limnaeus
GATACGATAAGATACGATATAAGATAAGATACGATAAGATACGATATAAGATAAGATAAGATACGATATAAGATAAGATACGATAAGATACGATATAAGATAAGATACGATAAGATACGATATAAGATAAGATAAGATACGATATAAGATAAGATACGATAAGATACGATATAAGATAAGATACGATAAGATACGATATAAGATAAGATAAGATACGATATAAGATAAGATACGATAAGATACGATATAAGATAAGATACGATAAGATACGATATAAGATAAGATAAGATACGATATAAGATAAGATACGATAAGATACGATATAAGATAAGATACGATAAGATACGATATAAGATAAGATAAGATACGATATAAGATAAGATACGATAAGATACGATATAAGATAAGATACGATAAGATACGATATAAGATAAGATAAGATACGATATAAGATAAGATACGATAAGATACGATATAAGATAAGACACGATAAGATACGATATAAGATAAGATAAGATGAGATAAGATACAATAAGATAAGATAGACCTTTATTGTCATTGTACAGAGCACAATGAAATTACAGTTCAGAACACCCATTCAGAAGAAGACAGAACATAACAAACGTAGGAGAACAGGTGCTCTGGGTCATGCTGCCTCAGACCCCTGATATATCGATTCACATCGAGAATATGAAATTTTCATTTTGCATCGATATAACTGAATCATGAACCATCAAACTGATATATCGATAAAGATTGATGTATTGTTACACCCCTACATGCCACTCCTTCATCATGCGCCTTGTGTGTGCATCTAATATTGTTAGTTTGTGTGTTGTTTGTTAGTTTGTGTGTTAGTCTTCCCCTGGAAGAAAAGAAGATGTGTGCCACAGACAGTGACAGTCGCCTTCGTCGTCTCAAATCTTTGCAATATGGTCAGACAAGTGCTGTCAGGGGAAAATGCTCTAAAGCATTTTAGGAGATGTAGTTATTCAGTTTGTATGGTTTTATCCCAGTGGATTTATGTTTCAGAGGAGATGGATATTCCCGAGACGTAATTCCTGTTTTATTTGCTTGTGTTTGAGTGAATCCTGGTTGGATTGATGAAACTTTCAGCAGACACATTGGTTGTGTATGAAGGAGCCGCGGAGCTGAGCGAATAGACCCAAGAATTTTGTTTACGTCACTTTGTCGAAAGTTGTTTTCTGATTCAACTGCTTATGTTTTTTTTTACTGTTTGGTGGACGTAGAAACAGTTTTTATGAGCTTTTAGCCAAGAGTCTGATGTTTCTGTGGAAACCACGTCATTGTTCAAATGACAGACCTCGAGTTAGCAGTTAGCATTAGCTTTAAGTAATCTTCTTACCTGTTTAGCATTTCAAAGCTAGCATTTTGGTTAGCCGTGCCAACCTCTCTGCTCATTTATGTCCAACATGTACAAATCATTTGCATTTTTAGTCTGTATTTGATGGTAAGTCATGATTACGTCTTCAAATATCAGACCCGTAATCTTATTTTAGAGTTTAAACTGAAGAAGATGTGGAAGAGTCCCAACGGAACCATCAGGAACATCCTGGGCGGCACGGTTTTTCGAGAGCCGATCCTTTGTAAGAACATTCCTCGCCTCGTTCCTGGTTGGACTCAACCGATAACGATTGGCAGACATGCTTTTGGTGATCAGGTATTAATTCAGATGAATGTGTATTTTTCTTTTTTTCATAGTAGAAAGGTAAACATGCTTTGATACTAATGTTTGATTTGAACAGTACAGGGCCACGGACTTTGTTGTGGAAAAGCCTGGAAAATTTAAGCTTGTTTTTTGCCCGAGTGACGGGAGCAAGCAGCAGGAGTGGGACGTGTACAACTTCACGGCCGGGGGCTGCGGGCTGGGGATGTACAACACTGACGAGGTGAGACGGTTTTTAAATGGAGGGAAACCTGGAAAAAAAAATCTTCCAAGTGTTTGTTTTCTGACCTTGGACTCACATTTTCTTTGTGCAGTCCATCACTGGTTTCGCTCACAGCTGCTTCCAGTACGCCATCCAGAAGAAGTGGCCTCTGTACATGAGCACCAAGAACACCATCCTGAAGGCCTACGATGGCCGTTTCAAAGACATCTTCCAGGAAATCTTTGAGGCGTAAGAAGCACAACTGATTATTTTTTGTTTTTTCCCTCTAAAAACCACCAATCCTCTAAGTTAAACTGTCATTATTTATGTTCCTTCAGGTCGTACAAGCCCGAGTTCGATAAGCTGAAGATCTGGTACGAGCACCGACTCATTGATGACAT
This sequence comes from Austrofundulus limnaeus, assembly GCF_001266775.1. Lineage (NCBI taxonomy): Eukaryota > Metazoa > Chordata > Actinopteri > Cyprinodontiformes > Rivulidae > Austrofundulus > Austrofundulus limnaeus. The sequence continues at coordinate 153,469 of NW_013952471.1, forward strand.
GGTGGCCCAGGTCCTGAAGTCCTCCGGAGGATTTGTTTGGGCCTGTAAAAACTATGATGGAGATGTACAGTCAGATATTCTGGCTCAAGGTACTGCAGCTAGTTAATGATGCCAAGCAGCTGAAGTTCTTCCTCGTTATTTATTTATTTTATCTTTTAAGGACATATTTTGCTTTGCATTCAGGTTTTGGATCTTTGGGTCTCATGACGTCAGTCCTGGTGTGTCCTGACGGTAAGACGATCGAGGCGGAGGCTGCTCATGGCACCGTCACCAGGCACTACCGTGAACATCAAATAGTAAGACGTCTGGGTCATTGCTGGGTAGTTTTAGTGTTAGAGGGAGGTGGGGTTGCCCCCAGAAAACTTGCCAGGCTGGTGGTAGTGCTCCTAATGTGGTTGTGGAGTCAGAGGGTGTTTGCAGTACAGAAACATGTTTTAATGACAGGGTAGGTCCTAGCCTGGCACTGGCCCTAAATAAACAACACGTAGCCTGGCTGCGGGGGAGTACGTCCTAGCCACCCACCAGGCCTGTATTAGTAAGTGATTGATTTCTCTTGGTTGAATGCATTGATGGGCACAGCTAACCAAAACGTTAACTTTGCTAACTCATAATGTACTAACTAAAAATATAGCTTTCGCCAAAGCTTAACTGCTAAACATGTACAAAAAGCTTACAGAAGCTAACACTAGCTGCGTTTCCATTGCAAATGCGTGCAAAATTTTGTTGATATTCTGCTAATGTTGAAAAAACAGTTTCGCACCTCAGTGTTTCCATTAAGTAAGAAATACTGTTAAAGTCACGCATGAATACTTTTGTTCTCGCAATAAGTCATTACAAACATGGCGGTGATGGATGTAAACACATAGCATGTTGCTACCGCGACACTAGCGCTCATTATTAGAGGAGATGTCGGCGTCTTTTATCGAGGCTTTCCAGTGACAAGCCCCTACTTGGGAGTGGCTACGTATGCTGTGTTTTTGGGAAATTGTAGTCGGTGAGTTTATTACTTTCTTTTACTACTTCTGTGATATTACTACTATTTCTACTTCCTGTTATCTTCTTCGTCATTGTCTTTTTCGCCAGTAGAAACAGCCGGTTGTTGATCACGTGACTCCCGTGATGTGAAAAAAGTGTTTCCGTTGCAGTTTTGCAAAAAAACTCCAATTTCGATACGGCCAAAATACCACCTCATCCTAGCGCAAAAACATTTTGTCGAAAAACGTAGTATTTTTCGAAATTGACGTGTTTCCATTGAGCAAATTTATTTTCAAAATTCTAATTTGCGCATTTTCACGGTCAATGGAAACGCAGCTAGTAACAGCTAATCACAGCCCTGTTAACAGGGCTCTCAAGTCTCACGCATTGAGAGTGACACACACGCATCTGAGGGTCTTACACGCTTTCACGCCACACCCCCACTTTCTCACGCTGAGGACTTACGCCAAAAACTCAACTCTGGTCCAGTTTACAGTTCATTTCAATACGAGTATTGATGATATAAATCCAGTCCATGTTTTCACCGCAACCCGTGGTGTTACACACAGGGACATGCCAGGTTGTTATCCAGTGTGTGTTTTCACCACAACCTGTGGTGTTACACACAGGGACATGCCAGGTTGTTATCCAGTCCATGTTTTCACCACAACCTGTGGTGTTACACACAGGGACATGCCAGGTTGTTATCCAGTCCATGTTTTCACCACAACCCGTGGTGTTACACACAGGTACATGCCAGGTTGTTATCCAGTCCATGTTTTCACCGCAACCCGTGGTGTTACACACAGGGACATGCCAGGTTGTTATCCAGTCTGTGTTTTCGCACCAACCTTCTCTCTGCCTGTAAACAGCGGCTCTGTGGAGCCGGGAGAATATGCAAATTAAAAAAGATAAAGAAAACAGGTGAGCCACGCTGGTAAAATTAACAAACATGTTAGAAAGAAAGGAGAAAGAGATTTATGGAGCAGAGAAACTAAGAGGGGGAAAGGCAAAAGTTTGTGCGAGATGCAGCCAAATGAGTTCAATAAACAGATATTTTGAGATAAAGGGGCCGAGGTCAGACTGAAGTCAGCTCCATTATCACAGCTCAGACCGATCCTTTCCATCTGTTGTGCGCACAAATCATGTTTTTAGTTTAAAAAATAACTGTTCTCACGAGGATACGCTGCACGTGCAGCACGTCACCTGCAAACAGCTGGGTCAGTGTCAGAGCCAGGTTAAATAAAGGGACAACCCGGCTATTTTTAAAGCAGAGCTGCAGGTCAGATTTTATAACAAAGACCTCACATGATGTTAGTGCTTGGAGGAAGTTGTTTTTTAACAGGGGCAGATATATGGTATTTTTCTTCTTCTTTTTGCACCTTTATTATTCAATAATTAATTTACTTTGCTGTTTTTAATGGTTTTCATTAGTTTTAAGAAACAAATTAATATTTTTAACTTTATTTGATAAACATTTGTTTTAACTGTGAAATAAAGACAGTAAAAATACTGCAGGATGTTTAGTTTTGTAAAATTTTAAAAATATATTTTAACATGGATGGAGCCGATTTATTTACACACAAAGCATTCTGGGTAAATGATGACATGGATAGGTCCTCTGCGTGAGCGAGCTATATCCACCCTGAAGGTTAATCTTGGACAATATCTGATGATCGGCTCTTTTAAATGAAACCAGAGAGCGTTGACAGAGAGGAGAAGGTAGAAATGACTCAGCCTGGAACTGAAAATATGGATGGAGGACAACAGAGCTGCTTCATGGAAGAAGAACCTCAGCTTAGCCTGTTGGCTTTAGCATTAGCCCTGATGCTGTATTGTCTTATATGTATTAGCTCAGCGCTAGTGCGACAAACAAGCTAAACTGTTGTCCTCCATCCATATTTTCAGTTCCAGGCTGAGTCATTTCTACCTTCTCCTCTCTGTCAACGCTCTCTGGTTTCATTTAAAAGAGTCGATCATCAGATATTGTCCAAGATTAACCTTCAGGGTGGATATAGCTCACTAGCAGCCTCGCACCGAGGACCTATCCACGTCATCATTTACCCAGAATGTGTTGTGTGTAAATAAAATGGCCCCATCAGTGTAATATATTTTTAAACTTTAAGTTTAAAAATGATAAAACTGAACATCCTACAGCAGTGGTTCTTAACCTGGGTTCGATCGAACCC
>NW_013952471.1:156642-179746 GCF_001266775.1 Austrofundulus limnaeus
GCCTGGAACTGAAAATATGGATGGTGGACAACAGGTTAGCTTGTTTGTCGAGCTAACACCGAGCTAATACATATAAAGCAATAGAGCGTCGGAGCTAAAGCCAACAGGCTAAGCTGAGGTTCTTCAATGAAGCAGCTCTGTTGTCCTCCATCCATATTTTCAGTTCCAGGCTGAGTCATTTCTACCTTCTCCTCTCTGTCAACGCTCTCTGGTTTCATTTAAAAGAGTCGATCATCAGATATTGTCCAAGATTAACCTTCAGGGTGGATATAGCTCACTAGCAGCCTCGCACCGAGGACCTATCCACGTCATCATTTACCCAGAATGCTTTGTGTGTAAATAAAATGGCCCCGTCCGTGGAATTTATTTTTAAACTTTTAGTTTAAAATTATAAAAACTAAACATCCTACAGTATTTTTACAGTCTTTATTTTACAGTTAAAGTATATTTTTATCGTATAAAGTCTAATGTTACAACTAATCGGGGATCTCTTTAACAACCTGTTAAAATACACCAGAATGCAGGAAATGGAGTCTAATTTATTCAAATTTTCTGGGGGAGGACCCCCAGACCCCTCATCAGAATGATTTTACACACTGTTTTCTCTACATTAAATACCATACAGCCCTGATCGCAATTGTTGGCAAAAACCCAAATATGTAAATTGGACGATGAGGTTATTTAGCAATTTTTAGGACTGCCAAAAGTATCTTTTGGCAACAGTGTTCAGCGGCTCGAAATCTCACTCCAAGCTCAGGTCAAAACTTGAGAGCCCTGCTTGTAATGTTGTTGTTTTTTTAGTTCGCTGTTAGCAGAATTGAGCGGAAGCTAATTTGTCTGTTTTTCTAAAAGCTAATTCATTAAATCAAAATGTAGTTCTGCTATTAGCTGCTAGCTGATTAGAAGAACCGCACCCACCACTGCTCTGAATGGTCCTTCTGTGAACTTCATCTTAATATCTAGCTTCAGGCTAAACTGCATTAAAGGACAGCTTAATTGAAACTGTGACTGGAAGGTCTGCTCTGCTGCGTTGTAGGGCAAACCCACCAGTACCAACCCCATCGCCAGCATCTTTGCATGGACCAGGGGACTGGAGCACCGAGGAAAACTGGATGGAAATTCTGACCTAATAAAGTAAGTTATAGCTGTTTTTTTATGCACATGTTAATATAAAATCACGTTATAATAATTGTGTTTTATTGCTCAGGTTTTGTCACACTTTAGAAAAAGTCTGTGTGGAAACTGTAGAAAGTGGAGTGATGACTAAAGACCTCGCAGGGTGTATTCACGGCTTGTCCAAGTGAGTTTCAATGTTTCTTTATAACCATGTGTGTGTTTTTGTCGGTGGTAGTGTTGTGTGTGTCCTGTTCCATATCTTAGTTTTCTAACCCTGCTCTGTTATCCCGCAGCGTCAAACTGAACAAACATTACGTCAACACCTCAGACTTCCTGGACGCCATCAAGAACAACCTGGAAAAGTCTCTACACAAGTGAAGAACAATCAGAAGTCAAACTTACGAGCTGTAAACATTTAATTTTTACTTTTTGAATCCTTGAATTCATTGTTCATAATGGAAACAAGTTTTTGTGCCTTTTTGTACTTCCACGTCCACATGATCCTTTTATACTGCACAGATGGAACAGTATTTACTAACTGAGCTGTACTGTTTGCATTCATGGATATAAAAATGATCACTACTTACTAAATAATGTTTTGATTTCATTCCACTCGTCGTTCTCCTGTTTTGAAGTTTAAAGCAGAAAACTCTTCAGCTCAGACGTCCACGTCGTCTCTTCAGAGATTTTTATACAGTCGATGAAAGAAATCTGCAGTGAGTCGTAAATCCAGTGTTTCACCAGCAGATGATGGCGTGGAGCTTTACTCAGCTGTATGTTTTTATTTCACCGCTGGATAATTGTTCTAGTTTGTTGTGAAACCAGCTTTATTAAGCTTTTATGAGCAGGTTTCATCTCGTGTAAAAACCTAAAACAGATCTCTCAGGCAACTTGAGGATTCACATTTGCCACTTGTTGCTCTTATTTTTGTTTCACAAACATTTGGGACTCTCCATCCCTGTAAAATATTCTGCTGGTCAGAAGCTGATCGTCTTTCTTTTATTCCTGCTGTTCAGCTAAAATGTCAAAGGAAATTAGCGAAAATCCTCCATCAAAGATGAGCAGAAATTAGCATTTAGATTACCCTCTCCCTACTTTTTTTTAATATCCTCCTAGAAGGAATGTCCTCCTGCTAAAAACCCTCCCATGTAATATCAAGAGCTGCTGTGGAAAAAAAAATGTCCCCATTACCAAAGACAGAATCAAAAACGTCATTTTTTTGGAAGTGAAGAACAATCCCTGCATGAAGCAGAGCATTCATGACATCAACATGTCTGCAAAAGGGTTTGAACCTGGTTTTGTAGAAACGTCAGGTTTAAAACTTTAAAAAGCAGCTGTTTAACTCAGAAATGAGACATGATTTCATTTTCTTCAACCCGTTAGATTAAATGTAGAAAAACTTGACACATTTTGAAACCAGTTCTTTTGTTAAACATATAAACCAAAGCACGATTTTTATTTTCACTGAGACATGAATTATTAAGGCTTTAGAGATTATAATCAATCTTGAGGGGAATTTTACTTGATAAATAGAAGTCAATCCACACATCTTTCAAGATATTTTACTTATAGCTATGTCCACCTGATTGTGGTGGATTGATACTAGATTACTACATTACGGCAAAGGCTGGTTCACCCCAAAGATCCGGTGCCCCGGCACAAACAGAGCAATGTTGTATATGCTGTTAAGTGCCAGGAGGACTGCGACCAGTTATACATCGGGGAAACAAAGCAACCACTGTTCAAAAGAATGTCCCAACACAGACGAGCTGCATCTAATGGCCAGAACTCTGCAGTTTTCACTCATTTACAGGCCAGCGGTCACTCTTTCAGAGATGAGGATGTTCTCATTCTTGATAGAGAGGAACGTTGGTTTGAGAGAGGAGTAAAAGAAGCCATTTTTGTGAAGAAAGACCGTCCATCATTAAACAGAGGTGGAGGCATCCGCTTTCAGTTGTCTCCATCCTACAGTGCTGCTATTGCCAGTATCACTCCACCCCCTGTTAACAATAGGTGTTAATTAGGTGTCAACGATAGCCATGTGATGTGAGTATCAGTCACATGGAGGCAGGGCTTAAAAGCCTGAATTTTGCCTGAAACTCTCAGACTGAAGAAGTCTCTTGGAGGAGAGACGAAACGTTTCATTAAAGAAGAACCCGTCCAGAAGACCTATACAATTTTTTTCTTATTGATACTAGAGGTCAACCAATTAGTGCTTAGGGCTATTTCCCACTTAAAAAAAATAAATCAAAGTGTACACTTGGCCATGGCCTGCCTGTGCAAATCTAACCAAGCAGGACGATGAAGCAGCAGCTGCTATAACCACTTCACGGTCACATAATACTATTTTTAAGCAAGAATGCTCATCTCTATATACTTTCAAATGTCTAAGGTTCATTTGAAATATTGTTACTGTGTGTTTAAATTAGGCAGTTATTAGGGGTACAACAATACATGTACCCGTATCGAACAGTGCTTTAGGTTCAATACACACTTGTATCAAACAATACAGATTTTTATAAAATTTACTTTATCAACTTGCCTTCTGAAGATGCTCTGTGTTGAAGGATCAGTGGATCTGTGTTCGACTACTCCACCTAGGCTGCGTTTTTGAGCGCAGATCCACTGAGAAACTTGCTGTTTCAGCAACATTTAATTTAAAAACTGGACTTTTGAGGTTAAACAAATGTTCATAATTAATACAAATAAATTACACGTTAAAAGGGGCATGGAAATTTCTCTTTTTTTGTATCGAAAAAATAGCGAACCGTGAGACTAAAGTATCGAACCGAACCGTGAATTTTCTGTATCTTTGCACCCCTAGCAGTTATGTATGGTAGATGGAAAATTTGCTAAAAAAACAAATTCATTGTTGCATAATAACCATAAACTGCCATAATTTCTAACTTCATGTAAACATCAGGTGACTCCTTTAGAGGCAGCAGCTCTAATCTGAGCTCCCCTGGATGATGGAGCCTCTTCCCCCAGCTCTACAGTGAACATTTCCCCTCCAGAGCAGAACATTTGTGAATAAGTTTCAAAACAGTCGTTTAATAAAAGTCTAACCAGTGGTGGACACAGCTAACCAAAACTTAGCATCGCTAACACATAATCTGCTAACTCAACATAGCTTGGCTAAGGCTAAAATAGGAAACATTAGCAGAAGCTAGTGCCAACAGCTAATCAATAAGACGGCCACCACTTATTATCTTTCAAAAGAACTGATTAGCTTTTTGATTTCTCTTTGAATATTTAAAATTTAGCACTGAATAAAACAAATTGAGTCAGAAGAGGTCAAATTACAAACGACAGAAAACCCAGTCCAATTCTTCACATCTTACCTGAACAAACTGCTGTGATTCGTCTAAAAATCAGAGAATCTCAAAGTAACAAAAACGTGACAGAGCAAGTGCGTTGTTTAGTAATATACTTTAATAATATTGCCATTAATGGGGTTTTAGAAAGATTCTACAATCTCTTCTCCCCGGCTCTTTTCTTTGAGGCTAATTATTTCACTCGTACCTCCACGTAGCCTTCGCAGGAAAAGGAAACAGTTTCAATAAAAAAAGTGCTTCGTATTGTTCACTCATTAATTCAAAAACTAGGAGCGATATATTCACTACACGGGATAGAATATTAATGTAAAGCTAAGCCATGTGAAATAAAAAAACAAAAACAACGGTGAACAAACACAGTGCATGTTGCAGAACTGTTTGTACAGTGAACAGGGCTTTACATGCCAGCGGTCACGTCTGGAGGTGCTCGCCGGCATCAGGAAGTAGAAAATTATCCAGGAAGTGCCAAGCTAGTGAAAACAAACTAGAAAATCTTGTGCAAAAAGGAGAAAAAGATGCATTAGAACTTAGTTAAACAGAACTGAGAGCATTTAAACCTGGAAATGTTGTGAATTTTCATCAATATACAGTGAGCAAAGAAAAAAAAGGCTGGCACTTTCAGTCAAAAATAAACGGGTGTAATTGGCTGCTGTGAATGGACAAAGATGGCAGATGATTAATTTCTATCACATCAAATGTAACCGATGGCTCCGTATATTTTTTTTTATTCTTCTTCCAAGTAACTGATACATACAACATACAGATGTGACTGTCCATCTGTGAGTCTCAGTAAGTCTGGAAAAGGAGCGTCAAACCACACTTTCAGTGTCTCTGCTGAAGAAAACAAGAGTAACGTCCACTCTGGAGCACTTGTCCTTCATGGCTCCGCCCCCTCCCTCACATCATGGTCCTGTCAGATCTGAATCTTCTGGAAGGAGGCCAAAACTGAAAGAGAACCACTTTCCCCATAAAGTCTCCCAAAGTAACTTGGTCCAAAAGCCTAAAAAAAAAAAAAGAAGAAGAAAAAAAAAAAAAAGAAAATCATCCCATCGCTTATCCTTTCTGGTCCATCATCACTCAGGGTGCAGTGTAGCTGTTCGTATCCTTCCCAAAATTGTAATACTCCTCCATGTCCTCCATGTTCGCTGTAGTGAGTTTGGTGAGGTTTTGAGAGCCGCTGTTGTCCATATTGTCTGCTGATGTAAAGCTGAAGTTCTGTCCTTCGTACTCCCCCTGGCTCTCCATTTCTGGAAGAACTTCTACAAAAATGGGGAAAAAAGGAAAAAATTGTGTAAACATCTAAGTAATAAACATCAGTTTATTACATTTTTCACTTGACGTTGGTTACAGTTGAGATTAAAACACAAAGAGTCAAGGCTAAAATAAAGTTATATTTTACTTTATGTGGTAAAGTTTTACTTTGTATTAGTTTCTAATATATGGGTTAAAATGATCAAATATAATATTTAGTAAATTAACTCCTGGGCTAATACTATTAGCTAACTTTATTAGCTCTAAAGCTAACAAAAGAGCTAAAAGGCTAAAGCTAATTTAAGCCTTGCATGAAGCAGCTCGTCGCAGAGTCTTTTCTACGTTCTCCTCTCTGTTTCATTTAAAACAGCTGAAACTTCAAGCTGGATGCAGCTCACACTGGAGGACGTTGTAAGCATCATCATTTACCCAGAATGCTTTGCGGTGAAAATAAGGCAACATCTGTGTGACAACACAATTTTTTTTAATAAAAACTAAACAACCTACAGTATTTTTACAGCCTTGTTTTTATGTTAGGTAAATGTTTCTCAAATAAAGTTTAATGTGTCTAGTTGAACACATTAAAGTCAGGGATATGATCTTTATAAGCAGTATGACTTTTTTCCTTCAACATTTTGTTTGATTTTAAATAAAATCAGAGATGAACATGTCTTATTCAGTCATGTGTTCATTTAGAAGATTTGCAAGCATTGATTTTTCCTGAAAACTTCAAAACAAGCAAAAAGTGGACACTTTGAACCTCAGAAACCGTCGAGCAGATTTACAAACCTTTAAGCTACCAAAGATTTATTTAAACGCCGTCCTTCACTCACCTTGTCCTTCAGGCGAGACGTCCATCCCGTGTTTAACCTTCATGTGTCGGCTGAGGTTTCCCTTCAGGTTGAACTTACTGGTGCAGTAAGGACACTTGAAGGGCTTATTGCCAGCATGGAGGTGCATGTGACCCAGCAGGTTGTACATTCTGTTGAAAGACTTCCCACACACCTAAACCCAAAGAAACAGCCGACATTAACCACACAGAAAATTCAAACTTTAAGAGAATAAACAATGTTTTTAGCGTCTCTTTGCCTCCTTTGTTTCATCTCAAGAGTTTTTCTTCGCCTGCTAACCAGGAACTCCTGCTGCCGACGCTCACCTTGCATTTGAAGGGCTTCACAGGCAGGTGGACGATCATGTGAGTCTTGAGGGTTTGCTTCTGGATGAAGCTCTTGAAGCAGACGTGACACTGGAAGGGCCTGACGCTGTTGTGGATGAGCATGTGCCTCTTCAGGTTGGCGGACAGGGTGAACTCCCGGGAGCACACTTCACACTTGTGGCCTTTCATCCCCTGCAGAGAGCAAACACAAGACAGGTCTGTATAAAAAAAAAAAACGCTAATCAAAAGTGTACTGATCGCTGAAGTGTAAAAAAATAAATGCTACTGTGGGGAGGAGGAGGCCTGTCACCATAACAAATTTTGCTGGATGATAAATAGTTTCAGAAATTATTGCACTAAACAGTAATATTGTTTAAAGACCATTTTAAACTAATATAGTTAAATAATCCCCCTCCCTTTTTTACAGAAGTTTAAAAAATTGACGTAGTGTAGAAAAAAAATAAACTCGGTGAACCCAAGGTTTGATACGGTGTCATGAAGACGTTCCTCTAACTCAGGGTTCTGCACCCTTTACAATCAAAAGAGCCATTTGTGCTCCTTGTCTCACTAATACAATGTGTTCAGAGCTGCAAAACAAACCACAACTGTGATTATCAACAGGTGGTCCGCGGGCCTTTTAAAGGTCTTTTCGAGAACTTTTACGGTCAGTGGAGGTGATAAAATAAAACTAAAAAAATATTGTTTGTTATTATTGTATTATTTATTATTATATACATCAGGAAAAATAAAAAGACCATATTCATGTAAACAAAGAAAATACCATATATAGTTTATACTGAATTTCAGAAAAACTAATACAAATGAATTATTCAGGCATTTTTTCCCAATTCTTATTATTATGTAGTCTTCAAATTATTTCAATGTAACTCTGATGGATTTGAGAGAAAGATCATAGAAAGAAATTGGAATATTTAAGTAAAACACAGGCTAAAATGAGCTAAACATGTTTTACTTTTTGTATTAGTAGTATTGATCAAATATAGATTTCTGTTGTGGTTAAAAAAAACTAATTTTTTTTTTATTCTGTTATGTTTGGTCACATTTTCAAAGAGCCACTGCAGAGGTACCAAAGAGCCACATGTGGCCCCAGAGCCGCAGGTTGCAGACCCCTGCTCTAGCTAAACGCCTGTTCACGGGGCTTTCATGCTACAGAGGTTACGAGACCGCACACCTGGCAAATACCTGATGCCAGACTTCACTCCTCCCTACGCTGAGGAGCAGAAAGAGGGAGGCGTGAAGAAAAACAAGCAGGCAGATAAAAATCATCCACCTCATTTTATTTATTGTGCGATTAATTGATATATTGCCTTATTTATTGCCTTACGCCTGCTTGTCTCTAACTGTATTTTCACACATTCTTCTATGATGTGTCTACTGCTGTAAGTGTCCTTGGGTGTCCTGAAAGGCGCTTTTCAAATAAAATGATTTTTATTATTATAATTATTATTAATGCTTATTGCAACAGGCCTAGGGAGGAGTACACTCAACATTTCAACATTTTTAACTGCAAAGGAAAAATACAACTCAAAATAAGAAAATATGTCTTTTCCTAGTGCTGGGCGGTACACCGGTTCGTACCGAACACCGTTTTTAATTTTTATTATGATATGAATTAGCTGAATACCGACATACCGGTTTAAATAGCCTGAACAAATGTGGAACGTTTCGTCGCGGCCGCCAGTGAACTGCTTCCTGGGGGACACTTTTCCTCACTGCACCGCTATGTGCGTTAGCATGCTAATGTTATTGTTGAGCAGTTTGTTGCAGCGGCGGGTGGCGATTCTGCTGCTTGTATTGACTGATGTTAAAAAACATCCCGTTTTTGCCATCACTGAACGTAGTAAACACCTCTTCAGTGACGTGCACAGTTAGATTTAACACGCAACTTTAATATGGAGACGTGGAGACGCATGGAGACTTTAGCGTGCTGCTATTGTGAAAAGCCGGGGGGAAGAAGTTTTGTAGTGGAGTTGAGTTGACTGGTGTGCAAGGTGAGTCGTGCTGATAAGTTTTATTAAATAACATAAAACAATAAACCCGATAATAATCTTTTCTTAACCCTCCTCCTCCACGACCGGACCAAAATGCGTGACTACTGTCTCCAATAGGGATGGCGTGATTATTGATTCAATCGTCTAACAACCAGGAGAAGAAAAGACGTTTAGAGGAGGGAAACAGAGACACAGAGGTACAGTAAAAGAAGAAAGTTAATAAACAGTGTTTGTACATTTTATTATCAGCTGAACTGTGATGAAAAGAAAAATACCGTGACATACCGTGAAACCGGTATAAATGTTGAAAATACCGTGATATAAAATTTTGGTCATACCGCCCAGCTCTATCTTATCGCACGTTCTAGTTGCTTTTGATACACGTCAGCAAACTGCACCATCCACACAAAGAACAGCTCTACTCTCCTATAGACCAGTGGTTCCCAAACTTTTTATCTTCTGACCCAAAAAATTTTCATGGCAAAAACTTGTGACCCCAAATATTACTGGTCTGAGTACACGAACTTTGTTAATAACTCTAAAAACATAGGCTTTTTGACAACCTAAACAGCTTGTACACAAATACACTTATTTATACTTTTTGTGTGATTTGTAATAGTTATAGGGAAATTATTACATTAGCAATGATTTTATTACCCTTTAAATTGATTTCTGGAGATTATCCAAGGTGCTTCATGACCCATAATTGGGTCCCAAGCCCAACTTTGGGAACCAAAGTGCAGTGGTTCCCAAACTTTTCAGCTTTTGACCCACAACATAACAGTAGCAGAGACCTGTGCCCCCAACTATTTTTGGATGATAAACATTTGTATCAGGTCAACAAAACATGGGCATAGTAACAATATTTTTATACTACATTCATCCATTTTAAATTCTCTAACTTCACTCCTTTGTAACAACTAAGGCAAAAATGTAATTAATTCAGAAAATCTTTTCAGGACCCCACCTTGATGTTTCGGGACCCCACTTTGGGTCCCGATCCCAACTTTGGGAAACACTGCTATAGAACCTGCTGCTCCTGCACTACTTTAACACAGATGATGCTAATATTTCTGTGCATCACAGTTAAACACAATCCTGCAGACTACTAAATCCTAAACCATAAATCTAAAAATAAAACAGCCATTTTGTTGCACCTCACAAAGGACAGGAACACGGAGTTAAATGCAGATAATACAAACTCTGAAACCTCTGGTTCACAGAAAACAGCAAAGATTCTGTCAAACAGGCTTAAAAACACTGAAACATTTGATGTGATAGAACAGCTGTGACTGTGAGTTATAACAGTTTGATGTAAAATTAACAAATACTGAAAAAACTGAGCTAAATTTAGTCAAAACGGGCAGAAACGGCTTCTTCGATCGTAAAGTTTGGTCTAAATGAAACTGCTGCTTCTCACTCTCCAATCTGAAGTCAGCAGAAGACAAAAAATAATGTTGCTGAATGAGAATTCGTCCATTCAGCCAACATCTGTAAAATCAAGCAGCTGCTGTCCACCAGAGGGCGCAGTCACTAGACCACAGGCACAAAAACAGACCACAAAAACAAGAAATAATCCCCCGCTGAAGAAGAGCACCTCCAGTTTTATATTAGCACCCTGTTAGAAAAACACCTGCATGTGCTGTTTGTGTTCATGTGCAGAGTTAAATCAGAATAATGCCCTAACGCAGGCTCAATCATCCAGGTCAAAGGACAAAAGGTCTTTATAGACAAAGAAACAAACATTTGAGACAAACTAGGAGCTTGACAGGAAGTGCATGAAGATACTTGTTGAGCAGATTAGCATGTGTGTAAAATAAAACAAAAACAAAAAAAATGACCACTAAGGACACATTTATTCTGCTCCTGAACCATTTCCCCCTTACATTGTTATAAAAGCTTTTTAACAAAGAGAAACGTCATAATAGAAAATAAAACCAGACTAGAATTTTTTTCTTCTTTTCCAAATTCCCAACAAGCACAAACCTCTTTCAAAAGCAGAAACTTAATTTTCTCACTGTGCTCAGGATAAGAGTTTACTCTGCTGAACAATGATTGGATGATAATTAACTATCTGTAAAAATCAGATTCATCATTCAGATCTGACCCAATCAGACAAAACTCTATAACAAAAACATTTTTAAAGTTTGTGTGGCATGTTAATTTTTATTCATCCAACTAATTTTAGATATTAATTGGCCAATAATAAAGCAGGCCTTACTCCTAAAAGTTTCACCTAAAACAACACTAAGTAGTTTTTCTCTGTATCTCGACCTAATCTTCAATGTGTTACTAAAAGATTTTAAAAAAAAAATCAGAACTTTATGATGATAACAAACATAAATGATCCCAAAACATTAAAGTAGCAGAAATATGATCTGTTCATCAACACCAAGTTTTCAGCCAACAGCCTTTTGGGAATCACCTTGTTTCTAAAATACTATTTTATGTTTGTCAAACTGAGTTATGTGATATTTTTCTTGACTTGTTGCCTAAAAGAAAGGCTCAAACTGTCTTTGTGGCAGCTGGAGAGATTCAGTTTTTGTTTATTCTTTTTAAACCGACCTTCAGAAATCCTGAGAAACTCTCTATTTAAATCAAACTGTAAGCGTTGGTTCAAATCCAGACTACAGCGATGCAACCTGAGCTGCCATGAGTCTGGGTGGGAGTGGAGAGGTCTGGTGGTGGTACCTTATGAGTGAGCGAGTGCTGACGCAGGTGGTGGAGCTGCACGAACTCCAGCCCGCACTGGGAGCAGGTGTAAGGCCTCGGGCTCTGGTGCTTCAGGAGGTGGTTCTGGAGCTGGCTACGGTAGGCGAAGGACTTGTTGCACTCGGTGCACTGGAAGGTGTGGGGGCCCTGGTGGCTGGTCTGATGGCGCTTCAGGTGGGCGTAGGTGGGGAACTCCATGCCGCACTGCGAGCAGACGTGGCAGCGCCCCCGCTCGTGCTTCACCTCGTGCGCCCGCAGCTCGCTGGGGTAGGCGAAGCCGCGGCGGCAGAAGCGGCAGCTGTAGGGCTTGACGTCGGTGTGCTGCAGCATGTGGCGCTTCAGGTGGCTGGTCTGGGTGAAGCCCTTCTTGCAGACGCTGCACTTGTGGGGCCGCGTGCCCTGGTGGGTCAGCAGGTGGGTTTGGAGGTGGCTGGGCTGCTTGAAGAGCTTCCCGCAGTGGGGACAGGCGTGGGGTTTGATGCCGTTGTGGCCCAGGATGTGCGTGACCAGGTTGTACTTGGAGGTGTAGGACTTATCACACATGCGGCACTTCCACCGCTTCAGACCGTCCCCCACATCCACGCAGTACGACTCATCTATCTGGATGTTGATGTCCAGCCGGTCCACCCGGCGGCCGCCGTGTCGACGAGGCGGCTGTGGGTGTGGCGGCTGCTGGTGCTGCGCCCCGCCGCTCCCGTCTGTCCACATCATGCTCTGGCTGCTGTCTTCATACTCGCCGCCCAGGCCCATTTCTGAAGAGTCATAGCTGCCCACCTCACTGGTCTGGAAGTAGCTGCTGATGGCTTCTTCCTGCTGTGTGGGTTTCATCATAGCGTTGTCCTGGTGTCCCACCTCCTCTTCGTCTTCTCTACCACTTCTAATGTGGGCCCCCATGGAGCGCTGGCCCTGCAGTCCTCGGTGGGCCTGCTCCGCTCCTCTGTGGGCCACCTGGGCTGGAGGAGGATGCACGTGTGTGGCAGCCTGCTGCTGCTGCTGCTGCTGCTGCTGGCCGGTTGCTTCACGCTCGCACTCGGCACAGTTCTTGTTTGGGACTCGGAGGGAGGCTGGGTCTACCTGAACCAGACCCCCTCTGGGAGCCATATTGTTCAACATGTGGACACAAGAGGGCATTCCGGAGGCCACGACCTCCCCCTTCACGTGGGACGAGGTCACGTCGGGGCCCTGCAGGCCGTGACGGTCGGGCAGGACCATTTTCCCGTCCGCGTGCTGCGGAGGCCCCTGCTGCCACCTCCTCTGACTGCAGCTGGGCTGCATTTGACCGTCCTCTCCCAAGTTGTCTCCGAGGTAATCTCCGTTGGCTCCGATGAGTTGGTCGGCGTACTCGTAGTCGACTCCGTCTACTGGGGGTGCGGGGGACTCTTTGGGCTCGCCGGTGTAGAATCCGTTGGGTGCGATGGTAGCTCCGAACACTTCATTCTGGGAGATGAGACCTAGCACGGCAGCCTGGGCCAAGGACAGCACGACGACGGGATCTGTCTGTGTGCTGATGTCCACCAGCCGGGCCATTACCTTGGGCTCACATCTACCCAGGCGCCGGCTCGCCTCCTCCTGGAACAGAAAGGAACAAAGCGTAGTCAAGATATCTGATGTTTCTCAGCAGAAATCAGTTTCTCTCGACATTCCTGCTCTGAACACTCGTGACTCTGTGAGCTTGTTTTTTGACCACGACATCATCTGAAACAGGGGTAGACATAAGAACCTAGTTGTCCGCAAAACATTTTGGTTGACCAAAAGAATCTCAAGAAAAATGTAATTTAACATGTATATTGTTCTGTAGACAAAGTTTATTATACAGTATATAATTGTTCTCAGTCAGCCAGGTTGACAGGATCTGCGTGAATAAATCTTCCTCATTCTCCTCTTTGAAATAGAGTATTTAAAATGTTACTAATAAAATCTAGAGGTTACCCAACATCCATAAACTTCTTTCTGCTCATAGGTAGGGCTCCAGCGATTAATTGATTAACCGACGACTAATCGATTATTAAAATAATCGATGACTAATTTAATAATCGATTAATCGTTTTCTTTCATTTTTTGTTCTTTACTTTGTTTTTCTCTCTAAACTGCTTTGACACCTTCCACTGCCACGTCTGCCTTTCTGTCAATGACACACATGCACAGTAGTGGTAACTGGGGTAGGCCGTGGACGTCACAAGACATTATACAGACAGGCTCTGGTATCATGGCTACCTGACAACAGAGCTCAAAGTGTGGGATCATTTTAAGAAAATGAAAGAGAAACCTGTGTAATATCTGCAGAGCAGAACTTACCTTCCACAGCAATTATTTTTAGCTAGCATATAGCTAAAATCTAACCATGGTTATATAATAGCAGCTGCATTCTGACGCGATAAGCTCTGTTTTATATTCAATTAACGTATGATCTGATTAGTTGACTAATCGAAAAATAATAATAATCAGTGATTAATCGATTATGAAAATGATCGTTTGTGGTCGCCCTAGGGTCAAACAATGTTTTAGTCAAACAGAACCAACAAGAATGAAACAAAAAGTAAAGAATTAGAGGAAAAAAAATAAATGTTAAATGTAAATAAATTCTAATTGTGATAAATTATATTTTATTATTTTAATCTATTTTCCTCATTCAGTAACCTATTAAATTTCTGTTATGTTTCATGTAGGAGAAATACACTTTTTTTCAGTCAGTATTTAATACAGCTGGCAAAATAAACAGTTAAAATATGTATTATGTGCTTCTGTTTTTTTAATTCAGGAGATTATAAAAAAATCCTTCATTTTATGGGAAGACCCTCTTGATTCAAGAGAAAACTCCGTATTTTTAAAGGCTGCTTATTAATTAATTGTTAATCTATAAGATAAATCAACTTCAGATTAAATTCATTGTCAGTAACTTGCATCCTTAAGGAGTTAACTTAATTTATATCTACTCATACTCATGTAATTAAGCGTTTTAATGATTTGGCCGATTAATCGAAAAAAATAAATCAACAGATTAATCGATTATTAAAATAATCGTTAGTCGCAGCCCTACTCATAGGTCAAACATTTTCACTTAAATAGGAGTATACTGTGTACATGACATTATTAAAAGTTACAGTTTAGTGTTCTGTTTGGTTTTACCAAGTTTTTTTCTTCCTTTCATTTTTACAAATGATGGACACCCACGGCAGAGAACTTAAACCAAGGTCTTTTTTTCTTGGTTGTCCACCGGACAACCAGGAGACAGGATCTGGTTGTCCGAAATGAAAATAAGTTGTCTCGGACAACCTAAACAATGTCTACTCCTGTGAAAGTTTGTGGGCATCGAGGGCAACCAGTCTATTGGATTGGCCAGGTATTGAAATTGCACACGTTGATACTGCGATTGTTCGTCCCAAATATCAAATCATAACAAATAAATTCTGAGTGAAGTCTTTGTTTTGTCTAGAAAAGGAGCTGAAAGCTGTAGTTGAGAATAAACAGAGCATATAAATCTGCACGTGTGTACAGAAACCCATTTTTCTAACATAAGCTGCTCTGAAGCTGATCTGATGCAAGGACTACAAAATAAAAGCATCATAATCCAACGAGCTAACCATGTAGGGCTTGTGTGAGTGCTGGGGGGGGGGGGGGTTAGATAGCCTACTGATTGCCATGCACACAGAAGTGCATGACAAGATTAAGAAAAAACAACAAGAAAAAAATGGAAAGACGCAACCAGAAGAGAGCCAAGAAAAATGGAAGAAATGGAGGCAAAAAGGAAAAGCTCCCAGCAAAGAAAGAGCTGGAAAAAGGAAAACCAAAAAGGTAGAGAGGGAGGAAAGGAAAGACAAGAATGGGGCGATGGCAAAGGAGGAGGACATTTGAGAGATAGAAAGATATTAGAGAAAGGAAACGAAGAGTGGCTGAGTGTGAGGCGATGGTCAGAAGAGAAGAGAGGATGAAAGAGAGAGGAGGGAGAGGCTGCGAGGAACCTGGAGACAGAGAAAAAATAACATCAAAATGAAACACAAAGAGAAAAATAAAGCAACAACAAAAACAGATGAAAATAAAGACGACTAGTGAGAGAGCCAGAGACAAATCCCGATTTGGGACAAATAAGAAATCCAGTAATGGCAACTTTACAAACATTAAATCTGCAAATAAATCCAAAACATCAGCAGATTAAACTCCCCGCCCAGCATCTCTAAACTACGAGCCGACACGGAGCGAGCTGTGAACTCACCACGCTCCTCCTGCCGTGAGGCTTCAGGTGCTTTAAGGATCTCATTCTCCAGCAGGAGTGCTGAGTGGGAACGGGCTTCGTTCGCCTCCCTTTTATACGTCAGGGACGAAGGGGGAGGCGGGACTAACGCTGCCCTCCTCCTCCCTCTCATCAGTTTTGGTAGTGACTCTGGTCACACCAGCACCAACATGTTGTGGAAACAAACGACAACAAACAGCTCATCACATCACACGTGACTGATGCAGACAATTCTTTAAAGTCATGTATAAACAAAACAAAAAGGGAAATCATGAGTCTGAAATTATACATCCACCCGTCTGCCCCCCGCCTCCCTCACTCCTCTCCTCCGTCTGTCATTCTTTGTCTTTTCCTGTCTGTCTCTCTTCATCTATTCCTTTTCTAATTTCATCTTCACATCTCCTCATCTTTCTCTCATTTCTATAAAGTCAGGTTCATAAAAATAATCTAAAAAGTGCTGCACGACTGTTTCGAGCACTCACTCATATCCACGTGTGTGACGGGGCAAGAGGAGGAAGAGGAGGAGAGGGAAGGAAAGAAATGGAAGGTGACTGACAAGGAGAGGAGCAAATGGAAGAGAGAGAGAGAGAGGGGGGTGAGAGTGGATGGAGAGAACGCTCAAGAAAAAAAAGAGAGGGGAGGGGAGTGACAGAAGGAGCGAGAGAGATGGAGGGGGGATGGGAGAGGAATGCGGTAAAAGAATAAGGATGGATGAAGGGAAGAAAAGGACAAAATGAGAGTCAAATGAGACATCAAAGCTTTTTTCCTCCTTTCACTTAATGTTGCATCAAACACTGCTTGTGTCAGTCACACACAAACACACATGACACATTAGAAAACCTCGAGGGTTCTTGTGTGAAGAACTTTCATCTTTGGTTCTTCTCTTGACTGGAGCACCAACAGAGACTCACAACGCTACGAGAGGCCGACAAAAGTCCAAAGGGATCGTCAACATCCAGCTAACGGTCAAACTGAGACGACACCAAAAGACAAGACGACAAAAGCAGTTTATGGTGTCTTAAAACCAACTCTAGTCTCTCAGGTTTCACAGCATTTAAACTGTTTACACTGAACACTACGTAGGTTTGCAGTGTGTTACAGAAAACAACGTGTGCTCAGCCCGAGCAAACTTCTGAAAATCATCAACAGTTTGGTTGAGCTGCTACGATCTGTTTTAGTTCCTTAACTTGTCTTTAGTGTCGACTTCAAGTTCAAACTAACCTCTTTACTCAAACTGAGGTCAGTCAGAAGCCGTCTACTGCAGAGGAGAGACCTATTGGTCCAAGATACTCGAGTCGAACCGTCGACCGCTTGTCGCGTGGTCGCACGTTTGTTTTCTCACACACATTTTGTGGCCCACGAGACATGGCACAGAGATCCTGGGAAACCCCTCCCACTGCTGGACACGTCACAGCACGTTTTTCCCACTGGAGATAACATTCTGATATCTGACACATTCATCTCTATAGTAAGGCTGTGTGTTGGCAAGAATTTATTATCTGATACAAATTACAATACAAGGGTCAATGATATATTTAAATACTGTAAGCAAGGCGAAATGTTGCCAATTTTTTCTCCAAATAAGTGTCATTTTAAAAAAACTCAGTATAAAGAGCACACCGTGTATTACATGCATACAATCTGATTAAACTCTGTTTACTTTTAGGCAATCAGATGACGTACCAGTAAATGAAATATCGCAATATGAGACCCATCACATCAAAACGAGGATTAAGTCCAAAACTGGTATAAGGAGAAATAGGCAAATATAGTGTTTGGACAAAAATGTTAACAAAAATTGTATTTTGTCAAAATATAATGAATAAAAGCCTTATCAATGTATCACTTGAATTAACTGTCTGAAATATAATCATGAAACAAAATTTTGAAGCACTTTTTTTTAGCAGTAGCAACAAAAAAACAGATTTTAAGAGAAAATGTCTTAAAATTTTGAAATTTTCCCTGTGAGCTATAGTTTTGTTTCTGTTTAGCTGGGAAATCTCAATATTCAAAAATAATCTGAGGTTTCCTCTTTATAAGGACATCAAAAATTCCTCATTAAAAATGACATAAAATTAGGATTCAGACCAAATATTTATGCATTATTGTAACCAACAAGACAAATTAAGTCATATATATGGATTTAATTACGATATCTGAATGATCCAGGTATCAAAATGTAGTTTTTAAAGCCAAGAATCTGAAAATATAATTAGGTCATTTTGACCAAATTTGACTTAATCCTCATTTTGATATGATGGGTCACATATATCAGTGTATCCACATGTTCTTGCACCCCTATAGCGTGCCACACTTGTCAGCAGATGTATTGAGTAATGGCTGTAATGTGTGGATATCTAAGCTAATGTTGCATTTCGATCATCTTGATTCTTCCCATTCTCCTCTGACTGTAACATTTTCATTTGCTGGATTATTTCTGGTTTTGGACTATTTTATATGAACCTTAGTGATTGTTGTGCATGAAAATCTGGGAAGATCATCAGTTTCTGAAATAATGTTTAAACAAGCAAACAAATGAATAAATGCAGGTCCATGGGATTCTGATGTCTGTAATTAGCAGTCAAATTTGACTTTGTAAGTTTTTTTTTTGGGGGGGGGGGAATGAAAACAATTTAATGTGATAAAACGAACTGGTTGAAATGAACACATCACGAATGCAGCGTTCTCTCTTTGTTCTTTTAGTTTTTGAGCATTTCTTTTGAACCGTTAATCAAAAACACGTCAGAACAGAGAGGCAACTAAAACTTTGTCTCACAGTTAAACTTCTATTAAAAAGGAAAAAAAATGTTAGCCTGTGTCTAATCCAAAGAACAAACATTTAAAAAATGAGCTTTCTTTGTGGGCCGGGCCGCAGAAAAGAACCGTTTCTGTGAGGAGCTGTTTTACTTTTAAAGCCAACCAATGCTGTGACCAACATGTTTAATAATCCAGAACCAGCGTAGCGTCTAAGCTGCTTAATTCAAGAGAGAACCATCAGGAGCTTCATCACTGATGTGAAATCAGAGCAGCATCAGAAGACAAACTTCCTGATCCTCCTGCTGTTTTAATATTCAAACACCTCCAGCTGTAGTTGTGAATCCTGGCCCACGACGAACACAGTCTCATTCCAAAACCACCAGTGACAACTTAAAACACAAACATTAAGTTTACAACATTACGGTTGTTTTAATAACACCAGATGGTCTTTATGGAGCCTATTATAGGTGTTGAATAAACAATAACAACTGCCAACTGTGGTTGAAGTTGACTGCCTGGGAGTTTTGTTAACACTGCAGAGGGGGATCACAAACACTGACGCTCTGCAGCCTGTTTGTAAATCGTCTGGCAGCAATAAGATACTGAGGTGCAAAACAATAATAAACGACTAATACAGAGGAGAGATGGAAAAGAAAAGCACTGGAACAGATGTTTACAGACATGACTCTGTGGAGAAGAAAAACGTTAACTGCAGCTGAAGCTACTTCTGTCCGTAAGTTGTTGTTTTTTCCCTCCATAAATTTAGTAAATTTAACTAAGCAGTGGGCGGGTGACCACAATTATTTTATGAAGCCAAAGGAAGACATAAAAAAATGAACTGGTTTGGATAGAAGAGGTGGGTAGCGGTGTTACAGCTTCAGTAGCTGTTGTCACAATCATAGGAACTTTTTTTTCTCCCTAAATTTTGTAAAAACATCAATAAGAGGAGATGGGTTTAAAAAAGTATCAACACCTTTTTCCAAATCATACCTAAAAGTAGAGCTGGGCGGTATGACCCACATTTTATATCACGGTATTTTCAACAATTACACCGGTTTCACTGTATTTGACAGTATTTTTTCCCTCACAGCTCAGCTGATAATAAAATGTATAAACTTTATTGACTTTTTTCTTTTACTGTACCGCTGTATCACTGTTTCCCTCCTTTTGAACGTCTTTTCTTCTTTGCCTGGTTGTAGACAGTAATCATGCATTTAGGTCCGATCGTGAAGGGTTGAGAAAAATCATTATCTGGTCTATCGTTGCATGTTAATAAAACTTTAAAGGACGACTCACCTTGCACACCAGTGAACTCAGCTACACTACAATACTACTTCCCCCCGGGGCTTTTCACAATAGAAGCACGCTAGAGTCTCCATGCAATAACGTCTCCGTTATAACGTTAAATCTAACCGTGCACGACACTGAAGAGTTGTTTACTACATTCAGCAATGGTGAAAATGGGATGGGTTTTTTTAGCGTCAGACCATATAAGTGGCTGAAACACCACCCGCCGCCAGTTGTTCCAACAATAACGTTAGCATGCTAATGCGCTTAGCGGTGCTACGAGGAAACGTGTCCCAAGGGAAATGTTCCGCACATGTTCAGGCTATTTACACCGGTATTCAGAAAAGTCATATCATAACTAAAATAAAAAACGGTTTTCGGTACAAAACGGTGTACCGCCCAGCACTACCTAAAAGCCTGCATCACATGTGCAAGTGCAACTAATTGTCACACATTGTATGTTAGACTAGGTGTTCTCAAACCTTTTGGTTCAGGGACGCCCTCATAAACCCCAGGCTTTAAAAGTAATTTACTGTCATTTTAACCCCTAAATGCTATGGGAATATTATTTTTTGTTTGATTTAGAACACTTGCTTGGCTACTGCATTGTTCCCCATGTGCTTTTTTTAAAATAAAAACCAAATTAACAATTTATTGAAATTTTTTCATAATAAACGCTGACCTTGGGAACAGGAAATTTACCGTTTGAGCTCTTTCGAGCTCTTAAGGGCTCGACACACGGGCAGCGACAAACTACAGCGATTAACGGCTGTCATCGCAGCCAGGGTGAAACCCGACACACGGGATGCGATAGCGATCGCAGCGTTGCGAATCGCGATCTCAGGTCGCTTGTCTTCACAAAATTTGATTGGTTCTTGYCTCTGAAGGCGGGTGTGCATTACGGACGTGTAAACTAAACAAATCTTGCGATGCTAATGATATTGAAAAACAAACACACATCAAGATACAGTTTTATGAGGAAAAACTTACCATAAACTTAACCCTGGTGCCAATAAATTCCCACAAAGCTTTTTAGTAATCACTTGGTGAAAGTGTTAGCTAACTGCAGTGTGTAGCATACTCTCCTCTCATTGGTCAGTCATTGAAACCCTCGCTGATTGGTTGTACGCTAAGCGACAGCGACAAAAGTTGAACATTTTTCAACTTTCATATGTCGCATCGCAAGCTCGCGTGTGCACGTGTACAAGTGCGCAATTTCACATGCACTCTTTTTGCCGGTCGCTTAGCTGGAGGAGGGCAAGCGATTGTCGCCTCACCGCACAGGCTCCATAGGAAATGAATGGAGAGCGAGCGACGTCGCCTCCCGTCTGTCGAACCCTTTAGCCATCATCAAAGCACATGATAACCATCGTCAAATGATCCTGTCCTTGAAGAAAAACAAATTAAACCAATAATTATCTACCACAGAGCAGACAGGTGTGGGCCAGATCTGGCAATAATGGTGCGGTTTTTAAGATCCCACAACTGGCCTGGTTGTGATTTGGTTTGTGGTGCTGGCCCATGCATGAAAAAAACTGAAAGAAGACCGCTAACGTGGGAGCTAAGAGCTAACAGTGGTAAAAGTGAGGCCTAAAGGTGGTTACTGTCTTAAAAAGGTGTGATGGTCCAGCAGCACATTTACCACTTGTTGAATATCTAAATAATATAGTCCTGTATTTGTCTGTGCCTCTTTCCTGTCTCCCAAACCCAGCCGGTCGAGGCAGAGCCTGGTTCTGCTGGAGGTTTCTTCCTGTTAAAAGGGAGTTTTTCCTCTCCACTGTCACCAATGTGCTGCTCAGGATGACAGACTGTGATGAAGTGAAGATTCAACACAATCTGCTGGCTTCTTTAGATTTATTGTTTTTTTTGTGTACAGTGCCCTGAGACAACAATTGTTGTGATTTGGCCCTGTATAAATACACTGAATTGAATTGAGCTTAAAGAACAGGAAAAAAAGCTTAAAGCCTCTTATATTTAGGTTAATGTGAAAAACAGAAATGCTGTAAACAGTTCAATTAATAAAAAGTTTAGATAAAAAAAACATACTTCCTGTAGAAAACACTGCTTTTATTTTGGACAACTGAACAATAGAGTTAGTTTTTTTTGGCATAAAACAGCTTTTTAATAAAGTTTGTATCATAAATGTCAGAAAAGAAAGAGATGGGAAAGAGAGGAGAGAGTAAAAATGATAGATGACAAAATGGGGGCGTAATGGAGCAAGCACAAAGAAGGAGGGAGAGAACAGATGATTGCATGAAATGAAAAAGGGATTGAAAGGGGGAGGGAGGGGAGGAAATAAAGAGCTGGACGGGAGGGGGAGAGAGAGAGCAAAATGGACGAGTGAGAGAAAAAGGAAGAGAAAATGAGAGGCAGCAGTGGGGGATGGGAGGATGTAGAGCGAGAGAAAGACGAAGAGCGAGACAGAAAAAAAGAGAGAAGGGTGAGAGAGCGAGATATGAGAGAGTGAGACAGAGTGCAACGTGAGATGAAGACAGAAAGAAAGGGAGAGGGAGAAGAAGAGGACAGGGAGGGGAAAAGCATGATGGAAACCCAGAAAAAAAAAAACAGAAACATGGAGGGAGGGAGAATAAAGAGGAAGAGAGGAGGAACAGAAAAGGGGGGGAGGGGAAGGAGAGCTGGAGAGAAAAACAAAAAGAGAGGGAGAAAAGGGAGCGAGTGACAATGGAAAAGCTCAGTGTTTGATGGTGTCACAAACAGAAAGAATGATGCTGCTTTTCTTTTTGCTTTTTATTTAAATACATGGTAATATTTCACATCAGTAATAATATTAATGTATTGTGTAGAGATGATATAAATATGATCGACTGGTAAAATCCTTTCTTTCTGCGTAGACATGTGTGACACGACAAGAGGAGGTTCAGGGTCTGAAATCAGTCCACCAGATGACTTGATGGGGTCATGTGTAAACAATCAAGGCTCGTCTTTGTAGCCACAGTCTAACAGACACGGTCTGACCTGAGGTGTAAAATTTGTCAAAAGGGGGTCAAAATATAAATTTCTAATGTTTGGAATGTACTCTATTAGAGTCTTTAACGTGAGTTCAGAATAATGCACATGAGAAAGCTGTTTAGATGGGAAAAATGTTACAAAAAGAAGATTTTTCACCACTAAGTTTGGTCTAAGATGGAAAAAAACTCTAAATGTTTTATCTGAACATTCAAAACAAATAAGTAGTTTTAGTTAAAGTGAACACACACACACACACACACACACACACACACACACACAC
>NW_013952471.1:179781-187524 GCF_001266775.1 Austrofundulus limnaeus
CACACACACACACACACACACACACACACACACTGCATGGACTGAAACTTTAAAAGACCCCAAACTAGGGCTGCACAATGTGTCGCAAATTCATCGTTATCGCAACAGCCGCCAGTGCAATATGCATATTGCCAAAAATGCATAAATTGCAATACGTGATTGGCTCTAATGTTTGACCAAAGAAACAAAATCAAATCATAATCACTCCATTATGTCGTAATGGAAATTATGTATTAATTGTTTTTGCTCTGAACCCAGAGCAGAAAAACATCAACACTGCATACTTACTGTACGTATTTTTTGATTTATCGCAACTCATATCCTCATCGCAATTTTAGGCACTGTTGTCGCACTTGGCATGTTTTCTTGATATTGTGCAGCCCTACCCCAAACACCTGAATATTAATTTCCTGATATGTTTTTAATTATATCATCTGTGAACGTGCACACCTGAAATCACTTTCTCACACTCATGTAGGGTTTTACTATCTTTGTGTGGACTTGCACTGACTTCCATTCATTTCTACAGCCTAACACTGTGTGGACCAGGCCAAATGTCCTCACAAGGGTGGTCTAATGTTAAATTAAGGCCACACATAGGTAAAAGCCATATGACTGTAGGTAGAGTCACATACGTGAAACTAATGATTTTCATGTTTAGGTTTTAAGTAACTGAGCTGAAAGCTGAATTGTTTGATGTGTGTAATTTTAAAACTGACAATCAGAATGGGTTCAAGTTCAGGCACAATTTTTGGCCATAATTTCTCAGATTTTCACATACTGGGAGAACTACCCTGGAGCCACATCCTCCATCAGCAGACTGTCTTTAAAACGCATCATAAAACACTTACTGAAAAACTTTACATTAAAGAAAAATTAAACATGATTCCAAAGAAAATTCATGAGATCCAGACGTGTTCTTCAAAGAACTGTAAAGATTTTTAAATATATTGTCCTTATTAAACACCAAAAACAACGAGGAAGGGGGAAAAATAGAAAATATTTGTTTTACCTGAAAAAGTAAATTTTGGAGCTTCTGGTGAATAGAACAGTGAAGTATGAACTGCAGCTTAAATTATTACAAATCTGCTGATTTGCAGCAGGAAGCAGCACAGCTCAGGAGGAGCTGCAGCACATGATTAAATTAAATATATAAAACCACCAACGACTGTCTGTGCAGAGACTGAAGGAGTCTGTCACTTCTGTTTGTGGTGTTATTCTCTTTGTTCAGCAGAGGGCAGTGGAAACTCAAGTCAAACTGCATCCGAATTAAATCTTTCTTTGGCTGAATCAGCAAATTATGTTGAAGCTAATAGTCTTTATTCCATATTTGTCTTCATAAATGTATTATTTTATTACTTTTATTTAACAAGTCACAGCAGCATTGTGGCAACCCTTATAGCTACAACCTCCCCTGTGTCAACGTCACTGAAAGCCAAAAAATTATTCTGGTGGGTTAAATTCTAAAAATACCAAGTCTGATAATAACTTATCAGTTATTACAAATTCACACATAATTAAAGTTCAAGGTTAGCTGTTTGTTATAAATATGTTACTACTAGGGCTGTGTATTGGCAAGAATTTGGCGATACGATACATATCATGACAGACGGGTCACGATATGATATATCCCGATATATTGCAATACTGTAAGCAAGGCGATATATTGCGATTTTTTGGTCCAAAAACTCTGTTAAATAAAAACCTCTTACAGGGGAAAAAATGAAAAACCAAATTCACTGTCTCAGAAAATTCTAATATTACATAGACATACTTTTGATACATTTAGCTGTGTTCTGCTTTGCATGTATTTTATTTTATTTGTATCATATTTCTTTCTTTACCCAACACTTAATAATAGCCTCTACCTCAAGAGGTAGAGTAGCCAAATGGCTGGCTCACTGCTGCCAACTAGCCATTCATTTTTATGTTGTAGTTCAGCCTCTGACCACTAGTTGGCAGCAGTGAGCCAACCTGACTCACTGCTGCCAACTAGTGGTCAGAGGCTGAACTACAACATAAAAATGAATGGCTGGCAGGAAAGCTGACATTTTAAACCTTAATAAAAAATCGATACAGGGCTTTAGAATATCGATACAGTATCGGGAAATGAAATATCGCGATATTTCAATGTATCGATATTTTCTTACACCCCTAGTTACTACTTTTAAAATATCCAGAAATGTAAAAAAATAAATAGATAAATGCAGCATGCCCGCATATTAAACAAATCAATTTTATGTTTTATTCAAATCTGAAGGTGAGGATTTTTCACTATTAAATTTCTGTTTACACCCATAATAACAACTGAAATGGACCTCACAGTAATCAGCAGTGGGTTAAAAATTAAATATAAATCAGCAGCAGCTTTTCAGGAAGCAGACAAAGTGCATCCACTACTGAAATTAGAACAGTGAGCCGCTACACATCTGGAGAGGAAATAAAACTTTTTCTGATTTGTGATTTCGTGACTAAAAGGATGTTTTACAAAATGTTCGCTGGATTAATTTAAGAATAAATAAATACAAGTAAAAAAAAGTTTGATTCTAAATGAACCTCGTTACTCTAAAAAGGCTTTATTAAGAAGGTCATAGAAGGACTTTAAAGTCTTTATGCATATTACCTGTATTACTCAAATTAACCCTTCATGTGCTGCGATACTGTAAACAGGACAAAATGAAGTGTAGATATTATCTAGTCTCAAATACACACTGAGCTGGTTTGTTAAACGTTTCTGTGAGCCCTACATTTTGTTCTGCTACTGTCAGTTTTAAACTCTTTGCTCATCCCACATGTTCCTTACAAATGTGGCACCATTTAAAAGGGGTATTAACAAACCTTCCAACTGTAAATGACTTATTACCAAGAGGTATTGTTACAACAAAGATAAAATCTACCAAACACACATTTATTTACCTTTTACTCCAAGTTTAGAATAATAATGAAGATACTGGTCCCAGTAAACTCACGTGTTCTGATCAGTGTGTGAACTGTGAGAGTTTAAAGGAGCGATGGACTAATTACCTGGTAGTATTTTTTTTAGAGGTGCACGATAGTTATCGGCCCGATATCATCAACAGAACTGGTAATATTTGTTCATGTTTGCCATCGTGGCGATGAGAATGCATGTTTATTTTTATCCTTTTTGGTCAAGCTGCTTCCCGTCCGGCACGACCCGCGCAACGTTCAAGTTGCGTCAGAAAAAATAACTTTCTCAAAAATAATTAGAATACCCCGTGCTGAAAAACAACCAGTCATTTTATTAATTATTAATATTATTTTACCAATTAATCATGTATGTTACACACAAACTTTATAATGATAAACTTAAAAGGTTGGAAAAACTACTCCCAATTTGAGAAGACGTAATGTCCATTAGCTCCTGAATGCAGCACAAAGTCCGTTCTGCTAAAATGCTAACAAGCTAGCGTTCAAGAACTCATTGGGACTTAAATCATTGCTGAGGCTTTTGACAAAATCAAAAAAAAAAATTCCAGAGAGGACGCAGATCTCAAGCAATTTAACGATGGAAATGATGACAACCAGCCGTTCACCCTCGCTAAAGACCAAAGCTTTTATCTCCTTGTTAACCAGTGTTTACTATGCTGAACAGCTGTGTGTCTTTCTGTAAGTATGATGCGGTCGTAATGCATTCACACTCTCAGAAGCACTGTTTCAGGTAGAAAAATATTTTAAATGATATATTAGTCATAATAAAAAAATGTACTTTGAATCTAACTTGTGTTAGTGCATTATCTGTTTTGAACTTGTGGAATGACTTTTTCTCTTTTGTTTAAATCTGAGATCAGTCTTTTTATAATTAATGTGCCTTATTTTAAAAAAATGGCCATTTGAGAAATTGCTTTGTTTGATATACTTTAAGAAATGTTTGCTTGCTAATAGTTTATTTCAAATAGTATAATCTACAGTGCCATTTGGTTTTGGTCTTGTTTATTTATTTTATTTATGTTATGATCCTACCCATTTTTGACTGCCTTAAGTTTGTTGTACCAAATTGTTTTTGGCAATCTTGTGATATTAATAATGTACACACTGATGTTGTGATAAGTACATTTTTGGATTGTTGTGCAGCTCTAGTTCACATAATTTACATGTATATGTCAGATGTGTACTCTGCCCTGAACAACCACTTGTTAATGCCCAAGAAGGCTTTGGTTTTGTTGCACATTTGCATGTAATTCTCTGGGTCTGGGTCTCCAGGACAGCTGAAAGCTGAGTAGCAGCATGTCACTCAAATAAACACCATTCAAAGCTTGTACAATCTATCAATCTAAAATCTAAAACCTGTTAAAACTGAATGTACATTACCATCTGTAAAGCTGAGATAAGTAGTGAAGCTACTGACCTGAGCTCAGCACTTAAAGAAACACTAATGATTAGAGGTGTAAGAAAATATCGATACACTGAAATATCGCGATAATTCATTTCCCGATACTGTATCGATATTCTAAAGCCCTGTATCGATTTTTTATTAAGGTTTAAAATGTCAACTCTCCTGCCAGCCGTTCATTTTTATGTTGTAGTTCTGCCTCTGACCACTAGTTGGCAGCAGTGAGCCAGCCATTTGACTCTACCTCGTCAGAGAATAAGAAAACATTAGCATTGTAAGTAAACATTAGCTTCATGCTCCGATAGCTGAATCTGAGCAGAAAAGACCGACACCCTCTGCCTTCTAAGCTGAGGTAAGGTTACAAACAATTACTTATTTGTCAGAATGTCTGTATTTTAAGCCAAATTAAGTGTCCTGTGCGCTCTTTTTTCCAACTGTAGTCAGCTTTCACGTTACGCATATAGCGCATGCGTCTATCACCTCGAGCGAGCCCGGCACTCCACCTGTGACATAAAACTCTGCCTGTTGCTCTCAATAGCTACGTTTACATGGACAAAAGTAATCGGATTAAACGGCCGTTTGGAATAAAAATGCGTCATGTAAACAGCCCGTTCCGATTATTCTGATCCGATTGAGCTCGATCCGAATGAATTTTTAATCCGAATGAAAAGGGTGGGTTATGCCAATTGATAATCGGAATGAGGTTCATGTAAACACTTGATCTGATCATCTTATTCTGATTGTAGAAAACTGACCTGTGCGCATGTCAGCTGACTTTCATTTACCCGGTGGGACAGCAGCGCTCCAGCTGCGCTGCACACCGCACAGAACTTTTCCTCCTCGCTCTCTTAACAGATGTTGCTTCGCAAAAAATAAAAATAAGAAGCACGTATTGCTTCATCTGCAGGCTGCAGCTCAACCGAGGAGTAACAGCGTCTCTACCGTTATTAAAAGCTGATACGGGTCCGTCCTGAGCGCACAGAGGAGCTTTGTTTACGTTTGTAACACGGAAGTAGAGCTGAACGTTTACAACACTGCGCATGTCCGGACTTTTATTCTGAACAAAACTCCGGTGCATGTAAACACTTTTCATGATCGGATTGTGTCCATGTAAACAGTACATTCGGATTATTTAATCTGAATACATTTCAAACCGATTAAAAAATTTTGTGCATGTAAACATAGCTAATGTCCGGCTGATGATCGCATCAAAGTCCATGTACTTTATCCTGCTGTGTTCGCTTCAAAAACGGTTTAACTCGTTTAGCTTCTCAATTTCTGAACTGGTTTTCTTCAGGACCTGCCCTACTGTTCGACCCACAGTTATGTAAATCAGGTTCTGGATGCAGGTCAGCTGATCCCAGAAACTGAACTTTATGACAACATAAATGCTATTGTTAAGAGTTGGGTGACCATATTGTAAATTAATATTAAAAACTAAAAGCTGCAAAAAATATTTATTTTCAAACTATTTATTGGCAAATTTAGTCTAATAATTGAAAACATGGATGAAACATGAAACAAATAAAATAAAACACATACAAAGCAGAACACAGCGAAATGTATCAAAAGTATGTCTATGTAATATTAGAATTTTCTGAGACAATGAATTTTGGTTTTTCGTTTATTTTTTCCCCAGTAAGAGTTTTTTATTTAATAGAATATTTGGACCAAAAATATTGCAATGTATCACCTTGTTTACAGTATTGAAATATATCGTGACCCCTCTGTCATGATATGTATCGTATCGACAAATTCTTGCCAATACACAGCCCTACTAATGATGGGACAGAGAGACAGAGTGAACACACACTACGACATACAACTAAAATTACACTGAAGAGGGCTCGAAATAGGCCGATGCTCTGCTTCACACCAGTGAACTGATGAGAGGCCTGCAGCGCGAACACTGAATACAGGTGCAGTCTGAATGTAGATCCACAGATTATTGAATATTAATTAGAATTAATCAGTTTACAGAAAAGAAAAGAAGCAGGAAAAGCAAGTGTCCTACAAAATACTGACCTGAAGAAAATGATTTCAGCTCTAAAACAATTCAAACACGTCTGGTTGACTGCAGCAAAAAGTAATCTGCAACACTAACTTTCCTTTCTGCACCTATGCCCAAACACTCACTCCAGACTTTGACAAATTTAGAGCGATAACTTTCATGTTGTCTGAAAAAAGTCTGGATTTACTGAGAAAAAGAGCACCGAGTCAAACAAAAGGATGAAGCAGCCTTGCACAGCTTCAGCCTTCAGGCACAGCGTCAGAGCAGCACAACCTGCCCACAGCTCTGTTTTCATGGTGGACGGGATGAGAAGAGCAGCTGCAGCTTAAAACAAGTTTATCCAAGAGGTGAACCGAACCAATCTCTGATCTGACAGAGGAAAACTGTAACAGGTGAATAAAGGTGATAAACTAACATTTGATCCTGAGAAAAACAGGATCTGAGCTCAGGCTGTTTAAGGTATTTTGAAATACTAATAAAAAAAAAAGGTTTTAGGGCCTTAATACAAAAAAAAAAAAAAAAATTAAATCTGTATTTGAGGTGACTCAACCACTTACATCCCCAATAATCTGTTTCTGTTCAGTTTGACTCTCACGTCCACCCACAGTAAGACTAATGCAACGTCAGGTAATGCAAACAGCAAAACATTAAAACATCATAAGACAAACCAAATTAGTATTTTAATTAAAGTAGGGCTGCAACTAACGATTATTTTAATAATCAATTAATCTGTTGATTATTTTTTCGATTAATCAATTAACTGGCCAAATCATTAAAACGCTTAATTACATGAATACGAGTAGATATAAATTAAGTTAACTCCTTAAGGATGCAAGTTATTGATAATGAATTAATCTGAAGTTCATTTATCTTATAGATTGATAACAATTAATTAATAAGCAGCCATTTAAAAAAAACGGAGTTTGGTCTTCCCATAAAATGAAGGATTTTTTTTATAATCTCCTGAATTAAAAAAACAGAAGCACATAATACATATTTTAACAATTTATTTTGCCAGCTGTATTAAAGGTGCAGTATGTAACTTTTCTAAAAATATATTTTTAACATATTTGTTCACTCTGTCACTATCTCCTGACAGATTGATATTAGACAGGTAAGCTATGGAGGAAAAAAGAGTCCTCTTGCTTTTCCCGGTGGTACTACAGGCTTTAGAAAAATCCAGGCTGACCCGAGAATTAACAGCCAATGAAAACAGAAGTTTGTTCGTGAACGAGCTTCTGACGCCCATCTCCCCACGTCACTGCCCGCAGCGCGCATTGTGCACGTTCTCGTTTCATAAGCAGCTGCAGTGACGGAGGATAAACCAGCTGCTACCTTTCCTGGATCAAATATTCCTGTAAAACTTCCAATTCCCCGATTG
>NW_013952471.1:196317-198521 GCF_001266775.1 Austrofundulus limnaeus
AAAAAGAAAACGATTAATCGATTATTAAATTAGTCATCGATTATTTTAATCATCAATTAGTCATCGATTAATCGTGGCAGCCCTAATCGCAGCACATGAAGGGTTAATTTGAGTTATACAGGTAATATGCACGTTAAAAGACTTTAAACTCCTGCTAGTCGTCGATTAATCGTTGCAGCCCTAAATTAAAGAACCCAGGCAGCTAACTTCAGGGTGTCATATGGTTACAAAACAAAACACTATTTTAGCTGTTTGGTTTTTTTTTTAATTCCAGGGGGGGTCTGCATTTTAGTTAAAAAAATCTGGCAGTGGACGCTGGATGTTGTTCAGCATGACTGTATCCAACAGGCTCCATACATTAGGCCTTTGTGCTTTGAGAAACACCAGGTTTTTTTTAAAGCCTGCCTGCAGCGCAGCCATGCTCTGCAATGTGCTGACACCATCATCAGCTATTCTAAACCTATTAGCACAGCTCCTTTCCTGCATCCTGATGGGGAGCAGAGGGAGAAAATAGAAAAACCATTTTGGATTTATTTTGAATGGAGATGTGTCTAATTATTGCTTTTTTTTAGACAAAAAAAAAACAGAAGTTCTGTTTGTCATTTGGCCCTGATACAACACCACACTGCTGCTGCTGATGAACCATAAAGCTTATGACTCTCTGAGCTGCATACAGATTGTGTACCAGCAGCAGTGGCAGCGTAATAACAAATTATTGATCTGAACTTGGGCAAATTCATTTTTCACAGCGTAAACTCAAACTGGGCAAGATGTTTTTTTTTTCTTTAAAGGCCAGTTAAACTTGGAGGCTTAACTCCTGCAGACAGATTATGAGTGCTAAGGCAGAGCAGTAGATTGAAAATTTATCATCATTGTAATATCATTGATGAAACATCAATATTGCAAAGGATTCCTCAGGCTGCAGTAAATCATAGGACATTACTTTTCATGTACCATGCATTCATGTTCTGCATGCTAATAAACTGTATCTGGTCCATCTGATGAACTCTCACTGACTTCGATGCCACACCTGGTTTACATGATCGTCATGACTGAAGAGAAAGAGGAAAACGTGAGAAATTTCAAGTTTTTCCTAATATTTTGAGTAGCTCTAAAATATACAAGTGCTTAGGGGTGCACCAAAAATTGTTTTACATCAGAATCGTGATTCTCATTTACAAAGATTCAGAATTGATGTCCCAAAATTGATTTTTATAGATAAGAAAAAAGAAAATCTAAAGGTTGTCAACCTCCATTTTGTAACCACTTGGGACGCTGAGGTCACATGCAGCCGGTTCTGGAACATATGAAAGTGCAGAAAGCACCAAAACAAGAGGAAACTACAAAACTGGAGGAAAGAGATTCAATTGACCCTGTCTTTACTGAATGCAAAAAAATTGGGCTCATTTTGTTTTTTACTAAGTGAGTCTGAGCTTCACTGTGTGCAAAATGAAGATGAAGCACTTTAGGAACATGAGAAATGGGCTCACATTGAGTTTGAGTGAAAAAACTATTTTGAAGCAAATCGTGACCCCAAAATACGCAATTGAATCGTGAGAGAGTAAAAGATTCCCACCCCTAGTTTTAGGTTGATCTTTCCAATTTGACCAGTCTTGAGATCACAGAATGAAACTATAATTTTATAGTGATTTATAATAATCTAGTTCACAAACAATTAGTGTTTCAACAAATCAGATACGTGACCAGAAGAGTTCCCACAACTGGGAAGAGACACATTAGCTAAGAAATGAAAAGTTTACGCTTCTTTGCTGAGATTCAGGCAATGAAAAGCCTTGGGCTGCAACTAATGATTATTTTAATAATCGATTAATCGGCCAAATCATTGAAACGCTTAATTACATGAATATGAGTAGATATAAATTAAGTTAACTCCTTAAGGATGRAAGTTATTGATAATGAATTAATCTGAAGTTGATTTATCTTATAGATTGATAACAATTAATTAAAAAGCAGCCATTTTAAAAAAAAACGGAGTTTTCTCTTGAATCAAGAGGGTCTTCACATAAAATGAAGGATTTTTTTATAATCTCCTGAATTAAAAAAACAGAAGCACATAATACATATTTTAACAATTTATTTTGCCAGCTGTATTAAATACTGACTGAAAAAAAAGAGTGTATCTCACATATGTGACACATAACAGAAATTTAATAGACTGCTGAATGAGGAAAATAGATTAAAAT
>NW_013952471.1:198795-203923 GCF_001266775.1 Austrofundulus limnaeus
ATCACGTCAGAATGCAGCTGCTATTATATAACCATGGTTAGATTTTAGCTATATGCTAACTAAAAATAATTGCTGTTTTTCGGTAAGTTCTGCTCTGCAGATATTGTACAGGTTTCTCTTTCATTTTCTTAAAATGATCCCACACTTTGAGCTCTGTTGTCAGGTAGCCATGATACCAGAGCCTGTCTGTATAACGTCTTGTGACGTCCACGGCCTACCCCAGTTACCACTACTGTACATGTGTTTCAACGACAGAAAGGTAGATGTGGCAGTAGAAGGTGTCAAAGCAGTTTGGAGAGAAAAACAAAGTAAAGAACAAAAAATAAAAGAAAACGATTAATCGATTATTAAATTAGTCATCGATTATTTTAATAATCGATTAGTCGTCAACTAATCGAGGCAGCCCTACACACGACAGATGTATAGTGTTTTTTAAAAAGGTAACATTTAAAGAGGACGAAAAAAGCTAAAGACATCAGTGTAGGAGAACTCCACAGACTGAGATTATAGGCTGACAAGCGATGATGATATTTTTGCGATGAATTGCACAGCCCTACTCTTGCTATCTTCTTGGTTCACATCGACGTAAAAAACGAGCCACTTTCTGCAGGATTAATTCAAAATCTGCAAGAGAATGACATCTTTGTGAGCACTGCTCACTTCCAGAGGTACACGTAAGGAAATTGTCCAACAAGAAACAACCTCCTGACAAAATCTGGTTGTCCGCCAAAATTTTGGTTCGTCTGCTACCTTTAAAATAAAAATGGCAAAAAAATCTCAGCGTTTACTAACTAAACACAAATGTTCTCAGTCAGCCAGGTGGACAGTTTCAGGAGCTGTTTGAACAGAACTTCCTCGTTCTCCTCCTCATCCTCTTTGTCATCAGACTTTGAAAACGAAGAACTCGCTGCATATTTAAAGATCAGGGATTAAAGCAGCAAAAAATATTTTGACTAAAATTTCTCTACACATGGAAGTCACCCAAGCATCACCCTCCACCCCCACCCAGTACCACACATTCATGAGCCTCTTCACATTAAGGACTACAGTAAAAGTACACAGTTAAGTATCTCTAATAAAGTGTTGATGTAAGAAAATCTGAACCTGCAACATTTAGATTTTCAAGACTGATGGTATTTTAAAAGGAAGAGGGATGTTTAAACAGCATTTCTCAAATTTACTTTGTCATTTTAGTGTTTTCGGCTGAGGAGCTGTCTGGTGTATTTAAAAAAATCATAGCACAGGAAGTCCTTCGCACAGTATAAATTAATTAATTTTTACTTAATATTTACCAGACTGACAGATTTCTACATTTAAATGATTGCTTCATTTAAAATAATATTTACAGGATTTCAGCTCATGTAGTCATTTAATACTAGGGTTGGGCAATATTGGCAAAAAATTAATCACGATTAATTGGGGTATTTAGCCAATAATGATTAATTTGACGATTAATCTCCTGGAGTTCCTGGACACCCTTACGTCCTGGTCACATGATCAATTAAGTGGGAAATGTTAGCGTTTGAAAAATCTGTTCCAAATTGTGTCAAAATTACAGACTTCAGGCTATACTTCAAATTTTAAATTGTGTTGATAGATAAATAAAATATGTAACTTTTTTTCTAAATGTTCGTCGTAATTGAAGCAGAGAGGAGCACCGAGCGGACTCTGCCTGGTGGCATTAATCACATTAATCGTCAAGTGCAACAAAATAATCGATTAATGTTTTTCTGATGATTAATTGCACACGATACGATTATGCCCAACCCTATTTAATATATTTTATTTTTCGCATTTACTGAATCACAGTAGTTACCTCTCAGTATGGTTCTAAATAAGCTTAGCACAAAACAGCCACAACGCCTTGTTGTTGCTAAAATACCTTTTAGAGTAAGATTTTACAGATATTTATGATAAACCAACACCTGAAGCTGACTCACAGAGAACTCTGGGATTTCACGGGGAAATTAAAAGTCAAAATGAGACACATGTCTGTTATAATCTGAGACATATAAATATTTGTCTTTTTATGTATTATTATAGCTAGGGCTGCATGACATTGGAAAAAAACTGACAATTTTTTTCATCCTGTTGCAGATGAACCTGCATTGATCTTACCTTTTTTTGTGTGTGTTTACAAATACGTTTTGTCTGTATTTGATAGTTATTCTTATATTTTTGCTTGCTTTTATTATGCAAAGACCTAGATCTTTCTACCGTACACAAATGTGAATTGCGTTTTACCAATAAACCTAACGTGTCTCTTAGTTCTTGTTTTCATCATGCTTTAATATTAGCATTCATGCTAAACCCTATTTTACATCTTTTCAACCTCATTTTCTCTCATCGTCTTTCACCACAGCTCAAGAATTCAGACAGTTTTTTTTAAAAAGTGCTGCCATTATTGTCCCAGAAACTTTGACAAAGGTCTTTTTTACATGAAGTGGCAAGAGCTGCTTCCGCCAGCGAAAATCAATCAAATATCAATCAGAAAGCACAACCCTTCCTACTCTGCTCTGATTGGGTAAATGTTCACTGTGGTTCTCTTTATTGGTTGAAAGAAAAGTGGGTTTAATCCCTGGATGGCTTTAAGAAGACCACAACACATTTTGTCCCATTTCATTTTTACAAATAATGGACATATGTCCTGGCGAAGAACTTCCAGGTCTAGCAGACAGGATCTAGTTGTCCAAAGCTGGCATCTCACTGAGCTGCGACTAGTTTGTGACACAAAATTAAGAGAAAAATTGCAAGAAAATAAGTGAATTTCCCAGTGGTCTTACTGAACTGAGTGTTTGTGACCAGGTGACTGATGAGCAGTGTGGACATGATTTGTGCAGCCAGTTTTTGGAGGAAAAAAAAAACGCAGCCTTTTTTTGTGCCTGCAAACTGCATTCTTGGCCATGCACAGTATTTTGTTGTCTATGTACGTCCGCATCATACCCACCTCAGCTGCAGCCATATTAGGGTTGGGCATAATCGTATCGTGTGCAATTAATAGTCAGAAAAACATTAATCGATTAATTTTTGGCACTTGATGATTAATACGATTAACGCCAGCAGGCAGACTGACTGCTTGGTGCTCCTCTCTGCTTCAAATATAACAAACATTAAAAAAGTTGTGTAATTTATTTATCTATCAACACAATATAAAGTTTGATGTATAGCCTGAAGTCTGTAATTTTGACACAAATTGGAACAGATTTTTACAAAGAGCCAATTTTCTCCTTTTAAAATGGTCATGTGACCAGGACATAAGGGTGTCCAGGGACTCCGGGGGATTAATCGTCAAATTAATCGTTATCGGCTAAATACCACAATTAATCGTGATTAATTTATTTGCCAATATTGCCCAACCCTACGCCATATTTACAATTTAATCTGCTGCTATTATTACTGATCATCTGAGTGGTTTTTAGACCTGGACCTTGGGTGATTTCTTTGAGTGGAGATGTTAAAATATACCTCCAACGCTCCAGACGGTTTGGGGATGTCCATAACGACTTAGTGACTCTTTCAAGAGAACAGTTGTTGCACAAATTTTGTTAGGGATGCACAATATATCAGCAATAATATCGGTATCAGCCGATATTCGTCATTTTTTTAGAATATCGTATCGGTCCGATATGTAAAACTGGGCCGATATTAATGTCAGATATTGACTTCCCACTTCTTTGCTTTGTTTTTTTGTTTGTTTGTTTGTTTTGTTTGTTTCTTTTAGGAGTGGAGATGGTTGGTTGAGCATCTGTTTGATCATGATAGTGTTAGTGACGCTGCACGGCCAGAAATAACTGAAGTAGGGAGTCATGTAAGAGGTCTGGTCATTTTTTTATGTTATCAAAAAAAGAGCCGAGTGTGTTTGTGTGTATATGTATAATACAATTTGTGTGTTTGTGTAATATCTGTAAATATCAGTTATCGGCCATAACGGCAATTATTATATCGGATATTGATATCGGCTGAAATTTTCACATCGGTGCATCACTAATTTTTTTTAAAACATGTTCAGAACTCAAGCGACAAGACTGCATGTCTCTGCAACTATCACGAGGAAGATAAGAACGCCACACGCCAACTGGTCAGTCCAGTGAGATACCAGCATAAATAACCATCATTATCTGTACTCAGGCCTTGTTTAGCTTGATGAAGCCCGCTGTGCACCGTGCCGACCTTTGTGTTCACCAAGATCTACCAGACATATCTGTCCATAAGTCGTTTCATTCACCTCTGTAAATTTTATAACCGCAATTATTTTATGAAGCCAGAGGAAGACGCATAAAGTATTAATTGTAAACTTGTGTAAGCTTTGAACACAGCAGAGGGGGTGTTGATGTGTTGACGCCTTCTTCCAAATCCCTACCTAAAAGCCTGCTATGAACGAATGCTGAAAAGACAAAAACGAAGTAATCGCTGCACGCGTGTGGAAGAATAAAGCAACCTTAACAACCCTAAAAACGCCACGAGACATTCAGGAGATTCCCCACATGACTGCCGTCCACCAACCAGTCACATCCCGTGAGATGCGAGCCTATATAACCATCCACTATTATTCAAATGACCTGAAGACCACAAGGAGGGAGGAGGGGAGGGGTGTCTCTGTAATTACAGCAACCTTCGAAGTGCATCAGAGCACATCTACGGACCCCGAGCTGGCAGCTGGTGAGCACAGTGCACAGCTGCATGCAGTGCACAATCCCCATTACATGATTAGACCCCGCATGGCAGGCAGGTATGTGAAGAGGGTCAGTAGTGCGATTATTACCCACTCTGGATTTGCAGCACATCACATTAAAAACAGCTCTGAGACAGTCAGGGTGCAAAATGCAAACCCCTTACAGGAAGACCCTCTGAGTGAGA
This sequence comes from Austrofundulus limnaeus, assembly GCF_001266775.1. NCBI lineage: Eukaryota > Metazoa > Chordata > Actinopteri > Cyprinodontiformes > Rivulidae > Austrofundulus > Austrofundulus limnaeus. The sequence continues at coordinate 203,653 of NW_013952471.1, forward strand.
TGCAGTGGTGGTGATGGGGGCGTACCTGTGTGGCCTGTCAATGATCTGAGAGTCAGCAGGAAGCAGGATACAGGCGGGCAGATGCTGCAGTGCATCCTTCCAGGTGCACAGTACAGTCTGCACTCGGGGTTGGGACTAAAAAATGTGCAAAAAATGCGTTCTGGAATAAAAGTTGTAAGTAGGGCTGCCACGATTAATCAATTAATCGATGACTAATTTAATAATCGATTAATCGTTTTCTTTTTTTTTTGTTCTTTCCTTTGTTTTTCTC
>NW_013952471.1:204201-206127 GCF_001266775.1 Austrofundulus limnaeus
CAATTATTTTAGTTAGCATATAGCTAAAATCTAACCATGGTTATATAATAGCAGCTGCATTCTGACGTGATAAGCTCTATGTTTTATATTCAATTAGCGTATGATCCGATTAGTCGACTAATCGAATAAATAATCGGTGATTAATCGATTATTAAAATAATGTGGCAGCCCTAGTTGTAAGCATTTAAAAGGTGAAAACAAAAGCACCTAAGCTAGCTCGGAATAACTCAGCAAAGACACACCGTGTGTTTGAAAACAAAAACACAAGTGTAAAAACTTTCCTCCACACACAGGCCTGCTCAGAACGACTCAGCCTCCCCGCCTTCGAGCACCAAGACCCGGCTGTGTTGGGCTAGCACAGCCCGGTGTGTCGCCCCCTTTCAACGCTTCTCCACATCCCCACATTTTCGACGCCATTTGTTTGCGGCAGAACGTGGAAGTAACAGAAAAAAAAAAGAAAAAGAAAGAAAGGAGAGAAAGGGGGAGGATGAAAAGACGACATTTTGACTGTAGTTGCTGACCTAAATTGCGCATTTTGTGTTCGCCATGATGACAAAAGCCGCACAGCGACAGAGCGGGACAGCTAACAGAGACAGGCTGCGAGGCGGAAACACAGGAAAACAGCCGCTGAATAAAGCGGGTACATTTAGTCGCCTGGTCAGGAGGAATTTGATAAGTTAAAACACTCCTCCTCCTCCTCCTCCTCCACCTCTTCCTTCTTCTCCTCTCCCCCCCTCCTCCGCCTCGCCGGGCCGGACAGGACACAAGTCAACGCTCTTTTTTCAGCGCCACATACGAAGCGGTGTGTTTGTTAAAAAAATAAACTTACGGTAGAAGAAAACAGCGACACTCACCTGGTTCCAAAACGGGTTTATGGTGGCGACGTGACAGTGTTTAGCGTGAAAATGTGGCACCAGTTGTCGGCGGATCCCCCTGTTGTGTGGAGCAGGAAGGAGGGAAGGCAGGGAGGGGAGGGGGGCTGACGTGATGAATAAACAACCCAGCTCCTCCTCAAACACACAACTACTTACAACCTCGACTTATATACTCTATAAATATATTTATTTAAATATACAACGAATGACACGTGTATGTAATGCCAGTTTTATTTTCCTTCAAATAAAATTGTTATATTTCCCCTCTCTCTGAAATCCACGATTTGCGCAGTTTTAACAGAGCCCACCAGGGGGCGCTGTTTCCACCTCAACCAGTGAACCATTTAAATGGTGCTGTGCTGTAAAATGATGGATTAAGGAGGGTGTTGGCCTCTGGGCTATAGCCATTTTGGGGACTGATTGCTATTTTTTTGTGCACATTATTTAAGGATTTCCAGACATAAAGCAGGTGACACAGAAGTGCTGTGTACTGGTTAAAATGGTCAGGTTTGCATGTTCTCCACATGCATGCACGTTTTGTACCACAGACCAAAACCATGTATGTTAAATTAAATTGGTAACTACATTGTCCATATGAATGGCAGTTTTCTTGCTCAGATAATCAGCTAACAACAAAATTAATTTTCATTTAGCGGATTAGCCTTTCCACTATTTGGAAATCATTAGCAGATCAATTGGCTTGCACTAAATTGTGTTTTGCTAACATATCAAGTAGGCATTTAAATCATTCTGTCATGGTCTAAAGTGGAACTGCAATGCTTTGGGTTCTGAATTCCTCCTTATTGTAGCTCCACAAGTAGTAGTAGTAGTAGTAGTAGTAGTAGTAGTAGTAGTAGTAGTAGTAGTAGTAGTAGTAGTAGTAGTAGTAGAATTTATTCGTTTCATTTGTAATACAAAATTAACAAAGTTCAAAAAAAACGTACAATCAAAATGAAATCAAATGAAATGAAAGGATGCAGAAGAAGAATAAATCTTATAATATCTGCCCCTTTTTTATACCCAAAATATGTTCAAAAGAAAAGTAAAATAC
>NW_013952471.1:209254-210934 GCF_001266775.1 Austrofundulus limnaeus
ATTGTTCTGTGTTTTATATAATCAGTTAACTAAAGGCAAAAATCACAAAATTATTCAATGAAAATGATATTTAGGTAAAAATATTAGTATTGACGTGGGTATTTTTGGTATTGGATCGATATGAAAATTCCCAGTATCGCCCACAACTGATTGTTTTTTCATTTGTCTGTGTGCGTCCCTGTCCAGGATGTTCCCCGCCTCTCTGGAGACAGACACCAGCTGCTCGCAACATGGAACGAAGAAGTGGGTAAATACAGTGAAGTGATGGATGTGTGGACACACAGCAGAGCTGCTCTTAGAAGGATTGAAAAATAGGGAGTCAAACAAAGTGAATAAGCTGAAGGTGAAAGAATTATTACATAAAACAACAACGCTGCAAAGCTATAGAAATACAAGCACTGGTAGCTCGAAATCACACAGACACATGGCAAAGCTGCAACTGTAAAAATATCTAAGCAAATTAAACAGAAACCCTCCAGAAAGCAGAAACAGACACATATTTCAAGAAATTAAAAACTCTTTCCAGTGACGTGGGCTTGGATTCCATTAAAAATAAGTAAAGCAAGGCATTCGTGTAACATTTCTTCATAAAAAAACAATAATATTTTAGGGTTTCAAACCCTCGGGGGCCTGGCCGTGACCTAAATATGAGGAAGAACTGGCAGCGGCAGCAAACATCACGGGCCAATTCTGAGGCTTCACTAATACCATCCTGGGTGTTTCATCAGGCCTGGCACATTCGCACCACCGTGGGCTCCAACTGGGATGTGTGGGGGGTTGCCTCAGTATTTGCTCATCACTTCTTGTTTAATTGACCGTTGGCTCTGTTTTCAGGGCTTGCACGATTTGTTTTCTCCCTAAAGACCGAGAGTGCAAGCAGATTTAAGATTGTGGATTAGCTCAACTTTATAAAGAGTGTTGCTCCATCCATGGAGCGTAGGCTATAAGGATGCACAGAAAGAACTAACGAGCACAAAAGTGCAAAATTTAAGCAGATTTTGACCTAAATTCTTCAAATTTGATGGACATCCTCACATTCATCATCAACATGTATTATTATTATTATTAATTTGTATTTTTTGCAAACCAATGCCTCACATCGTTAGTTTCAACCTATGTGAGACAATATTAAGAACCTGCGCTTTGTCTTTTCTGACACTAGAGGGCGCCCTCAGTCCACGAACGCTCCTCTCAGTCACCTCTCATATGATTTAGATTTATTAATGGAACTAGAGCTGTTAATGTGAGAACAATCGTGTCAGTGTCTCTTTTTTCTAATAAACTACCAGAGAAAATCAAAACCAGACTGCTGTGACTCCATGAGACGGAACACAGAGAGAGGGATTCTTAAAATTAGTTTTTCCAAAGGAATCAGCGTGCAGGAAGCCGTGACGTCACCTCTTTTTGCAGCCACTTTGTGATAAAGAGTGGTCCTTGTAGTCCCACCAGTCTTCAGCTCCAATGTGACGCAGACTGAGTGACGGCGTGTTTAGTGGTTTAGCATTAAAGCTAAACTTATAGTTGATATGAGTTAACTAATCTAATTTTTAGTTAGCTGTGCCCACCAATGATCTGCTTTTATTTGCAGTACAATAACCAAATAAATAAAAAAAGAAAAAAATGTGTTGGTCTTCTGGACGGGTTCTTCTCTAATGAAACGTTTCGTCTCTCCTCCAAGAG
>NW_013952471.1:212861-214072 GCF_001266775.1 Austrofundulus limnaeus
GATTAACGTGAAACAGGCGAAAAGGGGACTCTTACATCTGGGGCCTCAGCTGGCACAGACTTGTTCTGTAATCAAGTACAATTTCCTTGTGAATCTGCGCACAAAGCCAGCGGTGATGTCATCAGCCAGGCTTGTGTAAGAAGTAAAGTTAAAGGGGGGAAAAAAATTAAAAAATGTGTGTTTTAGTCATTCCCCAACACTAACTGTACAAACACCAGACATTTAGCAGGTTTAAAAAGAGCAGGTGGATTTTAACTTTGTTGTTTTGTTCATCGACTCCAGGCTATAAAAAGTTGTGTTCTTTCTATTTCTTTTGACAGTGATTTTTTTGTTGTTTTCGTATTTTTATTGGGGCGTAACAATGTTACCTCATCTGTCCTGTGTCAGCCCACTCCAAGCCTTCAGCGTCTTCCCAGAGATCTTCCAGGCAGGGTGTGTTGTGGCGGCTGGAGTTCACATGTTCCTGTCCAAACCCACTGAGGGTGTGTGAGCTTGTTGCGTAACTTTTTTTATATATATATATATCGTCAGTTAAAACAGAGGGCTTTGTGCTAACGGCTTGTTTCAGAGGAACATTAAAACCATCTGCATTTCTTCCATGTTTCAGGTCAAAAATGTGCAGAAGTTTCACACGGTTCTGGGAGAAGTTCACTCACGTCCCACAGAACTGTGTCTGCAGACTCACACTGGGGTCATTACAGGGATAATACATCAATTAATACAGATCCAGTACTTCAAGAGACTGATTATAAATACTTGACTGGTTTTAAGGCTTTAAGGACTTGGAGTAGATAATCCAAGACAATACAGTTGCAAACTTCCTCTGTAAGTCCATCTTCTTCATAAAGTACCACAAAGTGATACTTGAGTAAAAGTGCAAGTATCTTAGCAAAAAAATTACTTTGATAAAATTTTAAGTCTGCTTTAGGAATATTACTTGTGTAAAAGTATTAAAGTATCTGATATTTTTTGTACCTAAGTATTAAAAGTAAAAATGAGCAGTTAGATTTTCTGTAACAACATTTAATTGAAGGCGACCTCCCCAAAACCGTACAGAAATGACTATATTGTAATAAAATAATGAATTAATGTTAAATTTAGGATGAACTAGTCCAGCTGTTTCAGTTTATATACATACAGCGGGTAAAATAAGTATTGAACACGTCAACATTTTTCTCAGTAAATATATTACTAGAGGAGCTAATGACATG
>NW_013952471.1:215109-224442 GCF_001266775.1 Austrofundulus limnaeus
TCTGTAACCGATGCCATCATTATGCTTTGCAACAATAAGGTTGTGAAGGTCTTGAGAGAGCTCTTTACTTTTACGTAAAAAGTAGGCTGAAAAATAATTACTCAAGTAAAGTAGATGTCCAAAAAAACCTACTTAAGTACAATAACAAAGTATTTGTACTTAGTTACTCTACAACTCACCACTCTCAGTCCTCGCTCCAACATGTCCTCTCTAACTGCGTCCATATGTCTCCTCTTTGTCTTTTTCCTGACAGCCTCATCTCTAACATCCTTCACTGTCCCTCCTCTGGACATGTCCACACCATCTCAGTCTGTCCCTCCTCTGGACATGTCCACACCATCTCAGTCTGTCCCTCCTCTGGACATGTCCACACCATCTCAGTTTGCTCTCTAACTTTGTCTCCCAGTCCTTCAACCTGTGCTGCACCTCTGATGATATGAGAAAAGTTTGTTTGTGCAGAAACACAGTTTCAAAGTAAAAATTGTTTATTTGTACTGTGTTACAAACAGACGTTGATGCCGTCGGCTGTGAGTTTTATGTTTTACTGCACAGGCAGGATCAATACAGATCATTTGAAGAGGGAGAGGGGGGGGAAGGCAAAGAAAAGTAAGTTTTCCTGGTGTAACTTTGTTTTCTGTCGCTCCGGGTCTGCAGTGCAGGAATTCAGCGTGTCGTGACACAGAGCAGATTAAATACGCTCAATTTAGCGTCCCGTTGTTCAGCGGGTCGGAGCAGCACGCGCTAATGTGCTTTGAGTTTTGGGAACGAGGGAGCAGCGGATCAATTCTACAGGCGTGAGGAAAGAGAAACGAAAAGTTCAACCATGATTTCGTCAAGATTTAATGTTGCCTTGGACAAATGCAACAACCTACCTGTGATTTTTGCTTTTCGGCTGAATGAAAACAGCTTGAAAACAAAACTTTAGGGGAAAATTTGTTTTTGTAAGAAAAACATTTAATGGAATAAGTGGTGTTGGAAGTCTTTTTTACCTCTGATTTTTAGTATTGCTGCACTTTTCCTTCATAGACTAAAACATTTGTCAGATTAGTGCACACTAATTAGTTGTAAACATTTTTCCACTTGTGTTTTATGCACAGACAGTGGTGGGCATGGTTCTGCTAGCAGTTAAAAGCTAATACAAAAGTTTTGAAAACTGCTAGCAGACTAGTTAGCTTCCCCTAAGTTTGCTAACGGTTAACTACCTTTAGTTTTAGTTAAATTGAAATCTTTAGTTAAATTCAAAGCTAACATCAACAGGTTTGTGTCAGTCCCACCAGTCTGCAGAGAGATTTTAAAGCCAACATTACAGAACCAGTTAAACTAAGAAAAGAACGTTGTTTATCTGCAAGAAAGATTTTTTTTTTTTAGATTTCAAGCCCACTGGAGGTCTGTGTTTCCAAACTGGACCTCAACTCTCCATCAGCTCTCCAGCAGTCATCCCGGCTGTGAGTGACCTCAGACTGCTGTCGATCTGTCCACCCAAGCTGCCCTGCAAAGCTGACCAGGTACCACCCTGAGGCTCAACCAAGGCCTAACGTCCAGCTGGTCTCCTCTCCTCTGGAAGTTCAGGTCAAGTCTGATTATAGCTGATACAGAAACTTTGATAAAATGATTTTCTTTGCTTGCCGTAAACAAACAAGTAAATACTAGAAGTAAAACTATCTGCTCTGATATTTACATCTCTCTCATTCAAAATCTCAAAGTGAACCGTTAAAAATAGTGAACTTTGTGTAAACTCACCGCCTATAATAAACAAATAAGATCCTGTTCAACGGATAATTATTTGTTTGATAGCTAAGATTAAAATCTCATTTAATTTTTATTCATATTAGATTTAAAACATCTGATAATCTAAGTATTTATTATACCATCTCCTTTATTCATTTTAAACCTTTATAATTTTGTCTTTTTATATCTTACAATTTTTATACGTTATTCCTGAAATTTGATTTTTTCCCCCTATTTTTCTAATAAATCGATAAAAGACAAAATTGGTTTCCTACGTCTTGAGTACTAATTTTATATGGGGAGTTGACTGTTTATCATNAATTAAATGTTGCTGAAACAGCAAGTTTCTCAGTGGATCTGCACTCAAAAATGCAGCCTAGGTGGAGTAGTCGAACACAGATCCACTGATCCTTCAACACAGAGCATCTTCAGAAGACAAGTTGATAAAATACATTTAAAAAATCTAAGCTCTGTTCGATACAATTCGATACGGGTACATGTATTGTTGCACCCCTATTAAGTACAGTACTCAAGTAAATGTACTCCACTACTGTCCATCACTGGTAATAATCAACAAGCATTATGGGAGATGTAGATGTAGATGTTAATATGGCTTTAAAGCAGCTTACACTTATTTGAAAGGCAATGTTACATCTTTAAAGCTTTCACGCCCACATAAAATAATGAGGAGGCCACATTTGGTCCACGGACCTTAAGTTTAACACATATGCCCTAGATCTAACCACCTCCAATCTCATAACCCACCATCCAAAAACAGACACACACAATTAGATGATAAGTTACAGTAAAGGTCTAATCATATTTCTCGCAGAAAAAAAGTTTATGCTTTTGTTTTGCATCAGTTGTACAAACCCTTTGCTAGTTTCAGACTTAACTCATGTCACAACCTGCTGCTTTAATAAAAAGGTGTTCATGTTGGTGCATTGATTTAGATCCAGAAACAAAAGGGCGCGTTTGAACAGCGTCTTTATCCACCCAAACCTCCATGTAAACATCGTCCCAAACTACAGATGGTTTGTCTTTTAAACTAAGGATTACAACTCAAAACTTTGTACAAGTTTAATCTCTGCTCCAAAGCAAAAGCCAAGGCCAAACAAACAGACGGATACTGTAACTAAGCAGCACTGGGGGGCACAGGACCTGCTCGTTTTCATAAATTTGCCCCTGAAGGAGCGGAGGTCTGTTGCCAAGGAGGATAAACATATTTATGCAGTTTTTCCTCCCGTTTGGCTTCAAGAAAAAAAATGCTGATACTTGGGTTAGCCAAACGCAGCTTCAGTGGTTTGTGAAGATGCATAATTGTGCCCGCTGAGGCCGCTCCCTCATCATCAATAGACAATAGAAGGCAGGGACAGATGCAGCTTTCTGCAACACAATGAGTCCTGACAGCATGGAGTTACAGCCTCTGCAGCTAAAAAGTGTTTTTTTTTTTCTTTGTGTGCTTCTGGGGAAAGGCTGTGAAAGGTGGGGCGCGCACAGAAGAAAAGCACCGATTCTCATGCAAAAATAACCAAAGAAGGCACAGCTCGAATGTTTGCTGAGGAGGAAAATCAAATGCTGCGAGATGAATCGGTCTTTGGACTTTCCAAAAGCTTCTGAGGAAACGCAGGGCCCGTTTGTTCTGCTTGTGGACCCGGCGCTGAGCCCTCTGAGCAGCTGTGAGGCGGGCTGCAGGTGAAAGATGAGTCAAGTCCTACGGGGAGACATCAATCATTGATGGAGTGACGCATCAGAGAGGGAAAGCAGAGGCAGGGAGAAGCAGAAGAGCCAGGAAGAGAGCAGACAACAAACGCACCCTCCAGTCTTGACCTTGGTGAGAATTAGAGGAGTCATCGGCATCCCGGACCGACCAGGCCCATCCCGGCACATCTGAAATCAATCAACCAAGAGGGAAAATGAAGGATATGATGCAATACATGACAGCAAACACACTCATTGTCCAGAGACGCTGGTCATATCCTGTACTGAAGAGTCCTTTTACACTTAGGGCTGCTTCAAACTTTGAAAACTGAAGGCTGTAAAACAAAAACAAAGAATCAGCACAGACTGATTTACAAGCTGTTGCATCACTTTTTTCCTGATCAAATTCTGTGTTTTTTTTTTTATTAATTAATAACACTGAGCAATGTAAGGTTAGATCTGCTGAAGGAATATACAGTATATATATATATATATATATATATATATAAAGTACAGTCCATACACACTACAGCTCTGAGGAGACAAATAGCCTACAGTACGTGTGACACAGACTGAGTGACAGTCGTCTTAGCGGTTAGCAATTAGCTGTTAGCATTACTACTATTAGTATTTATTTTACGTTTAGCCACTTAGCATTAGTAAAGCTATAATTCTAGTTAAAGCTAGCTGTGCCCAACGCTGTTTATCATCGAACTCTTGTTTTTACGACTGTTTTTAATTTGCCTCTCAAACCACTGAAACTTGTGTAGCTCTGTTTTCAGAGCCGATGATGATAAATAACCTCCAGATCACCTGTTAGAAAAGAAATATACCAGCTTTTCATCAATCTGCATTTTCATTTAGGTCAATAAGGAGTGGAATCACTTCCTGAGCTGAAAAAAAAGTGACAATTTCATTACTTTTCCCCCGAGAGACTGAGAATTGGCTTTTAAGAGGCCAGTCCTGTCAACATTAATTAGCATGATTAATAACATTAGGCACTGAGTTTGCATTTTAATGATTTCTATTGGATATGATTTTACAGTTTAAACTTTTGAGTTTTAAATTATGTCCAGTAGCATTGATTTTTAAGTCATTTTAATGGCTTCTTGTTCTTTTTAGACCCTGAGTCCATGCTAGAAGTATTGATTGTGTTTTATATTTTGTATATATTTTTACCTGCAGATGGAAATTGGCCATGGGCAAAACCTGGAATAATTTAACTGTATCTTTAGCATTTTAGTTCTTGTCCCGCAGGTTCTGTTACTTGACTTTCCCTCCAGTTCTGGTTTTATGCACAGTATAGTTCCCTGTTTTTTGCTTGTTATAATTTACTGGCGGCATCTCGATGCTTTTTAGTTTTTCCTGATCTGGCTTCTTGAGGATTTGGTCACGTTTTGTCTTTTAAAAAAAATAAACAAACCTGATTTTGTCACATTTCTTCTTGTGTTTCCCTCCACATCACGAGATGAGCAGAAAGACCAAGTCTAAAGCCTGACTGTGATTTTACTGACGGGGAGGATGGAAGCGGTGCACCTGTTGTGAGTTTCTCCCTCCTGCTCGGGAACGAGAGCATTTTGTTGCCCGGGGTGGGAGGTGAAGCCCAGATGCTGGTTCTGTTTGATGTAGACTTGCCGACTCACAGGGGGACGAATCCACCCAGCTTTCCAACGTGGTTTTTGAAAACTCCTCTCCTTTTTGAATTGACAGTAGGATTTTCACATGAAATAAAGGATGAGAGTTTGGCACATGACAGAAGGGATGGAAAATGAGGTATGAAGCTGAGAAGATGCTGCCTTCAGGGTTTCTTTACTTTCTGTGATAAAAGGTTACGCACAGTTCATGGACTTAGGGATTTATTAGTTATTATCTCAGAACATGTCTTTATGAAGACATATTATGCATAAAGACCCCGTAGAACTGTTGTTTGATTTAATCAAGCTCTTTACTATTTGTTCCTTTCTCCTCGTTTCATGTTTTAAAGGACTGGGTGTCAAACTCATTTTCACCGAGGGCCACATGAGCGTTATGGAGGCCCTCAAAGGGCCACTTGTAATTCACTTCAATACTTCATGTTTAACTACAGCCAAACACAAAACATCACATTCCTCGTCTCATTACGGCTGAGCACCACTGTAGGGGTCACCTCGAGTCAAATTATCAAGGAACTATCTTGAACTCTCAGTCCTCTGATGGGCCTTCGAATGGACAAAAACTCTGTTCCACGTAGAACTGTATTTAGGCCACCCAAGGCCACTTTCCTTCTAAATCAGATAAAAACAGAAGAATCTTCTCTTATTTGATTTATTGTTCTCTTAACTGAAAGTATTACGCATTTTGATAATCAGAGAAAGTTTATCAAAGTAACAGGAGAAGAGAGGACAGATCTCTTTTCTCCCTCAGTATGATTTCAGCTATGTGTGGTTTTTCTGTGGGAAAAATTCTTATTTAACTAAAATAATCTTTATGGTTTAAGTTGATGAAATATCAATGTTTTACTTGTTTGAATCATATTTGCAAATGTTTTGAACTTGAAGCAATTCATTTTTCTTTCAGTTATGTTTTAAATAAGTACTCATCAGATAATTTAAATGGGTCATGAAATGTGTTGTTCTGAACCACACAGCAGCAGCAATAATCTTTGTTTTAGTTTCAGGAGGACACAGAGAGTTCTGAAACTAACATTTTCCTTGATAATTTCTTTTTCTAATCTAACCTTCTGGAGGGTAACAGTTTCCACCCATCTAGTACAGAGAAAAGAAAGAGAGTAAAGGTGACTGACCGCCGTCAGTCACCGTAACAGCTAGATTCTCTCCGGGGAATCAAAAGCTGAAAACTGTGTCAGGTTTGGCCCCTTCATCGCCAACGGGGAAACCTCACAGTGTGGAAAACCACGCCTGGTTTATCCACCTTCAGAAACTCTCCAGACGGAAGTTTTATTTACAATCTGGGTTCCAGTCGAGGCCTTGTCTTCTGGTTACGGCTGACGTGGACGTAAACGAGTCAAAGAGCACGCCTTGGGGTCCCCTGTTCGACGGTCTAAAGACAGATTCTCCAGCAGCGCCCCCACCTACCTGGCAGGTGACAGAACATCATCTCAAGGTAAAAGCTGGCTGTGTGTGACGTCGAGGTCTGACCAAAGCTGAGCACAGAACGCTTCGCCCTTCTGGTTAAAACCCACATTATTTAAGATAAAGTGTAGGAAAGCTAACACCTTTCTTCAACCTTTTTCTTAACCTCTTCCTTGCCAGCTGCTAAGATAAACAGCCTCAAATGTCTGGTGTTTAACATCTAACCTGACATTTGTGTTTCTATTTAAGTGTGGTTAACAATTAAGAAGTTAAAAGCTTGTTATTGTTGGTCCCAAAACTTTACAGGAAATTAATTATTCACAATCAGGTGTACTCTAGTCAAATTTTGTATGATTTGTAAAATAAATGAACACATATCATGGTTCAAATCAACATTCACTGACTGAGAGTTACTTTTTGTGTCCATTCATTCTTACCCTAAAGAAATGTTTATCCAAAAGAAAAGAGATCCTTGCTAATTAAATTACTCTTATAACCTTGTTATAAGAAGTGTAAGAATAAACCCTTACACCACAAATAAGCAATAACTGAGCTCTACATGGTATTTCCTGCCTATAAACAGTGTCATAACACGTCCTCTTATAAAAACTGTAAGGTACTATGTGTACGAGTGACTAAATGTTTAAATGTACGACTTGCAAGATGAAAATTCCCACTTCCCAACTGGGTTGCAGCAAAAGCAGGCAGTGAAGATGCAGTGAAATGGAGATTTCACATGGCAAGTTTTGTCGGCTCCGTTTGAACATGACAACCCTGCTGTCATTTTACAAGTAAAACTAGAAGCACTCGGAGAGCGCAAACCTCCGCCGAGGTCATTTCACCGAGTGTGCAACAGTGAAGAATCCGTCAAAAAAATTCCTGGATCCAGATCTTATAAATTTAATGGTGTTTGTTTGGTCAACAGCCACATGTGGTAAAAATTTCATGAAAATCTGTCCATCAGTCTTTGAGTCATTTTGTCCAAAGATAGACAGACATACTGTACGTGACCGAAACCATAAGCCCCTTGCGGAGGTAATAATCAGCAGAGTTGTAAAGTAACTAAGTACAAATACTTACTGTACTTAAGTAGAAATTTTGGTTATCTGTACTTTACTTGAGTAATTATTTTTCAGCATACTTTTTACTTTTACTCTTTACATTTTTACACAATTATCTGTACTTTCTACTCACTACATTTTTAAAAAAGGTAAGAAGTAGAAAGTCGTTATTCCTGTTTTATTCTGAGTTATTACTTAAAAAATACTATCCTGATAAATTGTGTCTCCTGGATAGAATGAATATAATTGTGATTGGATGAGAAGTATAAATATTTACCATTCTGACACACTATTGGCTTGTACACAACCCATCACAGCTGCACGCTGTTAGAAAACAATATTTTTTGGAGAAGTCACCTCCCAATAAATGTCATTTTGGAAAATCTAACTGCTCACTTTTACTCAGTACTTTTACTTTTAATACTTAAGTAGATTTTGTGTCAGAAATTTACTTTTGATACTTAAGTACAAAAAAATATCAGAGACTTTAAGATTTGTATTCAAGTAATATTTTTAGAGATGACTTTAACTTTTACCAAAGTATTTTTATATAAGATACTTGTACTTTTACTCAAGTATCACTTTGAGGTACTTTATACAACACTGATAATCAGTGGTGGATAAAGTACTTAACTCTAGTACTTGAGTGAAAGTATTGATACTCAGGGTCAAATCTACTCAACTACAAGTAAAAATTACTCAGTCAAAAATCCACTCAAGTTAAAGTACTGAAGTACTTATGTTTGAAAATACTTAAGTATTTAAAGGTACATGCATTTAAAAATGTTCAAGTATTCAAAAGTGCAAATAAAATTTTCTAATGCTGAATTATTTTCAGAGTGATTTTACAGAACCATTAAACTCTCAGATGTGTTGACGTGCAGAACCACTGCTAATTCTACACCACCTGTAAAGACTTCAGCATAAAAATATAATAAAGTGAGTTTTTAAACGCGGAAATGTAGTTTATCTTCAGTGAACACAGAAGATATTTAAACTTATACAAAATATTTTTCAGTCCTAAAATCTCAAACATGGAGCTGAGCTGTGGCCACGCTGATCTGGTTTCTCCGCTTGAGTTTCTTCAGCCGTCTCAGTTGGGTTCTGTTTGAAATGAAGGTGGAGCTCAGGCTCAGCTCACGACAGTTAACGAAGACGATGTAATTCCAAATCTATCCCAGGTGTGAGCTACAACTGGGACCGGTTCCCCTTGTGAGGAGTGTGGCATTTCAAGAAAGAAAAAAACGGCAACAGCTGAAGCTGTGCAGAACCAAAAGTAACAAGTAGCTTAAAGCTTCCTACAAACGTAGAGGAGAGAAAGTCATAAGTACCCCAAAAATAGTTACTCAGGTAAAGTAAAGATACTCAAAAAAAAAATGCACTTAAGTATTAAGGGTGCAACAATACAGAAAAATCACGGTTCGGTTCGGTTCAATACTTTAGTCCAGTGGTTCTTAACCTTTTTTGAGGTACCGAACCCACCAGTTACGTACGTGCATTCACTGATCCCTTTTTATTGATAAATAAAATGTTTTTTTTTTTTTTCAAAATTCAAGTCATAGGTATATGTTTCTTTGTTTTTTTACTGGTGTATAAAATGAGCCGTGCATGAACATCACCCTGCTCAAAGAACAAAACCAACACAGTGCATGAACTCACAACAAATCACAGAATGACTTTATTCTGGCCCCAAAATAATAATAATAATTTGCTCCCATAAAAAAATTTCAGCCCCCCAAAAATGTTTTTTCACGATTTTACTAATGAAAAAT
>NW_013952471.1:227161-230623 GCF_001266775.1 Austrofundulus limnaeus
ATATATATATATGGGGTGCAACGATACAGAAAATTTACGATTCGGTTCGATACTTTAGTCTCACGGTTCAATATTTTTTCGACACAAAAAGAGAAATGTCCATGCCCTTTTTCACTTATAATTTATTTGAATTAATTATGAACATTTGTTTAACCTCAAAAGTACAGTTTTTAAATTAAAGGTTGTTAAATCAGCAAGTTTCTCAGTGGATCTGAGCTAAAAAATGCAGCCTAGGTGAAGTAGTCGAACACAGATCCACTGATCCTTCAACACAGAGCATCTTCAGAAGACAAGTTGATAAAGTAAATTTTTTTAATCTGTATTGTTCGATACAAGTGTTTATTGAACCTAAAGCTCTGTTTGATATGGTTTGATATGGGTACATGTATTGTTGCACCCCTAATATGAATGTCCTGTAATTCAGATGTTAATCCTAAAAGGTTAAAGTCAGAATTCTGAAAAGTTAATAGCTGTTAGGTTTTATTAATATTATTTAAAACAGGGACAATATACAGTATACATTAGCCATGAAAGTAAAGTTGCACACTATCAGGTTATAACTCTAGGTGCTAATTTCCACCTGTAGTCCCTGACCCAGCAAACACAATATTATAAAGATAAATAAAATAAAAGATAAAGTAAGAGCAGCTGGATGCTATTCAAACAAAAATCAAAACATAATTAAAAAGCACCATAAATATACAAAACAAGAGCATACAATCACAGTCAATATAAAATCAATTCACAATATCCATACTCCCAAAAGATGTCTTCAGAGACGCCAACTCACTTATTAAAAACACACATAAAAAGAGACTGACCACTCAAGAAAAATGTGAATGATTTCCGGCAGATAAACTTACCTACCTTCTACTAATTTTTACTTGTTTGCTTGCTTAGCATCAGCTTGTGTTAATTGTTTTTACATGTTTAGCTAGTAATGAGTTAGCGAAGCTAGCCTTTTGGTTAGCTGACGCCACCTCTTTTTGGTGAGCTATCCATTTTATAAAGTTAAACTCTGGTTTAACTGGCCTCCCTCAACCAAAACAAGTTCATACAAATGTTCTCCCCAATTCAAAACTGGTGTTTGAAATTCTGCAACTCCGACCTCAAGATTTCACACAAATCAACTTCTCATCTTCTCATTGAAGCAAACAGCTCGTCTTAAAGTGAGACAAGAGACAAGTAAAAACCCGCCGAGGCTGACGATAAAGTCAGGGAGTTGTGACCAACAAGGCCTCTGGGACTTTAACTCCTCTCTTTAACGACACGCAGCAGTCGGTCTCTGAGCGTCGAGGTCATTTTGTGGGAACGAGAAGTGCTGAAGCAGGCTTCTGTTTTTCATCCACTCGATAAGAGGTGACCTTTGACCTCTGGGATTTAATCGGTGCATAAAAGTGTGCAGGGAAAGATACGACTCAAGATTGTGTCTCGCTGACAAATGAGTCAGAGTCGTCCGTTAATGACCTTTAATGTGTGTGGCTCTTTGAAAATGTAAAGTGAAGAGGTGGAGTTTTTTTTTTTTTTAAATCCACAAAGAACTGTAGCTGTAGGAAAGAAACAAAACAAAAACACAGTTTAGATTAAATGTGGTCCCCATGGTTTAGTTAACAGATTTTGTCCATGGAATACTGAAGACATCTTTGTGGCTTCATTGTCATCACCCACTGCCAATAATGCTCTAGCCTGTGTGTGTGCATGCATGTGTGTGTCAGACTTAAATATTTCTGATTCAACTGCTTCCTAGAAACAAATTACACAATGCTTTTGCTCCATTTGAGAGGAAACGTGCTCCGTCTTGTGATGTCGATTCTCAGAAACGTTTAAAAAAAAACGAAACAAACAAACAAAACATTGCTTCACGCACGCCCTCACAACACATGACATTTTAATTGTGTTCAGCTTTTAACCTCAAAGTGGGATTTTTGCAGATTGGTGGGGGAAGAGTCCAGGCAGACGGCTGCAGCTCCCACCCTCCTGTTTCAGCTGTTTTTTTTTACTTACAGCTGACCCACAGATAAAATAATACACAATATGATGTGTGATGATGTTTACCACAGCTTCACTAGTGCTTACTAAATAATAACATTCTTTCCTCTCAAACATGTTCATGTTCTTTTAGAAAGAAAAAAACATTAAAGAAAAGTAGTCGATCCTGACAAAACACTTTGTTTCTCTTAACTTACAGTTGTGGGCACAGCTAATCAAAATGTTAGCTTCGCTAACTCGTAATCAGCTAATAAATTAGTTGGCTAATCCTAAACATCTAAACTTTCCTCATCTTCAGTGGTGGGCACAGTTCCCCTGAAGCAGGGGTTCTTAACCTTTTTGACCCCGGGGCCCAATTTGTTCAACACAAAGTGACACGAGGCCCAGTGACTATACGGATCAAAATGATAATTATTCAAAAGCTTGATTTAAAAATAAAATTTTTCTAAATCTTGGTTTAATTTGTATTGTATTTGCATTATAACTAATTAAAATACAGTTACAGTTTAAAAGTAAAACTCCTGTCAAATAATCACAAGACATGATTATGTAGGGGTCACCTCAAGTGAAGAAACAAGATTTACTGCCTCGAAGCAGGCCTCGAACAGGCCTGACGAGAGGACAGGAACTCTGTCACAAACTGAACTCTATTTAGGCCATGACAGGTCATTATAACCTAGGAGAATTTCTCAGTTCTCTTAATCAGATAATGGACAGAAATATATTTTCTGTTCGTGATTCATTTGTTGTTTAACTAAGAATGTTTATGCATTTGTTAAATCATATAATGACTGTCACAAGAAAAGTGGAATCACTTCTACTCTTTTATCGTGCCTAAAAGATTAATTAATGGTATAAAAAAATCACAGAGAAAATCATTAACATGTTTTCATTGTGTTTTTATATAAATTGCTGTTTTTATTTTACTGTGAACACAGTAATATAATTGTGGGTTTTTCTTGAGAAAATTTTTCATTTATCTGGACTAAGAATGGTTCAGACTGATTATAAACAGAAATGTTAATCAATTATCATAAATGTTTTGCAGTGATTTCTCTTGGAGTCTGTCAGAAGAAAAGTTGAAAAGAGGTTATCATATTCTGTTGAGACAACCACAGAATTGTAGCCTTGAGCTGGCGTCTGACTCGCAAGTCTCTATCTCTCTTCTTTTCTCTGACTCATCTTTAGCCTGAGGGCGGAACCAAAGTTGTCCGTTTCTATTACTAACACGGACGTCTTTGAGTGACGGACACACTTCTGCCTGGATGCCAAACTGGGAGAGGTACACTTCGCTGCAGCATGCAGCTCGGGGGCGGTGACAGACCTTTCCGTCAGTCATACCTTATATGGAAATGGGACTATTGCATTCCGGAAATGAAGGTTGCTCCTTAAAGACGCGGGAGTAAGAGAGCAAAGGAAGAAGAAAGGAAGAAGTTAGAGAGTTTCTTCTACTCACGTTGAAGTACTCAGAGC
>NW_013952471.1:230968-232472 GCF_001266775.1 Austrofundulus limnaeus
CTGTAAAATTTATATTGTTAATGTTGATAGTGTTCAATAGAAAATAGTGTCACTAGCGCCCCCTTCATTTCCGGAATGCAATAGTCCCATTTCCATATAAGGTATGGGACCGACGGAAAGGTCTGTCACCGCCCCCGAGCTGCATGCTGCAGCGAAGTGTACTTGAACTGGGAAGGAATGCTGAATTTCTCTCCGGAGAAGCCAGCTTGGCTCGTTAGGTCTTGCCCATAAGCCAATTAGGGGGATCCAACGGCCGGGACAGCGGCACGCCGCCGAATATCCCACCCGAGACTGCAAGTCTCCAAAGTGTTTTAACTCCCGAGGAGAGATTTTATTTTGAAAGAAGCCACCGGATGTACAGCTTGAATCTTTCTGGCTTGGATCGAAACAGACGAAAGTTACCTGAGATAACACCTTTCTCGCCGAGGAACAGTGAGCGGGCCGATTAAAAAGTTCCCTGACTGATCGGAGTTGGAGCAGTGACTACCCAGGGTTTGGTTAAGAAGCCATCACCAGGTAAAACTGAGCGTGTTCTGGGTGACGTGTCATGTGGATTCTGAGTGCAGAAGGGACATGCTGATCCGGTTGAACTACACTCTTGATAAAGTAAAACTTTGTATAACACTAACCTTACTTTCCTCCTTTCCTTTGTCTTTATTTGTCAAAACTTAAAGCTAAAAGTGCCAGTAAAATTGTTTGGTTGTAACATCAGAACTGACGTTTTACTGTTCTATATAAGTAATCTGAGTTTGATGTGAATTAGAATTTGGACGCGAGTTTTTATCTCATTTAACTTTGATGCTAGTTATAGGAATAACCACAATCAAGTGTACTTATGATTTGTTCAATTTGTGTAAATAAATGATTGCATAGTCTTTATGAATCAACTTGAACTCGTCTGAACGTTCACTTATTGTGTCACTTTTCACTTTGCACAGTCAAGATATTAAAAGTAATGAGAAAATAACTTGGTAAAACTTTCCTCATACTTTATGTATGAGAGATGTAGGAAAGGCTTAATGCCACCTTAAGCCTACCCCCTATAATTATGACAAACAATTTCTTTTATATTGTAACCTGCCCATAACAATTATTTGAACAAATACAAAGGTCAGTCAACAGACACAGAGCACTCAGGCTTATCAACACAAAAATAACCCATCCAGCAGTCACAGTGCCAGAGGTGGGGTACACCCTGGACAAGTCACAAGTCCATCACAGACAAAAATAACATTTTTTAACGCAAACAACAACAAAATAGACAATTCAATAAATAAAATTGTGATCATAAAATAAATACATTCAAAAATATTGATTGTAAGTGTTCCAAATAAAAAAAACTGTAAAACTAAATTTGATAAAGTGCAAATGAAAATAAAGCCTTTTTAAACTTTTGCATGGTAGAACCAGAAGCTGCTTTTCATATTAGTGACAAACAGCTTTTTGACAAGTTTAAAGTTTCTTTAAAATACATTAAAAATGTTTTAAAAATAAACTACAAAAA
>NW_013952471.1:233828-235566 GCF_001266775.1 Austrofundulus limnaeus
GGTTGACGCTGCGCGTCGAGCTGCAAAAGTTCAGATTTCCCAACTTCAGCGATTTGGACGATTTGGACGATTTGAACGATCTGAGCGTCGAACGCTCAGATCGTCCAAATCGTCCAAATCGCGCTGCTCTAATCGCGCTTGAGGCGCCGCAGAACTTCCCGACGTTGCTTGAAGCGCGTCCACCATAGACTTTGTATGTAAACCTGCTGCTCCTGACGCTGAAATCGCGTTCGGTGTGAACGCATCAATGACTGCTGTGCCGATGGGGCTGTGTGGATTCAGGTCGTATTGCTTCTTGGGAGTTTAATGATCTCATATTCAATAAACAATGTGGTTTCAATGTAGCATTTCTATTTTATATACATTTCCAGTTTGATTGATGGGTTTCTGTTTTTAAGCAGTCAAAGTAATACACAGAGTTCTCCAGGCTTTTTCTTTTCCAAACAGGAATCAGTCGGTTCATTTCCTCGCTCCCTCATTTACATCCAGTCGATTTCAGCCCTCTCACCCTCCTCTGCAGCTCTGCTGATCTGTGGAAAGTGCTTCACGACTATGACAATATTAGCTGTCAGTGAAAGAAATGCTTTGGTCAGCTTTTCCCTTATGTTCCCATCATGCCATCAGTCTTGTGGCCGGCCGGCTGCCGGCGTGATTAATTGGCTGCTTTGCTTTCTGATTCTGTGACTGACTTCCTGTAACGTTTAAAGAATGAATCACCTCTTTTACTGACCTCTTCACCAAGGTGACCAAAAGTGACTGGTTGACTCCTGCGCAGCTGTTCCAGTGAAAACTTTAACAACTTAAAGGGATTTCAAACTATTTTCACATGTTGGTCTTAATATGTTATTTTTTTTCTCTGTCGTAATAAAAGTTATTGTTTGTGAGACATAAAAACATCTACTTACTTTAAAAATTGTCTATGTTTATTACATGTTTCACTAGTCCCTGGTTCACACATCAAGACTTTAAAAATGTCAGGCGATTTTCAAAGACTCAGGCCCTACACAAGGATAAAAATAATGAATATAACAGTGTGTGGTTTACAGCCACACAGCAAAATGCAAGACACCAAACAGATGTCACTCACAAACATTCAGATACAGTTCAGAGTAAATAAACATGGCAGATGAGGAAGAAGCAATGGTGATAGTTTGTGGACTATTTTAACAGAGAAAAAACAATTCAATAAGACATCTCCAACATTCACCGGACTTTCTGGTGAGCCATGGCAGTTATTTTTTTCTCCTGTATTTTGGAGTTTCCTCCATGTGTTACCTTGCTTTCTGACTTCAACAGCCTGTCTGGCATTTGTCCTTGAACACCACACAAGCAGGGATAACGGTCCAAGATGATCAAACATGTTGAACTTCACCGATTTGAGATTGGAGTGGTCCCAACGTCCCTCCAAGACAACTAAATCACTCTTAAAGGGGCAATATTATGTGTTTCTCAGGCATATATTTAAATACTATACCATAATAAAGTATGTCACTTTAAGTTGTTATTAAAATGCTGTTTTTATGTTTAAATAGAAAATAAACTTATCTTCTCATCACTTCCTCTTCTAAACTCCTTGAAATTGGCCTCTGTCTCTTTAAGAACCTCCTTCCGCTTCTGTCTCGCCCATTTCAGTGCGGGGAGTGGGGTTTGCGATCGCGGGGGTGAGAGGGGGCTGCCACGATGCAGTTTACTTGGCATCTGAAAATACATTTCCTCAAAGGTATTTTTAATCTGAAAA
>NW_013952471.1:236533-238115 GCF_001266775.1 Austrofundulus limnaeus
AGACCGTCCAAATCCACAGCCTCTTTTTTTCCGGTCTTCCCGGTCTACCAAGGACCCGGCCCTCCGAGACCGGGGAGTCTGGGTCCTCCGGAGGACCCGTCCTGTCGTTTTGGACACAGCCTGTTGGAGGAGCAAAATTGCACGTATCCATTATGATGCTGATGCAATACATTCTGGGGATGATGATGATGATGATGATGATGATGATGGGTTCCCAATGAGACTAAAACACAGAGTCAAGGCTAAAATGTGTGACAATAAATTCATATTTTGTATTAATCTATGTTCTGGGCTGAAATGATCAAACGTGATGTTTAGTGAATTAGCTCAGGAGCTAACACAAAAGCTAAAAGGCTAGAGCTGAAGTTCTTCCATGAAGCAGCTCTGTTGTCCTCCATCATCATCTTCAGTTTCAGACCGGGTCATTTCTACCTTCTCCTCTCAGTCAACGCTCTCCGGTTGCATTTTAAAGAGCTGAATGTCAAATGTTGTCCAAAATTAGCATTCAGAGCTCACACCGGAGGACCTAAGCATAATTTACCCAGAATGCTTTTCAGCATAAATAACATAGAGACGTCCTCTGGCTGTGGCTCAAAGGCTGGATGGACCAGTTGTTGACATCTTTTAATTAATTTGTAAATAAAATGTTTCCGTGTCGCTTTATCAAACTAGAATGAACCGGTCTGGAGGCTGGAGGGGGCGTGGTGTGAAGAGCCTCATTTGGATTTAAAGAGACAGCATCAAAACGAGTTGATCCGAGACGCAGCTCAGAAAAGAGGGGCTTGTGGAGTTACAATAAGGAGGAATTCAGACCTAAGCATTGCAGTTCCACTTTATATAAACCCCAACTGAATGATTTAAATGTGAAAAAGGATGTAAAAGATGATGTCTCTTTAAAAGCTGTCCACATGTTATTTATTCATTTTATTTATTACACACAGCTTCACATTCACGTTGACTCCAAAAACCTTTTAACAAAATATTTTATGGTAAATCCTGATTTTAGGGCTGATTTCTGCCCAAAGCATAGGAGTTCTGTGTGGTTGTGAAACATATGTCAGGCTGATACAGAAGCAGATGAAAGGAGTCAAGAGGAGGGCAGATCATCTTTTTCCCATAAAGTCAATCTGTTTGCATTTATGATTGAATTATTGTCCTATTTAGTTACTTGGATGGTTTGTGTCTTCTTTTCATTATGTAAGGTCACCATGAGGGAGGTCTGAGAGAAAATGCGCCTCTGAAAACAAGGTTAAATGGTTGTTTCAGGCCGAGAAACATCCTGTTTGTCAACCTCTTTCTATCGTTTATAAAGAGTTTTAGAGTTTAAACTTTATCGTAGAAACTTTTATCTAAGTTCTGTTCCCTGGATTATTTTTTTCTGCAGAGCCTGGACTTAAAACTGCACCTGCCCTCCGTCTGCCCGCCTCCATCGTTCTTTGTTTCCTGTAAGCCCTCGGAGGCCCTTGACCAGAGTTTTCTCATGCTGGAAGATCTTGTTAAGAACAGAACGGTTTGTTCTTGAGAAGCGAACGCACGCACACACCCAAACACACAAACACACACACACACACACACACACACA
>NW_013952471.1:238128-244616 GCF_001266775.1 Austrofundulus limnaeus
CACACACACACACACACACACACACACACACACACACACACACACACACACACACACACACACTGAATACAAGCTCCTTCAAGACAAAACCAAGCAATTAAAGCTGATGAGGCACAGCTGAGAAGACAAAGCGATAACCAGTTTCCTGACACTTCATTAAATTCCTGGTACCAGAACACAAGAACAGGGCCTTTGGTTTGTGCTCTTTAGGTGCTGCTGCTGTTGGACATCAGGCTGATTTAAACAGCAGCCTCCTCCCAGTTAACAGCCTCACATCTCTGAGTCAAACCAGCTGCGTGACAACAGTCATGTTCATGTTTCCTCCTGAACACACTCGTGTGTTTTCATAGAATCTGCTGGTGTTTTGAACAGAAGAGACACGTTTATGATCACGTTCTGCTGAGTAAAAGTTCACCTTTCAGGCAGATGTGATACGAACATTTTTACTCCGGTAAATTCATTCCTGTAAACTTTACAGCACGTGTGTTAGCCTGTACCAACACTACACTAATACTCCACCAATACTAGGGTGAGTCGAAAGTCTCAGGACTCCCTTTCATTTCAGAAAAGAAAGGGAAAATGAAACATATGAATTTGGCTGAGGAGGCTGATGTTTCAGTTTATGTTGTCGACATATTGGATCAAAGAAGACCGCTCATTGAACTAATCAAATAACTGTCAATGCACACAGATGTCGCAACTTTCTGTGTTGATAACTTTTGAACCACAAGAGATATTTGCAAATCTGATTGCAGCAATCCATTTCTCATACAATTCTGATCTTTTTTGACATGCTACATAACCTCAGTAGCACCAGAACATTTAGATGTTTGATCCAATATGGTGGTTTTCAAGATGGTGGCCATGTAAGCCACCATACTGCTACTGGAGCCAACTCAATGAATGGTTTTTATTTATTTACATGTAACGCTTTTATTTGTGAAGTTATACCTCCAGTGAAAAGGCGTGTGAATATATGTCTCAACTGTGATATAAAATGTAACACCATGGTAATGCGTGGTCAGACAAACATGTCATCTGAAGACTAGACCGCCAGAGAGCACATGGGGCGCCCATGGCTTTGTCTGCTCAGACATTGTGAAAACATCAATTTATTCTTTGTATATAAAAATCCCAAGTTAATTTCAATAATTAAAACTCTGTATAACTCAGCTCCTTTTTTATTTTCCAAATAATAGTAACTTTGTTCTTTTATTAATAAAGAGATAAAGGTTGAATTTTGAAGTAAGGAGAGCTTTGAAGAAAAACATTGTGAACCACTGGCCTAAAAGATCTGCCTCCTTGTCATTACCATTGTTGTATAAAGTACCTCAAAGTGATATGTGAGTAAAAATATAATATAAAAAATTAATAATACAAGTATCTTATCATGAAAATACTTTGGTAAAAGTTAGTCTTCTCTAAAAATTGTCATAATCTGTGTTTAATTCCAAAGTTTTTGTGTTTCAGTGTTCCCCTGTGTTTCTTTGCCCTGCAGCCCCGCCCACCCTCACCTGTTTTCCCTCTTGTGTCTTCTCCAGTTGTTTCTCATTTGTCCTCGTTAGTTTCCCTTTAAATGTGGTGTTTGGTCCTCAGTCTGTGTCTGTTCATTGTGCCGTTTACACAGCCAGTGTGGTGTTCTCTGTGTTCCCTTCCAGCCTTTTTGTTTTCTTAATAAATCTTTTGTTAAACTTTGGATTTTTGCCTGCGCCCTGGGTTTATCCTGCCTGCACCTCACAAAAATATTACTTGAGTAGAAGTACTTAAGTATCAAAAGTAAATTTCTGACACAAAATCTATTTAAGTATTAAAAGTAAAAGTACTGAGTAAAAGTGAGCAGTTAGATCAGGGCTATTCAACTGGCGGCCCGCGGGCCACATCCGGCCCGCAAGTGACCAAAGTTCGGCCCGTCAATTAGTTCTTTGATCTCTTAAGCCCAAACCCCCGGTTTTCTTCTTTAATTACTCTTAAGTTCTTTTAGTTAAACACGGACATGTTTGGTGTCTACAGAAACGTCAGAATCTTGGCTACAAGCTGGTATAAACCATTTCTATGAATATCTGAGAGAGTCAAAACTACAAGCAGTTGAACATAAAATGATGAAAGTGAAAATAAAACTGGTTTAAAAGTTTGGCAAGTCAGAGATGTTAAAATAATATTTGTGTCAAATAAGAGGCAGAATGTGTTTTTTGTTTTTGATAATGTTTAATTATCACTACTTTTATAGGGTTCTATATGTTGTATTCATGAATAAATTTAGCAAAATAAACTATTTCAAAGATAGATCTTTGTAATACTTGTTTTATTTACATGATAACTTTAATTGCTGGATGTTCGGCCCCTCAGCTGTTGGTCTGCAGTAACTGTGGCCCCTGGAGCAGTTTAGTTGAATAGCCCTGAGTTAGATTTTCCAAAATGACATTTATTGGGAGGTGACTTCTCCAAAAATATTTTTTCTAACAGCGTGCAGCTGTGATGGGTTGTGTACAAACTAATAGTGTGTCAGAATGGTATATATTTATACTTCTCATCCAACCAAAATTAAATTCACTCTATCCAGGAGACACAATTTATCAGGATAGCATTTTTTAAGTAATAACAACTTGGAATAAAATAGGAGTAACAACTTTCTACTTCTTACCTTTTTCAAAAAATGTAGTGAGTAGAAAGTACAGATAATTGTGTAAAAATGTAATGAGTAAAAGTAAAAAGTACGCTGAAAAATAATTAATCAAGTAAAGTACAGATGCCCAAAATTTCTACAGTAACAAAGTATTTGTACTTAGTTACTTTACAACTCTGCCCATTACTTGCAGAGGTATTCAGATATTTCCTTTTTTTTTTTCATTTCTGAAGTGAAAGTGTGTCCTGGAACTTTTGACTCACCCAATTTGTTGTGACAGTGTTACTTTCACTTAAAATGACACATGATCAGCCTTTCAGAGAAATGAACCTAAGAATTCTAACTAACACTCATTTGACATTTTATACTTTCTCCTGCTTTGGATTAGTATTTTTCCGAAGTGTCCAAGTATGATAATTTTCTCTTTGGTCCAACCCATTTACATTTCAGAACATACAACATGTTTTTAACGGAAACCTCAGCTGAAGTCACAAATGGGCTGATAAGATCTTGAGCTGAAAACCATCTAGTGACTATTTCCTCTCAGCTTCCCTGAATTTTCAGTTCGACTTGTTGTGACAAGTCTGTTTAGGCAACAGAGGGGATTAGATCTGTAGAAACCAAAACATCTTGGTTCAGATCTGAGATGGTTGGGCTTTTAACACACAAATCAATGATGCAGCTATGGAGGGCCGAAACTGACAAAATTAGAGATGAAAGCAGAAATACATTAAATGACCAATAAATAAGTAAATACACTTAAAAGCACCAATTAAGTTAAAACAAATTTTATCATTTAATTGACCTTCATATTTATTTTTCCAGCTTAGTTCCAATAAATTATACATTTTTGGGCACAATTTACATTTGACTGTTTTTATATGTTCTTCCTTTTACTTGTAGATGCATTTGTGTCTCCTAAATAAATATTTAATTATATTTTATATTTTTCCAACAAGTCTTTTTATTTCCATGTGTTGCTTTTACATTTCTCTGTCTCCTGCTTTTACATTAACTTATGTATTTCTGCTTCATTATGTAAATAAGGTGGGCGGTCCTTCTTGGGTCAGCTCCTCTCCTATTGGTCAACAGACAGGAAGGAGAAGGATCCATGTGCATACTGTGCATGCTTGTGCTGCCTTAATTTATCTTAAAGTTTAATGTTTAGTTTAAAAAAAAGAGGAAAACACTTTGTGCATTTTTTCAGTCAAATAAAACATGAATTAATTTCTCCTTTTTTATTTTAACTGGTGCTTTTTAAGTGTATTTATTTATTTATTGGTCATTTTATATACTTCTGCTTTTATTTCTATTTATGTCAGTTTCGGTCCTCCATATGTGACATTATATATTTATTTTTACTTATTAATACTGATACTTATTACATGTTTCATTTGTTTATTTAGTTAGGAACGTTTTGGTGTTCCATACTTGGGACGAACAACTCATTCTGTAATTCAGCAAAATCTGGACAAAAACAATCCAGTTTTTAAAATTTATTTCTGCTACCTTAAACACATCCCACGTCTTTCGCCCACAACCAAAGATTTCACACAACCACAAAATGCTTAACAAGCTGAATTGTCATGACAGTATGACAGAAAAATCTGCTCCTGCCAGAACTTTATCTGCTGCTCTCGTGTCGTGTTGCACAACAGCAAACACGCTGAGCTCTGTGCGTCTCAGTACCGTGGGGAACACGAGGAACGCTGGAAAGTGGCGAGTTCAAAATCTGTCTCAAAATGAGAAAAACATGATTTCTGAGTAAAGTTGTGCAGGGTTGTCTGTTCTCACACTTTTACTGTGAGACACCCACATTCAGGTTTGGTTTTATACCATCACACTGACTTTATGGCACCAAAAAAACAACATTTATTTAAAAAAAGACTTGCTGTTGAGTGTGCACAAGCATTGAACATCTGTTGGGAACTAAAACATTTATAAAACCACAGCATGGCCATTGTAATGTTTGTTTTTCCTCCAATAATCCTCATTAATTAGCAGACGTTGCATACAGCTTTGCAGGGGGGGATGAGGTTAGGTTGTTGTTGCTCCCAGCTGTTTGCAGGATTCTGTCTTGGCAGTTTATAAATCACCTGCAGCAGGTAGCAGCAGGAATGTTTCAAAGCAGGATCTCATTTTCCACATGAAACAAGAAGATGAACTGAATTAATTTGCCTCAACGAACAAATGTTTCCTGTAATCTAAAACAGGACCTGTTAATTTGTAATAACGTTTGTTTTCATCTTGAATATTACATGTAAAAAAAGGAGAAAAAAAACAGCAACATCCAGGTCCTGCCCCCTCTCACAACTGAATCATACATGCTCTCATCTAAGGTCTGAATATGAACATTTACAACCAAAATTTTATTATAAAACGAATATCTTCACAATTATTATGATATATACCCACACATACACAGAATACATTATGCAAACAATTTAATGTCTCAAAAAAAGACAAACACTCCTTTGCTGCATCTTTTTTGATCTTGTATTTGATCTTTTAGAGGCGTCAGCATTTTAAAAGACTTCCTCTCAGTTTGAGACGAGCCAAGAGAAGAACATCTTTAGGGATGAGGGGAGGAAAAAGGACATGAATGTACCTTCTTTTTTTTACCCCCACCCCCTTCTGCAGCACCTTAGTGAGTCCTCCTTCAGCTGCTAGGGGGCAAGAACAGAAGTCGCTGTGTGTTTAGAGAAAGACGGGGAGGGAGACCGAGAGAAGCCCAACTAAGGTTGCCAAGGCAACAGGGAACATTGGCGTGAAGAAGAAATGGTCGAGCAGCTGACAGGGATAACTGAGACACCAGGGGATACCTTTACTGGTTTAGGATACTACATACGTCTGTCTGAAGAGGAAAAAATGGAAGATTTTTCTCTTTGAAAGTAACAAAAATAAACTGTAAATGCTGCTAGGCAGTGTTGAAAGATGAAATTGTCAGAAAATGGACCTGGATGTTCAGAATGTTACAAGCAAAAAATGTCATCTGATAAATGTAGTGTCTGAAGTACTCAGGAAATAATCACATAATGTCCAGTTGAAATGAATGATGCTGTAGGCCAGTGGTCCCCAAACTACGGATCCAGCCCGCCACCCCATTTGGTCCGGCCCCCAGAACAATACCAGAGAGCGTTTAGTTTTATTTTTCATATATGTGTATTTGTATTTGATCATAAAATTGGACTTTTGCAATAAAATGTTCCTTAGTTATGAACTATTTTCATTATTAACTATTATTAACTATTATTAAGTATTTCATACATACACACATATAACGTGACATTCTGTTCCACCCTTCTGCGGTCTGTGCCCCTATCTGGCAACCCCCAGAAAAAAATTCTAAACCCGCCCCTCTCAAAGAGAGAAGGAATAATGGTGAAAAGATAAGTAAGAGAAAAACTGATCCAGAATGCAGGCATTTAAGCTTCAGTGGACAAACGATTATTTTTTTGTTCATCTGTCAAAAGGCAGTGGTGGTATTCAAAGAATACAATCTGTGGCGACACTATGAATCCCGTCACAAAGACAAGTATGACAGCTTGCYAGGCCAAATGTGAGCAAACAAACTGTCAAAGCTAAAAGGTGGACTGTTAGCTCAGCAGAATACATCCTGTGAAGAACCCAGAGAGGGTTATTTGATTGTGCTTTCTGGAAAACAATACATTTTTACATTTAGGCACTCCTGCAATAGTCACACTTTTTCTGTTACAAACTGACTCCGGCCCCCCACCAGAGAAGGGAAAAGTTATGTGGCCCTTACAGGAAAAAGTTTGGGGACCCCTGCTCTAAACAGACAACCAACCAGTCAACCAACTAAACAGACAACTAACCAGTCAACCAACCAACCAGTCAACCAACT
>NW_013952471.1:245232-250718 GCF_001266775.1 Austrofundulus limnaeus
CAACTAAAGGTGACATAGATACTTTATTATGGTATAGTATTTAAATATGCCTGAGAAACACATAATGTTGCCCCTTTAACTTTGGAAATTATTAGTGAACCAGTTAGTTTCCACTATTTGTTCTGTTAACTTTAAATCCACTAAACAAAACAAAAACAACTGTTCCCCCACCAGCAATGCATACATGTCAAGTTGTGTGGATTGTCCGTAAGTTATAAGGATTTGACGTCATTTTGCAGGTATATGGACATACGTATAGAACAATCTATGGGTTTTTTCAAGTCTTACAGATTTTTTTCAAAACCTTATTTTCAAATTTATCTAACATTTCAGAGACTGTACAACAACAAATAACATCAAATAAGCATCTTCCAACCTGTTCTGCCACTAGAAACAAGCTCTGCACCTTTTCCGCTCTCCTTACCTCCTGCTTTGCAGCAGGCACTGTCATCTCTGCAGCCGACAGACACCCCCCGGCGGGTGCGAGTTGTGCGGATTTTTTAGCAAAACTTATGGATTTTTGAGGTTCTTTATACAGGTAAATGTCCAAAGGGGTTGACATTTATGTGCCTGGTCCCACTAATCACTAATAAGCAAACAAATTATTTGTTTGGTGGATCATTTAACTTCCGCTAAATTAGGTCTGCCAACGTTATGTCCACAACTAACAAAAACTAACATCAACAGGTTTGTGCCAGTCCCACCAGTCGTTAGCTCAAGACAGTTGTCCTGTCAGTTAGCAATTAGCTCTTAGTGTTAGCTTCCACAAATTTTTACATGTTTAGTGTTACTAAAGCCATATTTTTAATTAGCGGCTAATGATTTAATATAAAGCAAACTTATTGCTGTATCCGAAATCCATATATTTCAAAAAAGATGTAAAAACTGAAGCTGCGTCATTTAAACGATTAGCATCTGAAAAAAAAAACATCTGCTTATTTTCTCCACTTTCATATGACTTATTAAACCTTTTTGTATCCATTTGTGTAAACAGTGCTGGCTCTAGCCATTTTGGTGTCCTAGGCAAGTTGAAGCACAACACGCCCCCCCTGCTAGTTTACTATGATAAACTTAGATTTATTTGCTTTAAACACAAACATACATCACACAACAAATTAAATGAATAAATAAAGTAAATATAATTAAATCAAATGACAAGGGTAAACAAAAGACCCTGTTCACAATTTGTGCAAAGATTTAGAAGGTCCTCTCTTTTAGGAAAATATAAGTGTGATTTTACCTCACAAGGTCCTCGGCTGACAAACTCAGTCCTCACTGTGTCTGAATGGATGTCAGCAGGATTACTAGTAGGAGTAGTTTATTTTTCCTGTAATACCTCATTATAGGTTTTTAAGACAAAGCTAATTGAAAGGGGCGCTGAGCAGAGTTACAACCAGGAATTACAAATAATTACTTTTTTATCTTCTGCAGTTCGGCGCCCCCTCCAGCAGATGGCGCTCTAGGCGACCGCCTAGTTCGCCTATGCCAAGAGCCGGCTCTGTGTGTAAAGTTTGCTGTACATTTTAAAAGCCTTTCGCTGCAACAATGTTCTTCTAATTTACTTTCACAACAAAAAGACTACTCTTGTACGTCTCGTTTTCCATTCAATAGAACAACAAACCCTTTCCATAATTATAAATTTAATTAAACAAAGACTGGTAACATATTTGTGATTAAAGCCAGTGGGATTTTTTTATAATTTGTACATACCATAAAGTCATATTGATAGTTTAAGCATTAGAGTTTGGCCTGCCGTCCTCATGTCACCAGTTTCAATTACTGCTTCATTTCCAGAGCCTGGGAACTCTGCCACCATGTTGACTTTAGATGTGGCCCCTTCCTGATGGGGCACAGTCTTGTTTTTGTAAGACGGTGAAGATGTAGCTCCATTCTAACTAACACATAACACACTGGTCAGAAAGAAGCAAAGTAAACAGCTGCAGGAGGATGTTTTAGGTCTTAGTTGAAGTTTGCTTCTTAACTTTCCACCATGACCTCCGTGTGACAAGGCCTCAGTCTACAATTCAAAATGAAACTTACTATGTCGGTTTTGTCCTGTTGCAGCAGGTTTTATGCTACTGTCACTGTTTTCTCAAAAGTAAATGGCCTAAAAGATAATAAAGTCAAATAAGAGTTAAAGTGAGAAAAATGTTTAACAGGATAGCAGAGACCTGTGATGGACCTGCGACCTGTCCAGGGTGTACCCTGCCCCTCGCACAGTGACTGCTGGATATGGGCACCAGTGACCCCCGTGACCCTGAAAGGAAGAAGCGTGTAAAAGATGATGGATGGATGGATGGATGGATGGATGGATGGATGGATGGATGGATGGATAGCAGAGATTTAAAAGTCCACGTTCCTTCAAAATGATTGACAGCCATCAAAACACAAACCACACCAAAGCCCATAATAACCCTGCCTCCAACTCCTCATACATGAAAAAGAAAAAAAAAACAAATTAATTGTTTTTATTTAATGTATTTATTTTATTGTTTTCTTTTATTTTGTATGTGTATAAAACGAGGTGGAGGCGGGGGAAAAGGGTTGGATTAGTGTTGATGGGGGGCGGGGTTATGAACAGGGTTTAGGGTTCAACAGCTGTCAATCATTTTGATAAATGTTGGACCCTTTTATCGAACATAGCATTTAAAAAATTGTGATTTTTATTCTGGGTTTCTTTAGGTTGTAGTGTTGTTGTTTTATTCCTCAGGTGTTCTTTATTTAACTCACTCTTAGTTACTGTCTTATTGTCTTATTACATGTTGCAGTTTTTTACTCGCTCTCTGTGTTCTCATCTGTTTTCACGTCTCTCTCTCTCTCTCTCTCTCTCTCTCTCTCTCTCTCCCTCTCTCTCTCTCTCCCCCCTTCACCCCCAGTGTGTTTTTATGGTCCCTGTCTTTCCTTTCCCTTTTGTGAGTCCATCTGTTCATCTCCCTGTCATGCTGTGAAGTCGCTCTGATTCTGTTGTTTTGTATTTTGTCCATTGTTTGTTCTCACATTGTCTGTTTTGATTTTTTGTTCGTTGTTTTACATTAAAAATTAGAAAGTCGTTTTCACTTTTGCCTCCTGTAGTTAGATCCTCATCCTCATTTCACGAACCTTTCCTGTAAGACGACTCTTGCAGCGTTCCTGTCGGTGTAACGTCCAGCTGTGACTCTTTGTTTCTTCACTGAAAATCATCCCATAGGCCGAAAGCGCCAGAGCCACAGCTCCACCAGGACCTTTCAGAAAGAAATGTGGACGGAGGTCGACACAGTTAATGTCTGATTATAAACAACAACAAATGCTGTTGCCTTTAGTGTCTCTTCTCTACATGTTTATTGTAATTATTTCTATCATGTTTTTTCTTTGTCTTCCAGAAGAAGGTGCACCTGGACCAGTTCTTCTGTGTTTGTCTGTGTCTCTTTCCTGTCCCTCAACCAGCCAGTCGAGGCAGATGGCCTTCTGTCCTGAGCCTGGTTCTGCTGGAGGTTTCTTCCTGATTAGCAGGGAGTTTTTCCTCTCAACTGTTTGCTCAGGATGGGAGACTGTGATGAAGTGATTCAACACAATCTGCTGGTTTCTTCTTTAGATTATTCTTTTTATGTACCGTGCCCTGAGACAACGTATGTTGTGACTTGTCGCTATATAAATAAACTTGAACTTGAACAAAGATAACAAAAAAGAAGTTCTCCATCTCATCTCATCATTTATTTTGAGTTTTATCCTTTCCTAACCAATTTTATTTTATTTTGTTCTTTTATCTCCTAAACACTAATTTAACGAATGAATAAACATTTTGAAGTGTCGCGTTTGCAGGAGAATGGGACCCAGGAATGCAGACAGACTTTAAAAAATTAAAAAATAAACACGTTGAATTTCAAAACAAAACACTACAGTGGCAGCAAACTTAAAAAAGCAAACAAACGTGGAAACACAAAAAGAAGAGGCTGAATATTTGTGAAAGGTTTGATGAGTGAGTGGACACAGCTGGGAACAGGTGTAAGTGGGCGTGGCCAGCTGACTGAGAGACCCCTATGAAGCTCGTGATTGTTACTATAAATAAACTCATTTCTCCTGAGCAGGGGTAAAAGTCTCGCCTCCTCCATGTCTAAATATTCTCTAGAAAGATACCGAAGCTCTTTCTAGGAACTGAATCCAGAACCTGCAGTTCTTCAGCTTTGTTCCAGTCAGCAGCTTCCAAACATGGCTTTGTTCCCTACTTGATGAGTCACGGCTCATGCTGCTCAATTATCAGCCAAGAAAAATAAATCTAAACATATTTATACACATCTGTGGCTTCATTTAGCTTTAAGCATTTTACTCTGGTAGAATGGGCCAAGTCAGCATTCAGCCGTGGGACAGGTCACCGGCTAATCCAGCCTCACAGGTTTTCTGTTACTTTTAGCTTTAGAGGAGAGACGTGAGGTGGATACTGTAATGAGAGCAATATACTGTATGAGCAGTGGTGGGCACAGCTAACCAAAACAATTAGCTTCACTAAAACACTAATCCACTAAACAAGAATTTCAGCTCTGATAAGGTAGGTGAGATTATTCACAAATTTTAAGCTTTAACTCTGCTTTTTGAACTTGTTGGATTTGTTATTCCAAGACGTTTCCATGTCAATCTCAGTGTTTGTATCGAAAGACGCGTGAGATCGG
Organism: Austrofundulus limnaeus; assembly: GCF_001266775.1. Taxonomy (NCBI): domain Eukaryota; kingdom Metazoa; phylum Chordata; class Actinopteri; order Cyprinodontiformes; family Rivulidae; genus Austrofundulus; species Austrofundulus limnaeus. Next base: position 249,876 of record NW_013952471.1, read on the forward strand.
CGTAAATATGAAACATTGTATTCAGCTTCCTGCCACTGTGCCAAACAATCACATCTTGTCACGTAGACTCTTTAACGCAAATGTAATATTTTTGGTAAGCTTTATTGACCTGAAAGTTTACGAAACAATTTTCAGATTTAGAATTTTGCGGAAAAATTCGTTGATCAGAAACTAAGAGCTAAACAAACAAACAAACAAAAAACAAACAAACAAACAAACAAACAAACAAACAAAAAGTTCTGCTATTAGCATTTTAGCGGATTAATGGAACTGTGCCCAGCAATGTGTTTGAGCATGCCATAAGTCACAAAGAGCCTGGAGGGCTAAACACTGTAAGATGTGACAATTAAGCAAAAGGAGGGGAAAGAGACATGCTTATCTGTGTAACCCTGTGCACCAGCGGCTCTGCTTTTTCAGTTTTCAGCCTGTTTGGTGCCAAATTGGTCCAGAGGTGAAGAGATGACCCTGAGCTGTCATTGTTTTCCTTCAACGCCCTTCTTCTTCAGCGTTCGTCTTCTGGGGAGGCAGGCTGCACACAGACCAGTGTGTGTGTGTGTGTGTGTGTGTGTGTGTGTGTGTGTGTGTGTGTGTGTGTGTGTGTGTGGTATGTTCAATTTTTGTCAAAGCCAGCAGAAAGTGTTTGGAATCACTCACCTGAAATGTCAGTGACTGCCTAACAGGGTGTCCATCATGACATTTTCCAACTGACAAGGGAGCCATTAGCCAGCTGAGGGTGAGTTCTGTGATGAAAATTGGTGGGATTATAATATTTGTGTATGTACTTGTGTGTGTGTGTGTGTGTGTGTGTGTGTGTGTGTGTGTGTGTGTGTGTGTGTGTGTGTG
>NW_013952471.1:251673-257579 GCF_001266775.1 Austrofundulus limnaeus
GGGGAGGATGCTCAGTTAGATACTGGTCATCTATAGGAGCTGGGTGCCATGGCAATAGGTCGTCAGGCTTCTTGGATGTGTTTGTGTCCTGGAAAGATGCTGATGGTGGGGGTGCACACCTATAAGTGTGTGTGTATGTGCTCTTAGTGAGGTGAAAAATGGCTTTGCATGCATGCCAGCGCACAATCACCAGGGTGTTGTGTGACTTCCTGTTTGATAGTCACCTTGATGACAGATTACAAGGATAGAAAAATGGATGTTTGAGCTGCTGCTGTGATGTTGGATCAGGTCAGTCCCAGCGTCACTGGCTACTTTTTTCTTTTTGCAACTGACAAAATAGGGTGTGTGTGTGTCAAGAACTTGTGCTTCTCTGACATTCGGGTACTTGCCATGCTCCGACCGTCTCTTCCTCTCTCATTATGAGCTCTGGGCTCTTTCACCGTGAGGCTCAGTGACACCGACTATAATAGGAAAAGTAATTCTATTATTTCCTTGGCTTTTGACTTCTAAATGACACATTTATGATAATGGAACGGAGAGAAAATGAAATCGCTGGTCCGGATTTTTCTTTTTCATCTGAGCCTGACCAATTTGTAGCATTTGTGGAGTGTTTTATTCCAACTCTACCTTTTAATCCACTGTGTTGGAATGTTAGGATTTTATGTTGGAGTCACTCTGGAAAGTAATATGCTCAGTTTCAGATGATGATGCAAATCTCCAGCAACGTATTAGTGAAAAAGCTCAATATCAGTAAAATGGACTGGGTTATAGATTTTTTTGTAATGTTAACTGGTTTGGTTGCTATCTCAAGTTGGACTGGCTATAAAAGATTAATCTGCTGACTGATGATTCTTGGATATTTTGCTAACTAACAACTGACTCAATGTAGTTATTGGAAAAAAATTGTTAGCCCTTGAAATGTGTGCTAACAAAGATTTTACATCCATATCTGTAAAATTAACTGAGTCATTTTGAGTATTTTTAAAGGCACAGTCTGTTGGATTTTGTTAATTCTTTTAGCCGAAATTGAGATAATCACTAATGACAATAATAAAAAACATGTCTAATCATTGCAGACAAAGACCTTGTTTTATTATTTTTACCTTATAAAAAGCTGTTTATATCACCATGGTCGCGGGTCGCCACTACAGGCAGCCGCCATCTTGTCTACGAAGGCTCATGAAGGACAAACTGCGGTGGCGGCGTCAAAAACGGTTTTAGTTGTAATACTATAAATGTAATATTTGTTGTCTGTCATTGTAGCTGGGATAATTTTACTTATTAAAGCTCATAATCTTACCACTTGAAACATCACTAGCCCTGAAGCTGCTGGTAGACATCGCGGTTGGAATTATCAAAGGTTTTTGACACCTGAGAGACACCGTAGCAACTCCTTTGTGTTTGGAAGCGGGGGGTGGGGGTGGGGGGAGGACCAGGGAGGATGATTCAACCACTCAACCACTAGATGTCGCTGAAAACAACAAATCCTACYCACTGTGCCTTTAAATTTAAAATTTTAAATGTAGTTGCTGTGGCAGCCATCTTGAATTGAACTGAGGTCAAAAGATCATCAAATGCAGAGGTGTGACGATTTTCCTTTTGCAAGTTTCAGTATAATCCTTTCAGTGTTTTGTAAGATATTTTGCTAAAAGATAAACATTATCACCAGCCTTCTTTTTCGACCCAGGCACTGTTGAGCACGGTTTCGCTAATCAGCTAACAGCTAATACTTCATTTAGCGGATTAGCATTTAACTTGGAAACCCTTTAGCAGAACAATTAACTTTCACTAAATTAGGTTTTGTCAACTTAAATTCACTAACCTAACAAACTGATATCAACAGGTTTGTGTCAGTCCCACCAGCCTTCAGCTCTTAGACGATGAAGAAGTGTGAGTCAGTCTTAGCGGTTAGCGATCAGCTGTTAGTACTGGTTTCCGCTAGATTTTTATGTTTGGCATTAGTGAAGCTATATTTTTAGTTAGCTGATTATGAGCAAAGCTAACGTTTAACTGACAAACAATGGTGTTTCTATTCTTTTCATCCATTATTTCCCAGAACTTCAGGACTTTGAATGTTCCTTCAATGATCTGATTTAAATTCACACCATCATTGAACAGTCTGTTCAAATATGTTAAGAGGCTTTTTCCTAATCAATAATGAGCACATGAAAAGACTCATCCCCAGGGCTATTTAGCTCTGATGCAGTCTCTGTGGACAGAAGTGGGAAGTAATTACGATAACGAATACACCAACATGAAAACAGGAGCTGGAGTGTGACTTTAGGTCCGGATGTTTGTTGGAGCATCATTTTTTGTGGGGTTTAAAAGGTTAGTGAGTGGTCACACTGAGATGGTGTATTGATTTCCTCTTGTTTGAACCTTACAGACACTTTGTCTCCACACAGCCTTGGAGATCTTTAAAAGTAAGTCTAGAAGCTAATATTTCAGCTGTGACACTGCACTCTGTGTCTCCATCGTTTCTGCATGTGTTTTGTTTGTCTGTCTGTAAAATATTTGAACCAGAGATGGGATTTTAATGAAACTTTAAAGTAGAAATCATTAGATGAATCTCTACGTTTAAAGGGGTTTATCAAGCAAAATCCACTTTTTAGCCATTAAATGTATTTTGTTGTGTACTTGGAGTCTCTATGAATGCAGAAACGTTATATTTAAGTATCTCCTGCTGTAAAGATATCTTTATTTTCTATTTGGGTCACATTTTTCAGTCTGTTTGGTTTTTTCCTATGATGTTTTCTGAACTGTTATGTCAAATTATTTGAGACAGAACTGCCAAATAGGGTCTTGACTTACCAACTACATATTGGTCTTGATCATCCTCTGGCTCAGACTCTGGATCCACCATGTAAGGCTGGATGGAAATGTCTTCAGTTGTTGACATCTTTCAGTTAAATTAAATAAAATGTTTCTGCACTGCTAGATAAACGTCACCCCCTCTATCTAGCTAGAATGAAGCAGTCTGGAAGTTGGAGGGGGCTGGGCCTGAAGTACCTGTTTGGGTTTGAAGGAACAGCATCAATCTGCTGCTTTGAGACACACATCAGTAAAAGGGTGAAAGATGGGCTTGTGAAGTTAAAACGAGGAATTTAGACCAAAGTATTGTAGTCCACTTTATATAAACCCCAACTGAAAGATTTAAACATGAAAAAGAAGGATTTAAAAGCATATCTACTTCGATTTATCTATTACAACTCCAATTCAAGAAGGCTGCCACAGTTACAGATTCTGACAGTGGTGGGCACAGCTGACTATCTTCAAATGTAGCGTAATTAATGCTAAACATGTAAAATAAAATGGAAGCTAAAACCAACAGCTAATTGCTAACCACAAAGACGACTGTCACTCAGTCTGCGTCACACGTCTTTGTCGCCTTGGAGCTGAAGATTGGTGGGACTGACACAAACCTGTTGATGTTAGTTTGTTAGCTGTTGGCAGATTTAAAGTTGGCAAAACCCAATGTAGCAGAATCGAATTAGTTTGTAGGATTCCCAGGACTCGGTGGAGGGATTATGTATTTTCTCTGGCCTGGGGAGAAGGATGCCTGAACTTCTCTTCTGGACCTGTTGCCTCTGTGACCCGACTATAGATAAGTGAAAGAAGATGGATGGATGAATGGATGGATGGATGGATGGATGGATGGATGGATGGATAGTTAGTAACAGTTTTCGAAGTTAGTGAAAAGCCAATATGCTAAACAAAGACATTACTTATGCTAGTAGCTGTTAGCTGATTAGCAGAACCTACTCCCACCACTGGATTACAAAGCTACATTCTGAGGTGGTAGTAGCTGAATGTCATTCCCAACAGATAATCTGAGCGATAACACATAATTTGATACATTTGTTAGTTTTCCCTTTTTTCTGACAGAGTTCCTGACTTTTGAGTCGAGCGTTGTTTGAGCTGATGTTGCAGAACTGTGCCGGTAATAATTTCACGCTGTAAGTGAAGTGGTTTAATTCTGCCCCAACCGGCTGCAGCGGCGTCAAAACCAATTGACCGCAGTAAGAATGAACATGAACTGACTCAAAGTAAAATCTTCACAGAGCTGCAAATTAAAAAAAGAGAAATTTATTCATGCTGGCTTCTGTGTGACTGATTCTGATTCTGATCACAGCGCAGAAAAAAAGCACCTCTCACTTCAGGTCTGTCGCTGCATACTTCTCCCTCATCATCGGGGTTTTTCCTCTCCCTTTTTTTTGTCAGAATATTCCTGCGTTTGTTTCATTCAGAACTTAGCTTTGACTTTACATGGATTTCTTAGAATAAAAAAGGTATTTATGGGGTTTTTCTAGCATTTCTCTAAGTGAAAACGTGTTCTCTATAATAAGAATCGCACTGTCCTGAAAATAAATAAATCAGTTCTAAAAGACTGATGAGGAGATAATACACAACTTTTGCATTTTACATTAACTTGGTAGATGATTTTTAAGAGAAGTGAAACTCACAATTTGTTGACAATAGAAGATGTTTCATAACTTTTGAACACAAAACCGACAAGACAAAAAAAACCTGGTAAATCCACCTTGTCTGTCTGTAAATATGTTCACACTGCAGGCAAACGTGACCCATCTCAGATTTTTTCATGACAGTCTGAACATGAAATCCAGGCTTTTTCCTTTTAATTTTCCATATGATTGAGAATCCACAGAAACATGATGGCAACATCCATCTCAGACTCGATACTAAAGCTGTTTGATCGACACTTTACTTTCAGAATTTATTTGTATTAGTCATTTCATGCCGGATCATCTGGTCAGAGGCAGGTTAAAATATAAACACTACAATAAACAAGCATGTCAGTTAATTATTTAATTGCCTCTGAATGCACAACAACTTCAGAATCGACGTGCTAACACGTAGCATCCATATTTGGCTACTTCTGTAAACAGCTGAAAATGACGTCACGTCATTTCCCTGTGCCTGCCGGTCACATCTGTGCCGTGGAGAGTTCAAGCTGGAGTCTGATGGAGGTCAAAATATAATGTGAACGTTAACATAAAAACAAAGGATTTTTTTTATTAAGACCTGCAGTGCGAACGTACCTAAAGAATCATGTTAGCTAAAGATCCAGACAGATTTTAATGAAACTTTAAAAAATGAATCACATGTGGTTCATCTACAAGTGATTACCTTCTGGATTCAAATTGAAGATGCCCCACTACAGACAATGGATTTTAGTAAACACAAATATGGCTACAACTTAATCAATTTTGAAAATATTGAAATAAATGTTGTGTGGTGGTAGTAGTTGAGAGTCATTCCCAAAACGAGATCTAATAGATCAATGGACAATTAGTTTAGTTTAGTTTAGTTAGTTAGTTTATTACAAACATGTATACAAAACAAAAAATGATAAAAAGTGATAACAAAATTAACAAAATCAACATATTTGAAAAGGAATGGGAAGAAGTCAAAAGTTTATTTAATCCCACCCTTCTCCGAAGCTTATTAACAAAAATATAATAGTAAATTCTTCTTTTTTTCTTATTCTAAGTTACAATTTCATAAAGATTAAAACAATAATCTGTTTACCTAGAATTTCATATAATACCAGAATATATTCATAAATGTAAATGTACATCTACATGTAGTGTATATGCATACATACCAGAATATATTCATAAATGTAAATGTACATCTACATGCAGTGTATATGCATGCACACATAAATGCATACACACATGTATGCACAAACTGTATATACACAGCCCCAAACATCTCCTATATATTGCAAAAAAAACCCCCAAAAAACACTACAATAAAATAAAAAAAACCCAATAACAATACTCAGACATACTCAGCATCCTTATATCTTTTGTAAATTACATTTTTATACATCTCCTTAAATTTTTTTATGTTTGGACATTCCTTAAGTTCCACACTCAGAC
>NW_013952471.1:257894-260565 GCF_001266775.1 Austrofundulus limnaeus
ACATAAAAGAAGAGTGCAGATTATGCCAACTTTTTAAAAATAATTTCTTCATTCATCTCGTTCAATAATCAAAGAACAAACTGAGTTGTCTGAATTGTAAACTCATTTGTAGTTTGGTGGGGCCTGGACCCACCCTCCTCTCAGCCCCCCTCCTCGCTGTGCAGCTGTGCAGGAGCTTCACCTACGACCTCCTGCTGCAGGAGGCTCTCTGCCTGCCTTCATTAACGCCACGAGGACACAGACAGACAAAGACGATCACAAGCATGTCTTCATTTAAAGGACGCTGCCTGTCTCTGACATCACTTCCTTTAAACTCTCAGGGGGAAACAAACCTCATTTAGCTGCATTAATCTCACATCTTATTGAAGTCATATTATTTGCCACATGTCAGCTCCTCCCCCAGAACCGGTCCCACAGCTGATGTTCCCCTTATTTATTTAAGGCTATGAAGAGTAGGTTCAGCTGGATATTTGAATGCTCCTTTGCTTTTTCTTGTTTGTTAATCTGATGCTTTGTTGATTGATTCCACAGAAAGATGTTTTTACGTTTTTCTCTGATCTGAAGTTTTCATTTTTGTAAATTTGTTTTGTCTTCAAGAGAAAAAAAACAGCTTGTTTGCAGCTCAAAATCTAACCAAACCAGAAATGTTTTCTTGTTGTTTTTCATCGCGCTGTCTTCATCTTAGGCTTGTTTCGACCTGCAGTGATGGGAATGATGATGCAAACCTTCAGCAGGCAGCTCTGAGATAACTGAAGGTGAACGCTGGAGCCAAATGAAACAGATGACACGATTTCCTTACCGTTGGGTTTTTTTTATTTTTTTATTGTCTCTGTCACCATGAAGCATCTCTGACATGTGGCAGATAGAAAGGTGGCTGAGTGGCAGCAGGGTGAGCGTGGAGGTGGTGAATAAAAACAGGAGAATCTACTTCTCTTGTCTTTTATAAGCAGCCATCTGCAGAAACCTCTCACTGGCTGTTGTAGCTGGACGTCAGAGGGTTTGAAGTGTGAATTTTAAGACTTTAGGGGTTAAAAGCAGACTATTAATCAACACTTTGGTCCAGGGTAAAACATCTCAGTTAAAATGAAAGAGAGTGAAATGAGTTCAAAACGTTCCCTCAGGAAATTTTTTTAAATAATTTTTCTCATTTCTCACGTTTTACAGAGGCACTGAGTCTAAGTATTAAGATGCTCACTTCACAAAAATTGGATTAAACAAAACTTACAAATGCAGTGATATTAAAATTAGTCTGAGCTTCACTTGAAACATCCTAAATCTGTGATAACTAGAGAAATTGCATTTCCTGCAAAAATGCTAGTGTGGATGCCTGTAGCTGAAAACTTTAGCTGAAAGCTGCTGAAGAAGCTGAAATTGAGCTGAACATGAAAAGCTAAAAGAAGCAAAAAAGGCCGAAAAACAGTTAAAAGGAGCAAAAATATGGCTGAATTAGCATAAAAAGCTAAAAGCTAAAGGCTAAAATAGCTGAACAAAGCAGAATGCAACTGTAAGAAGCATAAACAGCATAAAGTAGCAGAAAAAATTATAACAAAGTAGAAAAACAGATTTTCAGAATGAAGTAAAATTTTAGCTGATATAGCAGCAAAAAGTTAAAGTTAGCATAAAAAAGCTAAAGGTAGCAGACTCAAGTTAAAAGTTGTACACAGATGGCGAAATGGATGTAACAAATTCACTATTAACAGAAAAAAACAAAACTACTAAAAAGTGATCATTTGAAGTAAAACAGGTAAAACATCCGAAGTTTTTAGTAAAACAGCTAAAAAAGTAGCTGGAAACATTTTAATTAGCATAAGGATGCATAAAGGGCAACAAGTTTGCTGAATTTAGCAGAATTCAGTTGAAATTGCTCCAGAAAAATGTGTAATTAGCATAGAAAGCTAACTGTGGCTAATAACAGCTAAAATTTAGCTACATTTGTAGCAAATAGCTGAATATAGAAGAAAGCAACTGTAAGAAACATAAATAGCACAAATTAGCAGAAAAAAGTATAACAAAGCAGAAAAAAGCAGAAGAATAGTAGAAAGAAGTAATTTTAGCTGAAATAGCAGAAAAAAGCTACAATTAGCAAAAAAAGTAGCTAAAATTTGCACAAGACAGTAAAATAGAGCATAACCAGAACAAATTGTGTAAGGTTTTGTAAAGATTTAGAAACTATTTGAAGGATATTAAGGTTGTTTAAAATAGCCCCATTCAAAGTCAATGGGGAAAAAAGTGGCTAAAAAGTTGAAATAGCTAAAAAAGTAAAAACAGCTGAAATACCAAAAATCATAGCCGGCATTGCACGAAAGAGCTGAACGTTTTTAAATATGAATGGTTGAAGTAGCACAAAAATTGTGGAACGAGAAAGGTGCCGAAAAACGTACGAAAGAAAAAATGATCTGGTGTGAATGTCATGTAGGCATTCACACAAATAAAGGTTTGTACCACACACACAAGATGTCACAAATAAAAGTTTGTACCATACACACAAGACGTCACAAATAAAAGTTTGTACCATACACACAAGATGTCACAAATAAAAGTTTGTACCATACACACAAGATGTCACAATAAGGTTTTATGGGGGAATAACTTAAAAGACCTAAAAAAACAAACAGTGATCAAGGGCTAACTTTAAAAATGACAGTAAATTAAAAAAGTGAAACTGTAACAT
>NW_013952471.1:260575-271028 GCF_001266775.1 Austrofundulus limnaeus
TATATATATATATGGCATTAATCTTATTTTTAAAACAAATCTTAATTTTCTAAATAAGTGGGCAGTAAAGTTCATGTTTCTGCTAATTAGCCGTAGTGGATTAGCCTTTTCACTCTCTGAAAACCCATGCAGTAGCAGACCAGTTAGCTTCTGCCAGTTTAGGTTTTTGCCAACTTTAAGTCCGCTAACAGCTAACTAACAAACATGAACAGGTTTGTGTCAGTCCCACCAGTCTTCAGATCTAAAGAGATGAAGATGTGTGATGCAGACTGAGCGACAGTGCTCTTAGCTGTTAGCATTATCACCTGTTTATCTGTTTAGAATGCACCTCCTCTGAAGCTTCTGCTTTTTTATTATTATTCTAGTTTCAAAATTTGAACATTTATTTTGTTTTTGAAGATCTTCAGTGTAAAATTCCAGGATACTCACTGAAAACAGCTTTAGTAAAAATCTGAACTAAGTTGAGGTAAATGAGTCATCATACAATCACTTACTTTCTGCCTTAATGTGAAAAATTCAATGCTGGCTACTGCTTATCTGGGATGAATTCACATAAACATAATATGGCTAACATCAACTCAAAACAAAACAAATGTTCTTATTGTCAGAATCTCTCCCATGACACATTTCTTTCAGTCTATTGTTCGGTCAGTAAATCCGACTAAACACGAGGCAGATTTACAAATCTGATTTTTGTCTGACGCTTAACCCCAATAAGAGCTCCACGGGTGGCCCTGACCTTAATGTGAGTCGGTGTTAAACTCTCCCTGAGTTACACTTCCCACATATCGGGTTCCAAAACAAAGATTAAGGGAGACGTGTTCAACCAAAGAGCTGTTGTCAAAGTCAGAAATCATTTCTTCATTCTGTAACAATGATCTGAATCAACACCAGTGGTTACAAAGGCTGCTGCTCAGACGAGACAAACGTTCACTGGATCCATGATTAGTTTCTGTCAATAAAATCATTACAGATAGAAAAACAAACCTGCCCATTCTTCAAGGTGTTCTGCTCGCCAGTTCAAGCCCATCTTTGTCACAAGATGATTTTAATCTGCTCAGAGGTAATCCTTGTTTGGATTCGAAGGATTATTTTAGCCTCAGCAGATAAAGACAAGAAACTCAGATTTAGTGTTGCCCTGTCCGAGAATTGCAAAGAAGCTTACGTGTTCAGAGACAAGAGAAAAACTGGAGAAAAAATAAAAATCAGTGTTTCTTATAGGAATGAATATCACCCACCACCTTGAAGATTTAAACTAAGATCTTGTTCTGATTTCAGCTGCTGTAAATTTTAGCTCTGTATTTATTAACTGACTGAGTAACTGTAGAGCAGAGGTTCTCAAACTGGGGTCCCAGGACCCCCAGGGGTCCACGAGCCCTGTCTTGGGGGTCCTCCAAAACTTTCAATAAATTGTTATTCTGGATTTTATTTGAAAAATGAATACAGGGAACAATGCACTAGTAAAACAAACATACCAAACCAAACAAAAAATAACATTCTTATAGTATTTAGGGTTAAATTATTTCGAAATTACTTCTAAAACAGCATGGTGTTTATGAAGTGGTCCCTGGAAAATTTTCACACTTGTAAGGGGTCCCCAGATCAAAAATGTTTGAGAACCCCTGCTGTAAAGGACATTTTATATCAGGTTGACTACACATATTCTGCTGTAGATGAATACTCTGTAAAAGCTGAAAAATTCATCTGTTCTGTGGTTCATGAGATATTTTGCTAACAGACAGATAAACAAAGTAAAATACATATTATCTCATACACAGGACTGTTCTCCAGTACCTTATTATTCAGCACCTTTGTTCCCTGGTACCTTTGTTTTCCAGCACCTATGTTCCCTGGTACTTGTGTTCTCCAGTACCAACAGGTGACATACGACAGTATGTTCTCCAGTACTTATGTTCCTTGGTACTTATGTTCTACAGTACCTACAGTATGTTCTCCAGTACCTATGTTCCTTGGTACCTATGCTCTCCAGTACAGACAATATGTTCTCCAGTACTTATGTTCCCTGGTACTTATGTTCTCCAGTACCTACAACATGCTCTCCAGTACTTATGTTCCCTGGTACTTATGTTCTCCAGTACCTACAACATGCTCTCCAGTACTTATGTTCCCTGGTACTTATGTTCTCCTGTACTTTCAGTATGTTCTCCAGTACATATGTTCCTTGGTACCTATGCTCTCCAGTACCAACAGTATGTTCTCCAGTCCCCATGTTCCTTGGTACCTATGCTCTCCAGTACCTACAGTATGTTCTCCAGTACATATGTTCCTTGGTACCTATGCTCTCCAGTACCAACAGTATGTTCTCCAGTACAAATGTTCCTTGGTACCTATGCTCTCCAGTACCTACAGTATGTTCTCCAGTTCCTATGTTACTTGGTACCTATGCTCTCCAGTACCTACAGTATGTTCTCCAGTACATATGTTCCTTGGTACTTATGCTCTCCAGTACCTACAGTATGCTCTCCAGTACACGTTACTTGGTACCTATGCTCTCCAGTACAGACAGTATGTTCTCCAGTACATATGTTCCCTGGTACCTATGCTCTCCAGTACCGACAGTATGTTCTCCAGTCCCATGTTCCTTGGTACCTATGCTCTCCAGTACCTACAGCATGCTCTCCAGTACCTATGTTACTTGGTACCTATGCTCTCCAGTACCGACAGTATGTTCTCCAGTACCCATATTCCTTGGTACCTATGTTTTTCAGTACCTGAACTCTAGTACCTACAGTACCAGTATGTCCTCCAGTACCTACAGTATGTCCTCCGGTACCTATGTAGTCCCATGGTTAATGACATCATTGACATCCTTGGCTCCCTCTTCAAACATCATGTAATACAAATAAAAAAACAAACAAACTGAATAACAGTGCAGGCATTGTACAGGGGACAATAGGATGACCCTGTTTTAAAGCAGCATTAAGAATTGAGGCCTGTATAAGTTTGACCCTTACTGTCACAGTTTTTATAATTCCCGGCAGTGTTTGGGTGGAGGTTGTGTTATGGGGACATCTTCACACCCTCTTCCTTTACCCGTCACACAAAATCTGTCAAAGTGTCGGCGTTTCCAGAATAAACCATGAGGCCTCCATCAAGCTGAGGATCCAGCCCATCCCCACCCCCACCCCTGGCGTTCTGCGCCTGGTTCAGTTGTTGTCATCACATTTCTTCGTGTTAACATTCAAACTGTCTGACAAATTCCCACTCCGCTCTCCGCCTCTGAAAGCAAAAATCTGGACACTAATTATAACGTCATCTTCTGCCCTGCAGGTGTGAGCAGTGTTTGCTGTCACGCTTGAATTTTTATCTGCATCGCTCCTCGTTGGGATAAGTCCAGGATAATAATTTAGGTTTAATGTTCCGAGCTGAGCAAAAAGGCCACACAGCTTATTGTTGTGTTGAGTTATTAAAGAGACACCAGACAACTGGAGTCTGCAGCTCTTTTGTCCTTTTTAGGAGCAAGAAGAGATTACATGAAGGGCTGAGTCTGGTTGTGTTCAGGTCTTTGCGGTTGTTCATAATCCCCTGTAATTCTCTTTGTGCTGAACACTCAGCTGTCAGTCACTGTTTGATGGACAGCCTGAGAATTAGGAGGATCATCCACACTCAGAGCAACAAAGCCATTACACGGTTTTAAACTTACCCTGGAAGCAGTACGTCCTGCAGCTTGATGCTGCTGTTGAAATGTCGTCTGACAAAATTGTTCCAGTTTGAATGAAAAGAGCAAAAACACACTTGTGTTGTGCACAAATAAACATATTTTACAAAAGAAAAGCAGAAGCTGAAGATTTGGACGCTCCAAAGCTGAAAAAAGCTTCTCCCATTGGCTTGACCGAAAGCAGAACATAAGTAGCAAACTGATCAGACTGCAGTAGCTGGTATCCAGTTCATCATGGTGGGCATGTTTCCACCAACGAGCTAAACTTTCATAATGGAGCTAATGTTTTGTTTAGCAGATTAGCCTTTTCACTCACTTTGAAAACCGTTAGCAGAATGGTAAACTTCTGCTGAATTAGGTTTTGCCAACTTTAGGTTCGCTAGGCTTTGGGCAACACAAACCAGAGCTTGGTCTGCATTGCCGGTAGTAAGTCAGACTCGTTTCCTTTGAGAGTTGGACTCCACCAAGGTTGCCCTTTGTCATCGATTCTGTTCATAACTTCTATGGACAGAATGTCTAGGCGCAGCCGAGGTGTTGAGGGGATCCGTTTTGGTGACTTCAGGATCACATCTCTGCTTTTTGTGGATGATGTGGTCCTGTTGGCTTCATCAGATCCTGATCTCCAGCTCTCACTGGAGCGGTTTGCAACCGAGTGTGAAGCAGGCGGGATGAGGGTCAGTGCCTCCAAATCCGAGACCATGGTCTTGAGCTGGAAACTGGTAGCGTGCCACCTCAGGGTCGGGGAGGAGGTCCTGCCCCAAGTGGAGGAGTTTAAGTTTCTCGGGGTCTTGTTCACGAATGAGGGAAGAATGGAGCAGGAGATCGACAGGCGGATTAGTGCTGTGTCTGCAGTGATGCGGGCGCTGTTCCAGTCTGTCGTGGTGAAACGAGAGCTGAGCCAGAAGGTGAAGCTCTCGGTTTACCGGTCGGTCTACGTTCCTACCCTCATCTATGGTCACGAGCTTTGGGTGGTGACCGAAAGATTGAGATCACGGATACAAGCGGTCGAAATGAGTTTCCTCCGCAGGGTGTCTGGGCTCTCCCTTAGAGATAGGGTGAGAAGCTCAGTCATCTGGGAGGGACTCAGAGTAGAGCCGCTGCTCATCCACGTCGAGAAGAGCCAGTTGAGGTGGCTTGGCCATCTGGTTAGGATGCCTCCTGGACGCCTCCCTGTAAGGTGTTCCGGGCACGTCCCACTGGGAGGAGACCCAGAGGAAGACCCAGGACATGCTGGAGGGACTTTGTTTCTCAGCTGGCCTGGGAACACCTTGGGATTCCCCCGGACGAGCTGGCCCAAGTGGCTGGGGAGAGGGAAGTCTGGGTCTCTCTGCGAAGGCTTCTGCCCCCGAGACCTGATCCCGGATAAGTGGCAGAAAACGGACGGACGGAGGTTTGCTAGCAGCTAACTAACTAACTTTTACTTGTTTAGCATTAGCTTCCACTAGATTGTTTTGTTTAACATAATTATCTGTTTAGTTTTAGCATTCTCTAGATTTTTTTTTTTTTTTTACATGTTTAGCATTAACAAAGCTATATTTTTAGTTAGTGGATTCTGAGTTAGTGAAGAACAGAAACTGGTGCTGGACATAAGTAGATTTTTGGAAAAAAATAATTTAAATGAAAAGATAAAAAAAAATAAAAACAATAAAACCTCTATGTCCCACCACTGACCGTCACATGCTACCGGATTGGGAGTGTCCGTAGTGCTGGATGTCCAAACATTCCAGACTTGATTTTTTTGTGTCAAAAATAAATCGTTTTGGTGAACAAATTTTAAAAAATAATAACCAAAAAAAATGCTGTTTTGATTTAAAAAAATGTGAAAGGATTTTTAATAAAAGCCCATAAAGAAATTTAAAAAAAATGTAAGTGATTTAAATTTTATTTTTCTAATTTAGTCTAAGATAACTATTGACTGACCTGTTTATTGTGGAAAAAATATATAAAATAGTATTATTATTTTTTATTATGTTATATTATGTTTTTATTATGTTTATGTTATTTTTTCCCCTTACCCTGGAATTATTGTTACAAAGTTAAAGAACCATCTGAGGTTAATAAAGCAGATGTTCACTACAGTTTACTCTCTCTGGACTCACAGATGATAAAAATCTGTTCCTGCTGTGGTTGTGATTGGTGCAGAAGCAGATGTGGGCGGAGCCTAGATCTGGAGGTTGTGATTTGTGCAGGGATGCGGTGGGCGGAGCTTAAGTTTGTAGGTTTTGAAAGCAGCGTTTAGTTTGGTTGAAGGAGGATGATGCGCTTGGTTCTCGGTCTCCTGGATTAAAAGTATCCGTTAATGTCGGTGTCTGGACGCTTCGTGAGGATTTTAATCACTTTCTGCTCCTATTTGTCGGCTCCTCCCAAGGAAGGAGTGTTTTTTTTTGTTCTCCGCAGCTCGTTTGGTAAGAGTTTTATTACTCTCTGTTACAACACACCTTTACAGAAAACAAATGGGGACGTTTAACAAAACTACAACTTAGCAATGTTTTTAAAACGTTCTGGATTTTCTAAACGGTGGAGAGGGGTTGTTTAACAAAACAGTTTGTGTTTTTTACTCACTAGAGTGTGACATGTGTTTTATTTATTTATTTTTGGGCTGACGGTTTCACAGTGTCCAGACTTTAAGTCTGAAACTGATCCACCTCAGTCTTTCAGTCCTGCTGTGCTGTCATTGCAGGTGAGGAGAAAACCGTATGTTTGCTGTCCCTTCAAAAGGTCAAACAGCTGCTATTTGCATCCAGTTTAGAAAAAAAGAAAAAAGAAAAGAAAGAAGAAAAAAGCAGCTTTAAGGTTTATGGGGAGAAATAAAAGGGAAAAGCCTTTCTGTTGTAGATGACTTCTTTTAAAGACACATTTTGATATTTTCTTTCTAAATAACTGACTCCAGTGTGTTGAGTCTGACATATCTGACTGTAAACCAGTGTGAAACTGGATTAAACATCTCCATTTGTGTTCTTGTAAAGTCTGCTGGAGCAGGTCTCAGATGGAGCATGAAGGTCCATGTGTTGGCTCTGAGCTGGTGGAGGGTCCTCCTCCACATCATTACTGTAAACAAACTCTGCTGTTTCTCTGGAAGTGTGAGTAGAAACCATTATAATGGATGCACCACCCCCCCCCCACCACCACCACCCCACTACCACATATTGAAGCCCTCAAAACAAACGCCCTGCACTCCACCCCCTGTAACTACTGCACAGGAATGACTGGTCAGCATGTGTGGAGGTTGTGGTAAAGATCACGCAGAGACACACAACATGCTGCTGTAGCTGTGTGTCTGCAGTAATAACTCAACACAAACTTGATGGGGCTGTGCGTGTTTTAGGAACCCTCTGCGGCCTCTCATGCTGTGCTGAGATGTGGGAAAGCCGGTCATTTCTCTGGACTGAGGCCAGGTCACACCCAGGACAGAGGCTGTGTGAAACCAGTATTGCTGTCCATCCCTTACTGGGGCGTGTGGTCTCAGAGTTTTGGCAGTGAGGGGGGTCAGGTGGAGGAATGTGTGGCACTGTTTGTGAAAAGTCACACTTGGTTTTCACACGTAGTTGATGAGTTTTCATGGCTGTAGCCTCATTCTCTGTCCTCCGGCATGGGTTTGTCTTCCGGCTGGAAGGCCATTCATATTCAGTAAAAGCTACAGATCCTGCTGAAAATGCCCCGCCAGGCCCTACAGGGGTTTAGATGTTGTCTCAAAGCGGGACTCTGAATGCACCTGATGTTCAAGGAAGAGCTTAAAGGAACAGTGTGTAGGATTTTGTCAATTCTTTTAGCCAAAATTGAGATAATCACTAATGACAATAATAAAAAACATGTCTAATCATTGCAGACAAAGACCTTGTTTTATTATTTTTACCTTTGTAAAAAGCTGTTTATATCCCCATGATCGTGGGTCGCCACTACAGGCAGCCGCCATCTTGTCTACGAAGGCTCATGAAGGACAAACTGCGGTGGCGGCGTCAAAAACGGTTTTAGTTGTAATACTATAAATGTAATATTTGTTGTCTGTCATTGTAGCTGGGATAATTTTACTTATTAAAGCTCATAATCTTACCACTTGAAACATCACTAGCCCTGAAGCTGCTGGTAGACATCGCGGTTGGAATTATCAAAGGTTTTTGACACCTGAGAGACACCGTAGCAACTCTTTTGTGTTTGGAAGCCGGGGGGTGGGGGGGGGGGGAGGACCAGGGAGGATGATTCAACCACTAGATGTCGCTGAAAACAACAAATCCTACACACTGTGCCTTTAAAGGGCCTGTGGCATTAAATTTTTGTGATAAATGTGATTGCACTTTTGGAAAGATAACATAGATAACATATTGCTAAAGCAATCTCACACCACTGAGATGAACAGTTGTTGAGATATTTTCCTGTGAAGTAACAGGAAGTGATGTCAAAGGGGAACGTCTGCATGTGAACAGAGCATTGCTACAACGGCTAACAACACAGACAGTGGGACTTTCTGATGTTTCTTTAGATAATGCTAGCCCCATAAGAGAGAGAGATGAAGAAAAGTCAAAGTTCCCATAATATTGTTTTAATAAATAAAGACAAGGGAGTTTCCTTTCTTAAAGAGTTCTCCTTTGATGTCACTTCCTGTTTCACTTTAGCTGAGCCAAGTTCAAAGGAAAATATGCCAGTTATGTGACAAAATGGTTTAAATCACACGTTTTATGCCAATTTTCCTAAAAATTAAGATATTTTCTTTGACCTTTTGTATTTGAAGGATAAGCATGTCACAGGAACTTTAAACGTAGCACAAAAAGTAAGTACATTTGCGTTGGGTGGATTATAAATTTTTTAGTATTAATGCTTTTAGGCAATAAATCATTTTCTATTGGAAAGTCTGTTAATTTCCCTTTAAATGGTGCCTAATTTGTAAGGAACATGCATTTGTGGGATGAGCAATAGAGCTGAGTATATGGGTTGTGCATCTAAAAAATGAGCTAAATCTCTGCCAAACAGCTTATTTTGCAACAGCGATATTGACTCTTGTTTTGAGCTTCTGGTGCTCCCAGGTGCTGCCAATCAGGTGCCCGCGATAAGATTTATTACCAAGAAGCATTGTTACAACAAATAACTAAATTTACTTCTTCTTTGTGCTAAGTATTACATATTTTCTGTTTCCTACATTTCCCCGCTGCTTCCTCCTCTGACATAGACTCTTTGTGAGTCGGTACCTGAGCGTGGTATAGTTGGGAGCTGACTCTTCAAAACTAAAGGAGCCTCTCCGGTGATAATAAGAACGATTGTGTCTGTCTGCCTGAGTCCAAGGTCGTCAGAAGTGCCCTCCGCAGGGCTTAACAGGAGAGCTTATCTGAAGTGGTTGACTTTGGATGGAAACATTATGTAACAAGTTCTTCTCCAGAGAGAAAAACTCTTTCTTTCACTTGTCTTAAAAGAAATGTAAAGGAAACAGATGAACTGTGATTTCTGTAATGAATGTTTTTTTTAAGCTGTTTGATAATCAAATCTTATATTTCATCTGGGAACAGACACAGATGTTGTGGTTTAATTCTCTCTGAAACCAAATAAAGATGAAGCATTTTTCATGGAAATATTTAGCTATAAAAACAAAGAATTCATATTCCTGCAGCAGGATGAGGGGAATTTATTAGCTGCTTGCTGTTAGAAGGAAAAAAAACTTCTGCTCAACTGAATAAGCAGGAGTTTTATTGAAGGAAAATACTGCAGTTTTGTTTCTTTTTAACCGTATTAACCCTTCGGTGGGTTTGGTTTTCCTTAGCCTGGCTTCTAAGTTCTTTGAAAAGAATAGTTTGTGTAAATATTAAAACATTTAACAAATATTAAAAATGTGAATGAAAATCTGCTGTGGCTTAAGAACTACTCTGAACAACTTTTACCCTTTTATATCAGCTCTTTGACACATTTTTGATTGACCGATTGATTGATGATGACTTTATTGTCATTGGAGCACAATGAAATTACATTTAAGAACATTTACGCACATGTAGGATTTTTCTGTTTGACGTGATTCATTCAGTGTCACTCCATCACACAAATCTACAGGAGATTTGCCGTCATGTGAGACCTTGAGTTGACTGGGCCCAGCAGAGATGTTCTTCCAAAATCCATCTTCTCACACATTTACCATTCATGTCCAAGCTATCCAAACAAACAGGTGGTTGTGTGGTGACTGAATGTGGCGGGAACCCACTCACTTTGTAACAGACTGAGAATATATCAGGCTTTGGGTGCCGTTGCTATTTCCCCCTTCAGCTTTTGCGATGCCACCTCAAATGAATAAATAATTTCATAGGTTTTAATAACACAAATTTCAAGCAAAATCCTTGATTTCAAGGTGGACTTTTTCACCATCTTGTTTTGATACAAGACACGCAACAAAGGATTTGATTGGTCAGAGCCGTAGGGGACTGAAATGAACGAAGGGGCTTATGGTGCGTTCACACCGAACGCGATTTCAGCATCAGGAGCAGCAGGTTTACATGCACAGTCTATGGTGGACGCGCTTCAAGCAATGTCGGGAAGTTCTGCGGCGCCTCAAGCGCGATTAGAGCAGCGCGATTTGAACGATTTGAACGATCTGAGCGTTCGACGCGCTGAGGRGCAAATCGCTGAAGTTAGAAAATCTGAACTTTTGCAGCTCGACGTGCAGCATCAACCAATCAGAGAGACTCCACTGTGTGACATAACGACATATTTCCCGACGGGACAGTTTACTGAATGATGTCCACTAACCTGAAACAGATGGAGAGGAGCTCTTTAGCTGAAATGAGTGCTGCAGTCGTGTCC
>NW_013952471.1:272390-281688 GCF_001266775.1 Austrofundulus limnaeus
ATATAATATAAACATTTCTTTTTTTTATACCCAGTTTGCAGCCTCATAACCAATAAATATGTAAGAAAATTCATGTTCAATAAACTGAAGTTGATATTYAAACCACCATTGTTAAATAAAATGATTTGTAGAGGGAATCAAACATACAACACCAGAATTCTGGAACACAGTGAGGTTTATTGTCACCGAAGCTGACAGGAAACCACACTGGTGAAAAACCAGGAAGTTCATCAATTTATTCATGTTCTTCAATGCCTGTGTTCGCCCCTACTGGCCTACGGCTGAATCACAGGCATTCAGAAAAAATTCTCATCTAATGTTCTCAAAACATTTAATTATGTTTTTGTTATATAATTTGAACATGTAACTAATCTATTATCAATCAAAACATAATAGATTAAACACTGTCAACATTATAGAAAAGGAAAACCTAAGAATATAGTGTTGTGCTTCTAACATCAGTACTAACCTGTAATAACTTTAAATTTCTTCAAATAAATAAATAAATAAAATCATTTTTCAGCTGTTACTAGTGTCAATAAATAAATGAATTAATTTCTGTCCCCAGGTATTAGACACTATCTGTTGGTGGAAACCCCACTGTTGACTCGCTCCTTCTCTTCTTGTCACTGGCTGCTCTCACAGGTACAGTTGAGTCTGTACCTGTCAGTACCCTGAAAGTGTTTCAGCTTTTTTTCTTTTTTCTTTTTTTGAAGCTGGCACGTTTACAGAGAATAAACAGCCGACTGCCTCCAGGTGTCAGAGCTGTCGGATGATTCAGGCAAACTGTGTCGGGTTTCCACCTGGAGCTGGTTTTCCGAGCAGACTTGCGGTCCAGGCTCGTGGTTCCAGTCGTGGAAATGTCTACCTGAATGCTGGCAGCGATTGCAGCCGGCGCCCGACGAGGTGAAACGGGGGGCCAGAAACAGAATACGGTCATCTGATACACTTTTAAATCCTATTGCCCTGCTTGTCAAACCGTGTAAAGAAAGGAGTTCTCGTGTCGGTTTTTAACTTCAGGCTCTAATCCCGCTTCTCCCCTCAGTCGTGAGATGAATATCCTGAATACGGGACAGCCAGCAATTTGGATGTGATGAACTGCGGCGCTAACTCAGCCTGCTTCAGATCTTACAAAGGCCTCTATTGTGTCATTACATGATTATACATCCTCAACTGTCCGTTTGTCACACCACAGGATCTGTCCACACGTTACCAACACAGTATATTGAGATGTTGTTCAGTTTGGCCGCCATCCATAGCTCATAATATTTATTTTTATATTTGTCTTTTGACTGTTATTCCTTTCTGCCTGGGGGCTGAAGAAAAGTGGAATTTTACCACTAGCCCTTTTTTAAGGATGTTTCCGCCCCAAAGCAAAATATTGAGCTCTAATCAGGAGGATATCCTGGTTGGTCGGCGCGCTTCATTAGCCTAAATAGGTCACTGGGTTGTAAATATGGGGAGCTTTTAAATGCTAAACAAAAAAGGGATTAGTAGAACCTGTTTTCTGCTGACTTTGTAGTTTCCTGGCAAGTTATTTGTATTTTTTTAGCAGCTGACTTGTCTGCAAACAGCTCAATAGTTGCTATAACAGGTGCTTTATCTGGTGGGAATTTATTCCTCCTATCACATTGTGTTTAGATGCTTTGCACAGCTCAATGTTGATGCTTTTAAGAGTTGTTTTTTTTGAAGCAGTCTCCCGCAGTTCCCCGTCAGGTTGGAATAATTTGAGGCAAGGCCGAGTCCGTATCAGAAGGAAAAAGGTGACCCTTTAAGCACTTATCTCTTTAGCCGGCTCCGTTTCGCTCGCTCGTTTGAAATGATAATTGCTATTTCCTGCGTGGCGAAGCTGAGCCGTACGTACGCTAATGTAAAAAGGCATTTTGAATATTCCTCGTAGTCCTATCAGAGCTTAGATTTGTCTGAAAGCGGTGTCCTCATGTGCCCCCTGCTCTTCAGTAAAGTTTTAGATGGGGAAGGCTGAGATGAAGGTCAAAGGACGACAAGTTCCCCCTCTCGATCCTTAAAGAATATCTCTGAGGAGCTAACGCACAGTTAGCATGCTCGTCTGTGTTTGTGGCTGTGTGTTCAGGGATTTAAGGACTTTACGAACACATTTCTACTGTGCGTTGAAGCAGAAGAACAAAATAAACAGTGTTTTGTCGAAGAAGCAGATTTAGAGAATTTACCATTATTGGCAAATGTTTCCCCACTTTAGTTCGAGTCTGAGTTTTGATCCAAACTGACCTATACCTGGTGGCAAATCACATAATCTTGTAATAAGAAATTAGGATCTGAAAGTTTCTAATAGTGGTAGCGCTGATTTTTGTGCTGAGATGAAAAGTGAGAGGACTTTAAAATAAAACTAGAGTTTTATTAACAAGAAAAACACCTTACTTGATGTTATTTAAAGTGCCTGTGATGTCAAATTTTTGTAATACATAGGAATGCATTTTTAGAAAGAGGACATTGATAAAATATTGCAAAAGAAATTTCATGTTGTTGAGATGAACAGTTGTTGAGATATTTGCCTGTGAAGTAACAGGAAGTGATGTCAAAGGGGAATGTCTGCATGTGAATAGAGCGTTGCTACAACAGCCAACAACCCAGACTGTAGAGAAGAATCTGATGTTTAAGATTATTTTGAGTCACTATCAGAGAGATGAAGAGTCAGAGTTCAAATAATACAGTTTTAACAAAGACCAGAGAGCTTTCTTTGTTAAAGAGTTCCCCTTTGATGTCACTTCCTGTTTCACTTTGGCTGAGCCAAGTTCAAAAGAAAATATGCCWGTTATGGGACAAAATGGGTTAAATCGTGTTTATTATTCCAACGTTTCTTAAATATAAAGATGTTTTCTTTGACTTTTTGTATTTGAAGTATATGCATGTCACAGGTAGGCCTGTCGCGATAGTCAATTAATCTATTAATCGCACGATAACTTTTTTTGAGGTCGGTAAAAAAAAAGGGGCCGATAAGTTTCATTTTCCTGCTTGTTTGTTTACTTCGTGTCTCTCTGCTCCGCAACACAGGAGCTCCGCTGACCCCTCCCCTCCTGTTTTCTTAGTGTGGGAGGAGTCAACTCTCGCTTTAGCGTGAGAGCTCGTTCCTAAAGAAACGCTTCAAAGCAGAACGCGGCTGCAGAAGTGTCGGAGAACTAGAACCTGGATTTCGCTGCGGAGGGAGGGAGGGAGAGAGAGACGGAGTGAGACAGAGTGAGAGAGAGAGAGAGAAAGAGAGAGACAGAGACAGAGAGAGAGAGAGAGAGAGAGAGAGAGAGAAGGAGGAGAAGGGGTGGGGGCTGAAACTCCCCCAGACCCGCGACAAAGTCGTCAAGACTTTACCTGTAGCTCCCAAAAATAACAGGAAACTTAAACGCAGCATCTGTGTTTTAACAAAACACCCAAAAAACCAGTGGCTGTCCCAACAACTCATGAGGAAAACTCTGAACTGTCTGATTTCCTCCCGCAGCGCTCTGACTGTCCCCTCCTCACACACACACACACACACGTTTGTTCTTCTATCCTCATGGGGACTTTGCATTGACTTTCATTCATTTACCAGTATTTTCTATTACCATTTGACCCTAAACCTAGCCTACACTTCACATGGGATGTGAACTGGGCTTATGTCCCCATAAGAAACAGTGGGTCCTCACCAGGCTGTGTAATTTGCTTCATCTCTAAAGAGATGCTGTTCTTTAATATTGTTTATTTACTGTCTTAGTTGTGTGTGGTGTTTAATTTACATTTTGTTGTTCTTTGTTGTTTTTTTTTATTCAAGTGCATTTTTTTGTTAGAGACTGAGAGTCCACTTTGTTAAACATTCTTTTAAAAATGAAAGTTTATTGATTTATTACACTTACACATTACGCTTTTATAATTATTAGTTGTAAAACGGTCACCAGGCAATATTATCGTTTATCGCAATAAATTTTGAGACAATTAATCGCCCAGCAAAATTTGTTATCGTGACAGGCCTAGTCACAGGCACTTTAAAACTAGTGCTATTTGGTATGACCAAATTTTATACTGCTGTATTTTTAACAGTTAAATTGATGTCACTGTATCTTTCTTTTCATGCGTACCTGTGTGTGTTAACCACATTCTCTACCGACTGAGAGGAAATTGCTGTAAAATGACCTACTACACGGTCATGTGCATGCAAACATTATTTCAGGCTTTGTAGAAATGATACAGTTTTCAGGGCGGTGTCACTAATGACTTGACTTTCCTCTGTGCTCTTTGCACAGCCTGGGGATTGATATTTGGACAAAGTATTTGCAACTTGGCATCACATTGCAGCTATCCAGTGTTTTTACCACAGCTCTGAAACCGTCTTTTTACACAGTGCATAACGGGACCGAGCTGTGACAACTCTGTAAAGCCTGCAGTATGCCATCCTCGTTTAAATAACGGCACAGCTTTTAAAGCCAAAGTATTTGCATAAAGCAGAAATTGGCCCTTTTTTAGGCGCAAGTTAACTGCAAAACTTTGCCATTTAAAAACAAGTTGAAATACTAGATTTTAGTCTGAATCTTCTCAAATTAGGTGAAATAATCTGCTAGTGCAGTAACACGATAGCACTTGGTAAGACTTATTGAGAAAAGGAAACATTTCCAGCCTTCAAATCAAACACTCTGCTCTTGCTCAGTATGTCACTCTCAAAACAAGATCAAATATACGTTTTTGGCTGGGTATAAAAATGAAACATTCGGTTAGGTGGACAGTTTTTCTTGAACATTACCCTCAACTGTTGTGTCAGCCACATCTTTGCGTTCCATAGTTTGTGTCCACTTGTGCTGCTCTGTTTCCTGAATGTGTGTTCAGCAGTGCAGCAAAGAAAAAGGTCCTCTGTGAAGCACTTCACTGGTCGGAGTGACACTTCTAATGTTGCTCGGGCCTTTTAAACCGGTACAGTGGTAATAGTGAATATTCGTATCATGACAAAAATAAAAACCGGTTTAGCAGGCATACCGCCCAGCTGTGTTTAAGTTGACTCATAATTTTTGTGTGCCTGAACACAAGACGTGCCACAGCAGGATGCATTACAGCCAGTCATCAAGACGAGAGATAACTGTCTGAATAATTAATCTGAGAGTGCAGAGGAAAGTTATCCTCCACCCAACTGAGATCACACCTATGAATAATTGAGCATTTAAATGAATCTCTGTTCTCAGTGTCTCCTGGATGACACATCCTGTTTTGTTCAGGAAATAATGTCAAATACACTAGAGATGGTATCGTTCTTTGAACTACAGTGTTCAACAATATCTGCGATATCCAGCAGCAACTGTAGCCCATTAATATTCACTTTCCATCGTTAGAGGAAACGTATTTGAAACGAGGAGGGATTTGTTAAATCAGTGGCTCCTGATTAACAGTCAGTTCTGTGTTTTTGTCTTTTTTTTATTGTCAGGAGTTTGCCTTCAGGCATCAGGATCCCGAACCTTCACTTTGCAGCTGTTCTGTGTTTATAGACATAAAAGTTGGCACGTGCTTCAGGGTTTTTATTTCATCCGAGGTTCAGCTCTTATTTGCTGCGTGCTAACGCAGAGGCCTCTGTTGGTTTCTGGGCCAAGTCAAAATGTTACCTGCAGGGTAGAAATGAAACTGGAGAGAACATTTTTTTTTTTTCATCTCTCCGTGGATTTATGATGTTTGTGTTTTGTTTTGGTTCACAGTGTAATAAAAGGGAGTAGCTGAAAGCAGAAAACCTTTTTTATCCTCCGTTTGATGCCGTAGCTTTTTGTTGTTTTTAGAATATTTACTCTAAATGAGCATTTGATTTCCTGCTTTATAGGATTTACTTTACAAGAACTAAAATGTCTAAAATCTTAAAGATTTAAAGGGAAAGATGTTTTTCTTGGGCTTGCATTGTTCTTTTTGTTATGAGAAAGTTATTCGTACTAAAAATTACTGATGGCTTCTCTGAGGGGAAATCCTGGTGTACGTTTCCACAAAGAGAGCACTTTTTAGCGCCACAGCACTCAACATTTAGAGCGTATCTTAGCGTGGACTTCCTGCTTTTAGAATAACACAAACACATTAGTAAGTTGTTTGGAACCTTCTCAGTGTGAAATGGAAACATTAGACCAGCTCGGTGACGAAGTAACATCATCCTTTGAGCTAGTATCTCACTGGACTACGACTGGTTGGAGACACTTGCAAGAAAATGTTCAAGTTTTTGCTTGAAATCACACAGAAGAGTCAAATTTTTGTACAGGATAATAAAACGTACTGTATTTATTCGTGTATAATATGTAAAATTTAATCCATAAAATCATCCATAAAGTCGGGGGGTAGTATTATACTTGGATGAATATTTTTACTTACCGTATTTTAACTGAAATATCGGCAAAATTATTGAGCCGGAAATGAGACCGCGTTGTAAAAATCAGTTGAAACAAGCTCACCTGTGACACTCCTCCGTGCTTCAGAGTGAGATAATAACAGATCCAAGCAGGCGACATGATGTGAAAAAAAGGGATGAAAAAAGTATTCCTGCACCTTTGTAATGATAAACTAATGACATTAGCGTGTGACCGGGCCGCTGCTGGATCAACAACAAACACATGTTCGTCTGTAATGGCTGCCGTCTGCCGGTGTTCTGAAAAAGTTTGTATCCCTGAAAAAAGTTTCCCCACCAGAGGGGGCGCTCGCGAGTAGGAAGTAATCTGCTTTTCCCCCACAAGATGGCCCAAATCTCATGTGAAGTCTCTGACTTTTGTGTTGGCGCATCCTAGTGGACTACAGTATGTGTAAAATGTCAGAATTCATATGATGCTCAAAACCATAGTTTGCTGATATGTATTTGTTGTCAAAATACCTTTTAGTACATATGTTGTTAAAATAAAATAAACAGTCCAATGATCATTTTACTGATATGTATAAAGATTGCAAAGGCTGAAAAATCTTAAAGTCTGTATGAAATTGGAGGTGGTTTGAGGATTAAATGTTTTATGCTTTTAAGCTCAATAAAGGGGGGTTGTATTATACTGTACATGAGATCGTATTATACACGAATAAATACGGTAAATATCTCACAAATGGCAAAATTACTCAAGAGCAAAGTGTTGAGCCAAGAAGGTAACCAAGTTTCACATTTCTCACACTTTCTAAATCACAAAGTAGATGAAGAGTCTGAATATTTGGAGGAGAATTTGTAGGGCCCTATGATATCCATGATGCGGAACACCTGGATGGAATTGCGTAATTTAACAAACAAAGTGGAATCCAGTACAAAACGCTCTCACAGAATTCTCTCATTTAGGAAAACAGGTGGAGATACATGGTTGCTATTTGTGAAAGTGAAATAACAGCCATTAAAATTTGAATTCTGTGACTATTTTTGGTCACTTTATGACACTCTTTATAAGCTAATAAAAACATGTTGATTTTAGAAAAAAATGGAATTTGGGAAACAATTAAACTGTTTCAGAAAGCCCTAAATTATTGCTGCAACCTTTATGAAGAACTTGATGACCCTCCCTAATGCTTGGAAACATTTTGGAAACCAGCCCGTGCTGTTCTGCAGTTTGTCGCCAGCAGTAAACAGCTCGGCGAGATGTTAGCTTTAGAATGAATTTGGGTCAGGTGGTCCACAGGTGTCCCACCTAAAACAGCTGCATTAGAGGTCACAGTGGATGGTGAGAAATGCCTCCAGACAGGTGTCTGCTGGAGAAGTTATCGGAGTCATCTACATCTCTTTATCCAGCCTGTTCATCACTCGGCTCCCCTCCTCCCCCTCCCTCCCTCCCTCCAGACATGCTGATTCATGCTGAGTCGTTGTGTAAGCCCAGAGTCGCTCCGATGATGAATCTACTATGAGCTCTGCCAGCTTAGGAAACAATCGCTGCAGTCTCAGCTGCTGTTTTAGGTGCTTTGTGTTTTTATTTTTAAACCAGACGTGATTTATTTAGCGGTCTGTCTTTCTTGGTTCTGGGTGCAGTCAGATCAGCTGAAAAACCGCTTCTCGGTTCCTCACTTGCTCCACTCCCAGGTGGACCCCAGTGAAGGTTATAATGTGGTGTTCCACCTTTCCGCAGTACTTTCAACACCCCTGATTTAGTGCAGGAAAGTGTTCTGCTCCGACTTGTCGTTTTAAAGACGTGCACGTCGGCGAGTGCAGAGGGGTCAGAGGTGTGAGACTCTGCAAACATCTGCACCCGCTTCAACTCTGACTTGATTTGCTGTGTTCATTTTCTGAGTGTCTGATTTTTATATGTGATGACGATTTACTGTGCAGAATACTGTTTGCTACGAGGACACAAGAAGACGTACCGTCCTTTCTGCACATTCGTCCATATGTGTGTCCACGACTTTTTGTGAACGGCCGTCAGCCCCTGCTGCAGCACCGTGCTGCTTCTGCCACATTCAGGATCCGTGAACACATTCGTTAAAGATTTGAACCTCCTATTTAGTTTGCTCCTTCGATGTTTAGAACTGAACCTGAGTTTTTTTATTGTCATTTGTACTACTTATGAATCCCTGCATATGTTTAGGCAGCCATTTTTAACATTTTTCTTGTCGTCACTTTGATGTGTTGGAGTAGGGCTGGGCGGTATGACCAAAATTTCATATCACGGTATTTTCAACATTTACACAGGTTTCACGGTATATCACGGTATTTTTCTTTTCATCACAGGCCAGCGATAATAAAATGTACAAAACCTGCTTATTTTTTTCTTTTACTGTACCTCTGTCTGTGTCGCTGTTTCCCTCCTCTGTAGCCATGTTTCCATCCAATTTTAATTCAAATTTTGAGCAAATTTTTAAAAACTTTGCAAAAAGGAAAAAACAAAGAAATGCGAATCAGACGTATTTCCATCAACTGGCTTGAAGCAAATCATTTACATCAGATGTATGCGTGTAGTAAACAGGAAGTAAAAGTTGCATCTTAGGACTATTGGAGAGAAGTTTTTAGGAATGTGTTGCTACCATTGGGAAATTTGTAATTATTCTTTCATATCAACTAGTTCTGGTGATTTTACATGCTGTCTGGAGATGTAGAAAAAGAAATGAAATAACAGAATACGCCGACAGCTGGAGGGTTCTGCTGCGAGTCGCGGCTGCAGTCGCTCTGGTACTAGGCCTGTCGCGATAGACAATAAATCAATTAATTGCACGATAACTTTTTTTGAGGTCGGTAAAAAAAAGACGGCGATAAGTTTCATTTTCCTGCTTGTTTGTTTACTTCGTCTCTCTCCCTCTCTGTGCTCCGCTGCACGGGAGCTCAGCTGACCCCTCCCCTCCTGTTTTCTTAGTGTGGGAGGAGTCAACTCTCGCTTTAGCATGATAG
>NW_013952471.1:282357-292074 GCF_001266775.1 Austrofundulus limnaeus
GGATGTGAACTGGGCTTATGTCCCCATAAGAAACAGTGGGTCCTCACCAGGCTGTGTAGTTTGCTTCATCTCTAAAGACATGCTGCTCTTTAATTTTGTTTATTTACTGTCTTAGTTGTGTGTAGTGTTTAATTTACATTTTGTTGTTCTTTGTTTTATTTTTTTTATTCAAGTGCATTTTTTGTTAGAGACTGAGAGTCCACTTTGTTAAACATTCTTTTAAAAATGAAAGTTTATTGATTTATTACACTTACATATTATGTTTTTATAATTATTAGTTGTAAAACGGTCACCAGGCAATATTATCGCTTATCGCAATAAATTTTGAGACAATTAATCGCCCAGCAAAATTTGTTATCGTGACAGGCCTATCTGGTACCGTTCAGACAGTCGGAACAGCTGATCAACCATGTGAGGTAAATGTTCGCTACGTCAGAACTTATTCGGCAAATGTGTTTCCATCTCTCCTTTTGCACATTAACTCTTTTTCGAAAAACCCAAAAACCACCTCAAGCAAGCGTTAATTAGAGGAAGTTTTTTTTTTTAATCATGCCATTTCCATTCACCTTTTCTGATGCGACACTTCAAAACGCACATTAAAAACATTGATGGAAACACGGCTTGTGTGTCTTTTCTCTGACTGGTGGTTGGAGACAGTAGTCAGGCATTTTGGTCCGGTCGTGAAGGAGGAGGGTTTAGAAAAGATTATTATCGGGTTTATTGTTTTATGTTATTTAATAAAACTTATCAGCACGACTCACCTTGCACACCAGTCAACTCAACTCCACTACAAAACTTCTTCCCCCAGGATTTTCACAATAAAAGCACGCTAAAGTCTCCATGCGTCTTCACGTCTCCATATTAACGTTGCGTGTTAAATCTAACCGTGCATGTCCCTGAAGAGGTGTTTACTACATTCAGTGATGGCAAAAATCAAATGTTTTTTTTTACATCAGCCAATATGAGCAGCGGAATCGCCACCCACCGCTGCAGCTACTCCAACAATAACATCAGCATGCTAACGCACATAGCGGTGCTGCGAAGAAAAGTGTCCCCCGGGAAACAGTTCACTGGCTGCCGCAACAAAACGTTCCGCACATGTTCAGGCTATTTAAACTGGTATGTCGGTATTCAGAAAAACCATATCATAGCAAAAATAAAAAACGGTTTTTGGTATGAACCGGTATACCGCCCAGCACTATGTTGGAGGTTAAAACTGATACACTAGCTGTGTTTCCATCATCGTTTTTTAATGCATATTTTGAAGTATCGCATCAGAAAAGGTGAATGGAAATGGCATGATTTGAATAAACTTCCTCTAATTCACATAAAAGTTGATACGCTCATTTGAGGTGGTTTTTGGGTTTTTCGAAAAAGAGTTAATGCGCAAAAGGAGATGGAAACACATTTGTCAAATACGTCCTGACATAGCAAATATTTACTTCACATGGTTGATCAGCTGTTCCCGCTGTCTGAACGGTACCAGAGCGATTGCAGTCGTGACTGGCAGCAAGACCCTCCTCCCGCTGTCTGCATCTTATCAGTTATTCTCGTAAAGTGAAGAGAGTCACATCTTTTTCTCTACGTCTCCGGACAGATGTAACATCGTTAAAACTAGATGAAATGACAGAATAATTACAACTTTCCTGGTAGTAGCAACACGTTCCTGATAACTTCTCTCCATTTTCCTGAGATATGTGGACCCTGCGAGTTTGTGACGTTTACTTCCTGTTTACTACACGCATGCGTCTGACATAATTGATTCGCTTCAAGCCAGTTGATGGAAACACGTCTGCTTGCGTTCAGAGAACCAGGAAAGGTCCCCTCGTTCTCGTCATATTTTCATCTGTGAAAAATTATTGTCTTGGATTTTTAGTTTCTTCTACTTATTGTTCTGATAAAAATCACTTATCCTCCTGCTTTGTTCTCGCGCTGCATCGTCGTATGTTGGAAAAAAAAAGACGGAGTTTCGTAGCCTCGCGTCTTTATATAGGCGCATCCACGAGGTGCCATAAAGTGTACCAGGGCGTCGTCACGCAGCCACAGGGTGCCGTAAATCAGTCCAGGGTGTCGAAAAGACACCCCTCTAGCTAAACGCTTGCATTTCTTTTCTTTTTTTTTTTTTTCATTTTTGTGAAATGTTAAAAATTCGCTCAACATTTGAATTAAACTTTGATGGAAACATGGCTATAGATGTAGTTTGCAGAGCCTACCCCTTCTCGACACACGGCTTTTATCTCACGGTCGATTGTACTGATTATTGTGTGATTGGTCAGTTTGTGGGCGTGTTTATTGGACAACAATGGCAACATTTTGCTTCAACTGCTCTGCTTCTATAAGTCGACTCTTGTACGTCCAAACGACATGGATAGTTTTGTGTAGCAGTTGTTTGAGGCAGTCAGAAAGTACATCCAACCATATGACTCTTCCAGGCACCCATTGTCAAATGGTCAAAAACTCACAGAGTGAGCAGGAGCTCTGCGCCGTGTGTCTCATGAGCTATAAAAGGTGTGGAAACCGAATCCCCACCACCACATGACCCGGGAGTCGACTTGGTTTCAGATCAAATTAAAGTCCTTGAATTTTAATTTGCAGAAAGTGTCGTGTTTTGGGGTCTTTTTTTTATTATTATTTTGTTTTAATGTAATGTTTTTCCAATAAGAAACCAGTGTAACGGTCAACTGAACGGCCATTTACGGGTTCGGAGAGGCATTATACCTTCCTCCACCTTTTCTCGCCTGATTTCTGAACCAATCATGCACAGCCCACTCGGCTAAGCACGCTGCTTTAAGTGCGAGTTATAATGACAGACACAGCGAGGAGTCTCTGCCTGTCAGTCACACACTGAGCTCTTTTCTACCCAACATAATAGCTCCATAAATCTTACTGAATAGCCATCTGAACCCAAGAAGCCACGTTGCTTTAAGAGTTAGACACGAGAGAATGCAAAATTTCACAGTCCTGCAGGCAGGAACATTTATTGGGCTCAATGGAACAAATTGAGGCTTCTTTCTGTGTAGAGGATCACTGATATGTTTTTGATCCAACCTCCCCAAAGTCATTTTTTAAAAGTCTGTAAAACTGATTTGATTGCGCAGCTGATTTGCTTTTGTAATTCTCCCTTCACTTAGATGTAATCAAGATATGATTAAAGGGATGGGGTGGCCATCTAATCTAGCCTCATGTGTAACTCTGTGATGGTACAGGAACCACAGGGACCTGCCCGGCCGCTGATTATCTCCATAAGTGCCACGATCTGTGCCAAAAGCTAGATGAGACGAGCCACTTAGTAAGCATGAGCTATTGCGAGGAAGGGTGGTTGGGGGGCGTGTCGAGCACAAAACCCTGGCCTCTTTAATGTGCGGTGGGCCAAACGGCGATCATTTATGCCGTTCCCCGTCCAGTGAACTCACCGTGACCCAGCTGAGTGCACCGTCCAGCGTGTCTGTCACATCCCGCCTCCCTCTGAACAGATGCAGGTATTAAAAGCAGCTTCGAGGGAGGCTCGGAAGGTTAATGAATCTGTAGCTTTAAGCAATATGGCACCAGATTCCCCCTTCACAAAAAACAAGGGGCTGCAGACCCGCACCTAAAACAACAGATGGGTCCGGAGCACAGTTGGTTGCCTGTACTGTAAGAAGTCAGGTTGAATAAAACGCAGCTACGACTGTTGCTGTTGATAAAGCTACCTACTTCTGTCAGTTGTAAGATAAGATCTTGTGCCTGTTAATATTTAATACCTTTGTTCTTTTCAAGGTTATGCACCAAGAGTGGTTTAAACATGAGAACATTAATCTGACTGAATTGTGATTAATTATTTAACAGAATCACTGTTAACTCAATCAGAATGGATCATTTTATGTACCTGAAATGGAAGAAATCTGCTTTATTTTGAATTTAATTTGGTGTTTTGCTTCTTTCTCTCAATTCAAACCTGAAACTATCTGCGTCTTTTAGTTTTGAGTTGAGTAGATCACCTCAGGTTTACATTCAGTCCTGGTTTCATGCAGGCCACTGTTGGAAAACGTTTTATAATTTTTGTTGTAATTTTACAAGAAATCCTTGTGAACGCCATCTGCTTGATCAATCGAAGGTCGATGAATAAATGTTTATTTATTATGTGGTCGGAAGCAGCAGGAAAGCTCCTGCGTTTATTCGACTGTTGGGGAAAACCCTCGCAACAGTTTCCTACTCTTGTCATTAAAATTTAAAAGAGCTCAGGAGTTGCATGAGGATGTGCCCTTGGAACTCTGAGACCTACGGTTGCCTGCTGCACATCGAACCACCGTGCTTGTTGTCTCAGCAGGCATGAGTTGAGACCACCAGAGAAGGGGGGGGATGTCAGAGGATCATGGGTGGATGTTTCATCCTGCAGAGACTCGGCTGGCTTCAGTAAACAGTGAATAATAACACGGGGGTTCAGTGTGTGAGGGCCAGGACGATGAACGGGGGTCACGTTGAGACATTCAGGGACCGATACAGCATCTGAGTCGGCCTCTCCGCCTTCAGACTGTAAATCTGTGTTTATGCTTTGTTGTGTTAACAGACACTCAGGCTGGTCGTATGTTTTTCATCGGACATTCAGGGGGTTGTCTCGTTGCCTCACACTCGTCTTACCCCGCAGCCGGATTTATTAGCTCCAGTAAATATTTGAATGAGGTCACGTGGGAGTCGTCGCAGCAATGCCAGAGGCGGCTCGTCCTTTTTCAGTGTTTACGTTCCACATTTTATCACCTATAGCCTGTAGCCGCGCAGAGATGTTCAGTGTCGGGCGTTGCTGAGCCGTTTTGTTTTCACAGAAACAAGTAGTGTTGGCTCAGCTAAGATCAACTTGTCATGCTGTATTATATATGGTAGAGAGTTCATGAGAGGCAGGCTTCTTGGTCAAATATCTCAGCTGATGGGGCTTTAGTTGAATTTATTTATTTTTATATAAATTTTGCAAGAAAAATGGTTTTATCACAGTCAGAAATGTCAGTCCAGAAAGAAGCACGTTGCTAAACATTATTTAAAAAACATCTTAGCTCAAACATATTCATTTACATGATGAAAACATAAAACTGTACGTTGCACTGACAGAATAAAGGAAAGGAAAGGAAAGTTGGACCGTAGCTTGAAATAAAATATAAGGCTACTCTAAAGCAGCCTATCTAAAAAGAATAAATATCCATCCATCCATTATCTATAACCGTTTATTCCTTTTCTAGGGTCACGGGGGTCACTGGTGCCCATATCCAGCAGTCACTGTGTGAGGGGCGGGGTACACCCTGGACAGGTCGCAAGTACATCACAGGGCTAACCTAAAAAGAATAAATTAACTTTGCAAAGCATATTTTGAACCTGAATGAAAAAAAAACATGATATACATCCTGGCAGTTTGTAGCCTTCTGGTTACTTTCAGAGAACATCTTAAAGTGCCTGAGACATGCATAGAAAACATGTTTGTATTTAAGAAAGCTGGAAGAATACACACGATTTAACCCATTTTGTCACATAACTGGCATATTTTCTTCTGAACTTGGCTCAGCCAAAGTGAAACAGGAAGTGACATCAAAGGGGAACTCTTTAACAAAGACAACTCTCTGGTCTTTGTTTATTGAAACAATATTATTTGAACTCTGACTCTTCATCTCTCTGATAGTGACTCAAAATAATCTTGTGAAACATCAGATTCTTCTCTACAGTCTGGGTTGTTGGCTGTTGAAGCAACGCTCTGTTCACATGCAGACATTCCCCTTTGACATCACTTCCTGTTACTTCACAGGCAAATATCTCAACAACTGTTCATCTCAGCAACATGACATTTATTTTGCAGTATTTTATCAGTGTCCTCTTTCTAAAAATGCATTCATATGTATTACAAAAATTTGACGTCACAGGCACTTTAAAGTGTGTGGTGCAGAAGGTTTCTGGCAGTTCTGACATCTGTTACTAGAATATATTTCTATTAATGTCTTTGATAGCCGTGCACCGACGAGTCGGTCTTTAAAGAGTATCAAACGGGTCGTAGATCGAAGCACATCCTCCGATTCACCCGTTAATCAAAGTTTATCAGATGCTCTGCTCATCAAATCAGTGCATATATAAAACGATTTCCTGCGCTCAGACTGCTTTTATGTTTTCTTCATTTGAGGAATAAAACGAGTTCTGACACACAACCAGCTGCAAGATGCATTATCTCCAAAGTCCAACACTGATAAAATCCCAGAAGTCTCGGCTCTCTTTCATTATAAAGGAAAGCCGAAGGACATTTTCTGTTGAACTTTAAAAGGTTAAATGGAGATTAACTCCTAACTTTGTGTAACATTCTTTAAAATCTCACTAAGTAGTTGTTCATCATTACATAGTTCCAGAAGGTCCATGCTGTTCTGTGTCCAAAAGTATGTATTTTCAGCACAATTCCAATCAACCTGATGTTTTTTGCCTGTTTATATGACGTATTACAGAGCCACTGCTTTTGTTTATTTCCCTTAATTAGAAACAAAATTAGAGCTAAACATCCAAGTTGTTTTCTCAGGAATCTCTCATCACTTTACTGATTACAGCTTAATTAAACCGATAATTAGACTCTCACTGAAACTGTTGGTGTCAACTTGTCTCTGTTGAAGTTTTCTTTGGAAGTACATGCCAAAACAATAAATGCTCTGCCGTGTGTTCATGGTTGATTATTAAAAATTCACAGAAAAGAAATAAAGTTTTTTGAGAGATCTGTCTCAATTTATTCCACTGTTATTTGGAACAAGAGTGTAACAAGAGTGTAACAGATTGCGCCAAAGCTCAAGTTTTTCTTTTGCTTTTGTACTTATAGTCTTTGTTCCACGTTAGGAGCTTGGATATGGATCTGTTGCTCCAAGTTCTCTCGTTGGATTAGACATAAAACATCTCTTCTCTCCTCTCTCCACAGATCTAAGAAGACGGCTGCATGTCGGAGCTTAACGTCGACCAATGGAGGAGTGCTGGAAGTACAGAAAAACAAGCAGACTTTAAGCCGGAAAGGAATCTTCTTCTTCTTCTTCTGTGAGTTTGCTAACTGTGTGTAAAGACCTTTGGGAGTACAAGAATCCAGTCAAGGACACGTTCATCCACCCCACCGCNCCCCCACCCCCCAGCCTTCGAGAAGATGAGAGTAGAAAAATAAAGCTCGGTGCAGTCCAGAAGAGCTTCATGAATCCAAATAAACCTTAAAACAAACTCTGTAGGAATCAGCCGGCCATGTGCGCGTTAGCTGCAACCGTCCAGCGTCTCGTGGCCGCTGCGCTGCTATTGGCTGGAGCCGTCCAATCAGTGAGTGACGCTGAGGATGATGTCACACCACGCATCAGTTTCCCCCACAGTGAGTAAATATAATCACCTGTTTCTCAGACTTGTGGTAACTTTAGCCTTCTTCAAATGTAATTAGCCACTAAGCCCCTCCCACAATCTGAGGTGGCCAATCACAGCTGACTGCTGTGAAAGGTTGTTGGGTTCGTGATTTCTCCTGACTCAAGTGTGGGTGAGGTTTCAAGGTCTGCCTTTCTTAAATTTAAAGATAAAGAAACATAGAAAAATGAAATATTATAGAATTTAATGTATAATATACCTTATCGCATGAGAAGCTAATGGTCAGCAGAAGCCATTAGTTTAAAAACAGGACACAGAATTTCTAAAAAAAAACAACAACAAATCTTTAAATTTAATTTTTAGATGATTCTGGGAATATTAAAAGTTCAAAAGAAAAAAAAGGGGGGGGATAAATCTTATTAAGTTATTTATTAAAAACAGCTCAAATCTTTTGAAAATTAGTTTTGTGGAGAAATAGTCACAAGATAGAATCTTACCTGTTGTAGATGGCCTTTTTTAAAATTACCTCAGTTTGGAGAACCAGTTTGAATCAGGTCAGATTATACATTACACAGGTAAACGTCCAAAGGAGTTGACATTTAGGCCCTGCAGTGTGAATATAACCAAAGAGCTATGCACCGTGGGTACAGAACTCTACTTCAAAATATGATCTCTTTTCATTTTTAATATGTAAATAAACATTTGGTCCACTTGTTTGGTCCGGACCAAATAGTGGACTTTACTTTTTTTTTACTTTGGTGTGGTTTGCATTCACTTTGTGCTTTTTGCAAGTGGACTATAATTTATCAACAAAACACTGCAGGTGATGGTCATTGCTCCCACTGGACAGAAATAATGGGGCAGGACCGAGCACAGGCGCTGAAATAAAGATGGTGCTGTTAACACAACTGAATATCAAGAGCAGCTCATTCAGTGGCAGTTTCACGATAACATATTTATAATTTTGGGACAGCATTGTCAAATGCATGCCGCAACCTAAAGGCGACGAGATGTTCCGCGTTCTGTAACCCACAGCGGCTCCTTGTTTGTAGTGTAGCGTTAGCGTTAGCAACGCTGAAGGGCTAATGTTGCTTAGCTATGGTAGCCCGTGAACTCCAAAAAGGCGTATGTTTCCTGTAGTTGGTTCGGTTCGAGGCTGGTCCGTTTTCACGCCAGAAGCGAACTGCACCAGAGTTCATTTGGAAGCGGACAGAGACCACCTCAAAAATGGGTCTCGGTCTGGTTGTTTGAGCCACACCAGGGTTCACATGAGTGTTTTCACACCAACATAAAAGGTCTGAACCAACAGGGGAAATGATCTGGTCTTGTTTAAATCAGACCAAATGTGTGAGGTGTGAATACACCTTAAATTAGGAGTTATGTCAGACCATGTGACTCCTCAGAGCGAGGAGGAGGTTCAGTGCTAGCCGGTAGCTTTTCTGCAGCTTGAAATGTTTGAAAGCAGTTCCTCCTGTTGACCTCTTGTTAACTCTCAGCAATGTGTTTCACAAATAGAACTTAATGTCTGTCAGCTGATTAAATGGAAAACCTTTTTGCACCTGACTTCATCACTGAACATAATTACTCCACACACTCCACAGCGCTCCTTATTAAGCTAAATGTGGATTAAGCTTTAATAAGCGAGTGGTACGCTGCTGTTTCTCCAGTATTTGTTCAGCTGACAGCGTTTTGCTAATTGATTGATGCTTTGTGGGAGCTTGTGATGGATGAGGAAGCTGTTGGGATGTGACTCAGGGGGGAAAATTGTCTAATTTTCAGGAAAGCTTTTTCCAAACACTTTGATTATCTGTGGTCTTGCTGTAGAAACATCCAGTTTAAACAGCCAACAGGTTGCTCCTAAAGAAAAACTTGGTTTTTGGTGAATACTTGTTTTGTTTTGTGGTTTTTTTGCATTGTTTCTTTAGGCCGATGAAAGTGGCGTTTCCACAGCTGTGGGAATGTGTGTTGGCTTGTGTAAACAAGCTGAAGCTCGTCCTTTTAAAAGAAAAAAAAAGTCTCATCTCTTGCCTGTTTTCTCCACTTCTCGGCTACACGAGGCGTCGGATGCAGCACCTTATTTGGCGTCACTCAGAAACAAGAACGACCCCTCACATACTTCAGTCTCAAACAGCTTAACTGACAAAAAGCTGCAAAGATGAAACTCTTTTCATTCGATCATTTAGTGTTTTTTAAATGCTTGTTGAAATGTCCCCTGCTCTTACTGTAAGCTCTTTACCAGGAGTTATTCATTTACAGCAAGTTTTGCATAAAACAACTCCTGAGTTCTGTTTGCAGCAGGTTGACCCTTTTAAAATCACCATTTTTGGTTTGTTTTACTGTAGGAACAAGAAGAACCTAAGCTGCTTCTTTCTTTTTTTTTTTTTTTTTTTTTTTTTT
>NW_013952471.1:292324-293411 GCF_001266775.1 Austrofundulus limnaeus
GTGTGTCTGTTTTTCATTATGTCTTTTGAGCTGTAGGATGGCCCAGTGCGTTGTGGGACTTGGAGAAGTAAGTGTTAGAGAAGGCAGCGTGTATCTGTGTCTGCTGTAAAACTAAAAGTGGCTTTCTAAACGAAAAAAAAAGAGACAACTGCTTGAGCTTCAGTCTAACAATAAAGTTTTAAAGGGATCTCTGTCTGCTTTTAAATGTTGGTCTTAATATGTTCCAGCGTGATGTTTAGTAAATTAGCTGGAGCTAAAGCCATATATATAATAATACTAATAAGTGACACAAATATTAAATATCATTAGCTCAGGGGCTAACGTGAAAGTTAAAAGGCTAAAGAGCTCGACACACAGAGAGACAAACGACAGCGATTAACAGTTGTCATCACAACCAGGATGAAACCCGACACATGAGACGCGGTAGCGAAGGCAGCGTTGCGAATCACGCTCTCGGGTCGCTTGTCTTTACGGAATTTGATTGGTTCTTCTACTGCCTCTTGTAAAGGTCACAAAAAGTGGGGGAGGGATGCATTTAAACTAAACAATATGATTATGGTGGTGAAAAACAAATGCACACCAAGATATGATTTTGAGGAAAACCTTACCGGATAACTTCACCCTGGCACCAACAAATTCCCATAAAGCTACCTTTTTTAGTAAACACTTGGTGAAAGTGTTAGCTACCTGCAGGGTGTAGCATACTCTCCTCTCATTGGTCAGGCAATGAAACCCTCGCTGATTGGTTGTACGCTAAGCGACAGCGACAAAAGTTGAACATTTTTCAACTTTAGTATGTAGCGTTGCAAGCTCGCGCGAAATTTCACATGCACGGTCTTCTCCGGTCGCTTGGCTGGAGGAGAGCGAGTGACGTCGCCTCCCGTGTGTCGGGCCCTTAAAGCTGAGATTCTCCTTTCATGAAGCATTTCTGTTTTCCATCACTTTCATCAGGCTGAGTCATTTCCATTCTCCTCTCTGTCAACGCACTCCTGTTTCATTTAAAAGAGCCAATAATAATAATAACTAGACATGGGTTTTTATGATGTAAAAACAAGTGTGCATTGCCATGTAGCATGTCATTGCAGCA
>NW_013952471.1:294336-300490 GCF_001266775.1 Austrofundulus limnaeus
CACACACACACACACACACACACACACACACACACACACACACAGGTGAATACACAATCGCCCGCTGTTCATGGCAGCAGTGAAACTGATCCCATAAATCCAGTCGACTCTTGCCCCCCTCTAAGCTGAAGCTGTGTGTGTGAATGGTGTGTGTCCTTCCTCTGTGACGTTGGGTTAATGTTTGGTGAATATTGTTCTCTTTCTCTCATGCGTGTTAATCCACCGACCTTGGCAGCGTGAGGATCAGAGGAGGATGGGGGAGGCACCAAACGGTAAAGTTGGCCAGGGTCAGACAAAATGCTCATGGGGGGGTAAGGTTTTAGACCTGCTTCAGTGCCCACCTACAACCCAGCGAGGACACGCCCACCAACCCTGAAAGGAAAAAGCGTCCCCGTGGCTTCCAGCAGAGGTGGCGCTCACAAGTGCCCGCGTATAAATCCACGCCGGGGCGTAACAAAGAGCGTAATTACAGCACTATCAGCTCTGTTTGTTTCAGACGTTTTAATGACTTTGTTGCTCACGCGCACCGGGGAGCGCACAGAAACGCGCAGTCTGCACAGATTTCCATCAGCGGCCTTTTGATTCGAAGCAAACGGCGAGCAGCGAGGAGCCTTTGTGTCGACGTTAACTGGGATGGACGGAAAGGAATGTGAGGTTAAAGAGTGGCGTTGGGTGATTTTTTTTATTTTTATTTAATTTTTTTTTGATTGCGGAAGATGAAAATCTGCTTCACCTTTTATTACTGCTGAAGTTGGCAGCATGGATTGTCAGTTTTGTCGTTGCTGCAACACAAAAACCCCAGCTTGTATAATAGCTTGATTTTGACACAAATTGGTTTCCGAGCTTTTGTGTGTTTTTTTTTTAAAGCTTGCGTTTAATTTGTGTGGCACTCGATGTACATTATCAGCTGAGACAGTCAGACAAATGTCTCCTGTCACACTTCTGTGTCCACATGGCTGTCAGGAAAGCATTGTTTCCACTTCACTTAACAAAGAGGAGTGAAGGAAAACACAGCATTTATTGCACAACGTTATATTTTCCTCTGAAGGAACGCCATCTTTGTTTGGCTTGTTGCTTGTCACACACATCAAGCAAACAATCAACTTCTGTCAGCTTTAGTTTGATAAAAAAATTACATCTTAAAATCAAAATTGCAGAGTTGAAAGTTCCTCGTGGTCTTCCTACTGTTAGCATGTTAAACTTTCATATATTTCCAACCTACTCAATTTGTTTTATCCTTTTTCTCTCTTGTTCCAGAGTTAAAATGCTCAAAATGTACGTGCTGTGTATGGAAACTGTTAGAGGATAAGAGAGAATAAGTGTTATTAAAGTCTAAAAGTAAAAAAAAGCTCAGTAATAGTAAAAGTACCATGCGTGGTTTTTGCGAAACATGAATGCATTTGCAAAATAAAAAGTTTTGGTTTTCAAGAAACTGTTTTTTTCCATTTGGAGTGGAGACGAAGCTGAGAGCAGCAGCAGCAGGAAACTCATGCATCTTTTATTAGAAGACAACTTTTCAGATTCAGTTCCAGTATGTTAATACGCTCCACATGTCCTCTGGTCCTGCCGGAGCACATGTGCAAAACAACATGGGCGTGTGTGTGTCCTCGTTAGGCCCGGCTCACAACTGGAGGATTACACTAAAGCGACTGATTATCGCCTGCTTAAGTGTGATAATGTTTTTCCTCCCATGTTTTGGATTATTTGGATGAAACTCCCAGAAAGTAATCATTTGATACACATTTACAGCTGATTACCTTTTGGAGTCAACCCAATTCAAGATGGCCGCCACAGCTAAGTGACCATAGAAACCACAAAAAATAGTTGTATCTTCCTCGGTTTCACAGATATTGAGCTAAAACCTGTTGTGGTAGTAGCTTAGAGTCATTCCAAACAGAGTTCTAACATTGCTTTAAAATTTGACTGAAATGTTGTTTGACCAAAATTTCTAAAACCTTTTTATTTTTTTATATATTTTTTTAAAGTTTACTCAGCATTTCCTTTTATAAAGACATCTTCTTGGTGGAATTTACTTGAAAGTAAGGCTTTTTTATTTTTTATTTTATTTTATTTATTTATTGTTTTATAAAACAAGGTTAGTAACCCCTGTGCTCACACTGACCGCTGCAGCTCTCCAGCATCTTAACTGCAGGAAATGAATGAGGTCGTGAAACAGCAAGAATAAAAAGCCTGCAGTGAAAAGGTGTGTGTGGTTTTTGTTACCTTTTTTTGTTACAATCAACACAGAATATTGTTTATTGTTTAAATATTTTTCAAAAAATCACCAAAACCAGTCCGTCTGAACAACTACAGGAAAAAGAAATACAGAAACAAAATAATATACAATCTTTAAATTCCTATCAGTGTCAAAAAGACAAGGCATAGACTGAAAAAAATGTAGGTAAAACCTAAGTTTTTTATAGCTTCACTTTTTATTCATCCATCCATCCATCCATTTTCTGTACTCGCTTCTTCCTTTTCAGGGTTGCGTGGGTCACTGGTGCCCATATGCAGCAGTCACAGTGCGAGGGGCGGGGTACACCCTGGACAGGTCGCAAGTCCATCACACACTTTTTATTCATACATTATCAAAATCAAATCAACATCTTTCTTAGAGATTTTATAAAATAAAATTTCCAATGAAATTCTAATCAAATTGTAACAAAACTCTAGCAGCAGCAATCAGTCAAAACTTAGTATATTTCTGTAACAAATAGTTTTTATACATTATTTTAAATTTAGTTAGTGAAGAACACAGTTTTAACTCTTCGCAACAATTATTCCAAACACAAATCCCTCTAACAGAGGTACAATTATTTTTAATATTTGTCCTTTGTTTTTCTAAATAAATCTTTCTTTCTGAATTCATAATTTGTTTCTTTAATTTCGAACCACTTCTGCATACAATGTGGAAGGACTGTATTATAAGCTTTGTACGTTGTCAATGCTGTTCTAAGTTCTACTAAATCATAACATTTTAAAGCATGCAATGTGATAAATATGTCATTTGTTGGATGACAATAATCTAATGCATTTATAATTCATGTAGCTTTCTTCTGAAGCATGTAAATAGGTTTTGTATGGGTTTTATAGGAATTTCCCCAAATTTCCACACAGTAAGTCATGTATGGAAGTTTTAAATAACAATATAACATAATGGTTTTAAATTTAGAAGATGTTTTATTTTATTTAATATTGCAATAGTTTTTGACATTTTAGCTTTTACATTTTCAATATAAGCTTTCCAATGCAATTTGTAATCAAGTGTCACTCCTAAAACTTTAATTTCATACACTCTTTCTATTTTTAGGATCATTTCTGGTATAAACACCTACCTTATCAGGACTTGGGGCCTCATGTATAAACGGTGCGTACGCACAAAAAAGTTACGTGCGCCAGGTTTGACATCCATGTTGGGATGTATCAAAACCAACGTTGCGTGAACACGTTGGTCACTTGCCTTGAGAATGTGCGGCAGCCACGCAAAGTTTTTCAACTGAGAGTTTTAACTCACAAAGTCATGAATCTGACCTGAATCCACAGAAATATAACTCTGTTGTGTTTTCTGGATGTAAGGAGCGTCTGAACACAGTGTTAGATTTTTATTTTAGTTTGAGTTTTTATTGTTTAAACTCGAACGATCAAGAAACTGAACCCCGGGAATGAAAATCATTTAACGTCAGACAAGAAAATAGATCAGCCTAAAAATGATCAAAATAACCTCAGTCCAGTCTGTAAACTGTTTTTATATTTTTGTCACATAGTTGAAAACCTTTTGGGTCCCGGGCCAGAAAAACCCGACACATTACGTGCAACATAAAAAATAAAATAAAATAAAAATGTCTGAAGAGAGGGAGCAAAATCGGATGCAAATGGTGGCTCACTGTACGGTAAGAATAATTATTTTTTCTGTGTGTAACCTTCTGATTGATGCTGAGCTGAGTTGTGGCCGGAGCGCAGCAGCTGCGCTTTGGGTAGATTCTCGCACCAGGCGTGCGCACACTCGCCAGCTGTGAAGGTGTTCATATGTGTCAACCTCTTTGGATGTTTACCTGTCTGATGAACCTCAAAAATCTATATTTTTTGCTAAAATCCGTAAGCTACCACTCGTACCTGCGCATGGCGGTGGG
The DNA here is from genome assembly GCF_001266775.1 of Austrofundulus limnaeus. Taxonomy (NCBI): domain Eukaryota; kingdom Metazoa; phylum Chordata; class Actinopteri; order Cyprinodontiformes; family Rivulidae; genus Austrofundulus; species Austrofundulus limnaeus. Next base: position 298,467 of record NW_013952471.1, read on the forward strand.
TTGGGGGTCTGTGGAGATGACAGTGCCTGCTGTAACGCAGGAGGAAAGGAGAGAGGAAAAAGTGGATAACGGGATGTTTTTTTTAAAGTCCCTTCAACACCGTGTTCAACTAAACAGACAACAACTAACCAGACTTCAACATCACATTCGTGAGATGTCTGTAAATTTCAGGAAAATTTCAGGCTTTGGTTATCCCGTGAGAATGCACCACATAAAATAATGACACCCACTCCTTATTTAGACAGTTTTCTCACTCATTCTCCATTTAATGTATAATTTTCCTGCATCTAAAAATCCTTTCTGATCCCACAGAGAGGACAATCTGAGGAGAATCTCACACCCTGGACACATTTACATCTATTTTACATATTTAAATGGAGGCGTGTCAGGGGAGGTTTCTCATGTGCGCTCAGTTCCACGTTCATTGGGATGTACAAAGGAAAGGTGCGCAGGAACCTGCGTGTGCACGGTTTTATACATCCGAATGTGTGGCGCACATTTCTAAATTTGTCCGTACGTCAACTTTTAGTGTGAAAGCTGCGCACTCCTTTATGCATGAGGCCCCAGGAGTCCTTTTGGGGACCAAAGATCGGTCCTAGTATGGTGGAACTCCCTTTTTGGGTGGGGGATTTAAAACGATAAATGGTCTGAACTTGTTAAACTTTATCAAGTCCCTACGGACTCAAGCGCTTCACACGACAGTCTTTCACTCACTAATTTTATTTTATTAACCGTTATTTATCAGGCAAATCCCATTGAGGTCACAATAGGTTGCCTGAAGATAACCTATTGTACATACTGTATTTTTGGTGGGGGTGGGGAAACCGGAGTACCCAGAGAAAACCCATGCAAGCACGAGGAGAACGGGCAAACTCTGCACAAAAAGACCCCAGGTCCAAACCGGGATCAAATCCAGGACCTTCTTGCTGTGAGGCGTCTGTGCTAACCACTGATCCATCCTGCTGCCTTAATGGCGGTAAGCTACATGGTAGCCACAGCTGCCCTGGGGCAGACTGACAGAGGTTGAGGGTTAGTTACTGTGGTTGGGGTAAGGATTAGGCTATATAAATGAATGGAAGTCAATCAACGGTCCTTATAAGGATAGAAATATAATCTTATGGGTATGAGCCAGCCTGCTCTCCTCATCGAGGGCCTCTCCAGAGATGCTCTCAGAACCATGAAAACGAGGTAAAGGACCGTGTTTGTATGTTGTGGCAGCACTTTAAAAACCTTCAGCACATGTCGGCCCAAAGTGAGGGCTCTTCATAAACTGCAAGCTGCTCCTCCGGTGCCCTGAAAACTGACAAGTGTGCCGAGTCAGAGATAAATGGATTGACTTGTGGCGGCGCTTTGAAGGGAGCCTAACTGTAGAGGAACCATCTGTAATAACGTTCAAGCCAGCTGGAGTTGGAGGCCGCCAAGACATTTCTTCTTTTTTTTTTCCTCCTCCAGATTTATTTGGCCGAGCTGTAAATATAATCAAATTCATTAAGCAGTTCTCTTACGTGTGCTCAGTGCCGTTTCCTCTTGAGATGATTCAGTCATTGAATTCCACCAGTTTGTTCCAGATAAACGAGGGTTTGATGATTGCATTTCTCTGCAGGTTTCAGAAGGAATTTTTAATGTTATTTTTTTTTATTCTTAAGTTGGGACAAACCAAAAATATTGTGCATTATCAGCATTTTGAAACATTTTTCAATCCTTTCTGTCTTATTTAGTCATTTCCTTTAAAGGGGCAGTATCATGTAAAATCAACTTTTTTGAGTTTTATATCATGTTATAATGTTACACTCTCATAAAAAACATGCCCAAAGCCTTGCTCTGACTCATTCATGCATGTTTGGGAAATCCTGCAGCGTTTTTAGGGTTTGCTGAGGAGCAAAACGACAGGTGGGGACCAGAAACGCCCCTGGGACGTGTCTTTAAGCCGAACTTCCTCATGGCGGAGCACACTTCCCTACCCCACACACCCACTCCTGCAGGCTCTTGGCAGTAACAGAGCAAAGTGAAAGTGAAAGTGAAAG
>NW_013952471.1:300563-307101 GCF_001266775.1 Austrofundulus limnaeus
CACACACACACAAGCCCCCCGCAGGCTAACACCCCCCACCCCCGCACTGAACGGGACGGGACAGAAGCAGAAGGTGGTTCTTAAAGACACAGAGGCCAATTTCAAGGCGTTTAGAAGAGGAAGTGATGAGAAGATAAGTTTATTTTCTATTTAAACATAAAAACAGCATTTTAATAACAACTAAAGGTGACATAGAAACTTTATTATGGTATAGTATTTAAATATGTGACTGAGAAACACATAATATTGGCCCTTTAATCAGAATCAGTATACTGTATAATAATTATTAATCTATCTTAGCTTGAAATTCACCAGTCAATTGAACAGGTTAATCAGTTAAGCACTGGTGCATCTCTTTTCTTAGCGTTTAGCTCTGTTTTATTCTCGTCAGCTTTCTAACTGTGATCATGAACACTTTGAGTTGTTTCAAGCTTCGACACTTTTATGGTCACATTTCTGGCACATTAACACTTTTCCTTGTGAAGCTATTTTTGCTGTTTTAACACCACTTACCAGCTCTGAAGTGTCCTGTATGCAGCTCCACTTCAGTCCTTTTTTAATAAGCTGTTCACCTCTCAGAGCCCCAAAACCACATCTCCCTAATGATTCTCATACAAACAACTTTGTTTTAAAATCCATGTGAATAATGTGTTTACACGTTGTTAAAGTTGACCCGACAGATTCTGTCCTCGAAAAATCAGTGACAACATGTGTAACAGTTTGTAATTTTGAGTTATTTCCGCTTTTTCACCGGAGGAAAGTAAAAACAGCCTGAGGAGTTGTTCACATGTAACAAGAGCAGACATGTTTGTTTTGAGTTCTGAGGGGTGAAATGATACAAACTGTCTTTGTATCGTTTTGTTTTGTTCACATTTCTTTCAGATACATAAAGCAGCTCACGTTGTCTGACTGAGTTTAGGTTCAGGTTATTTTTTAGGTGCAATAGGTTTGTTTGAATTGGTATTTACCGACCCAGCAGCGCGCCTGAGGATGAGACCTGAAAGCCTTTAATTACAGGGTGTGTTGATCCCGTTCTGCGCTGCGCTGGGTTTGGATGCCCTGACCTCACGCTCCGTACATTTGCAAGAAGCACCTTTTTTGGCGTCTTTTAAAAGGGCAAAGAAAGATTATTTTCTTTTACACGGTTTTCTGTTGTCATCCCGAGACGTTTGTGCACAAGCGACACCTTTTCAACACGTTTGTAACGGCCTAATCCTCTCATACATACAGCCAACTCTGGATGTGTTCACTGTCAGACTCTGGTTATTATCTGCCAAGTCCAGATGTCTCCAAGTGCCACTTCCACAGTCACACACATTCACTTACATTATTATTACAAACCCAGTGCACAACATGCATGTAGAGAAAAGCCGCAACTACAAAAAGGTTTCACAGAACCTGCCGGCATCGGTTCTGAAATGGTCCAGCTCTTCTGCCTTCCTTCTGTCTTTGTTGTTGCTGTTTTTAGCCTCTATAATGTTTGCATCATTGTCATAGACGGCATATTTGTGTGAACGGTTCTGTGTTCACACTATTCAGATCCATTTTTTCTTCAGTGCGTTATTTGTCACGTATCTCATTCTGTAATTTATAAAGCTATTTCCACAATTTATACATGAAAATGTTCAGCTGCTTCTGGATGTTCAAACTATGATTTTTTTGTATTTCAGCAATTTATACTTTTTGAGATATTTAGCTTTTTGCCTTTTTTTCCTCATTGAAAATGAAAGGAACTGTCTTCAACAACCTTTAAACTTTTCTTTTATAGATCTTTACTACACTATTTTGTTCTGTTTTTAACATCTTTCTGCTCATTTCAGCTTTGATGTGCTTCTTTTTACTTCTTACTGTTAATTTAAGCTTTTTATGTTCCTTTTAGCTTCATTCTCTGTTGATCGGCTAAATTCATATTTTGATGGTCTTTCAGCCTTTTTATGCCTACTTCAGTTTCTTACAACTAATTTCAAAAGTTTTTAGCTTCTTTTCAGCTAATTTTAGCTTATTTTCATCTAAATTCACCTTTTTATGATAATTTGAACTTAATTCAGCAAACTCTCATTCCCTTTCAATGATCTCTATTAATTTTAAGGTCACAAAATAAAAAGTCAAAGTCACATGTTAATCATTTTTCTGCGTTTTTGTGTTCTTTTTATAAAATATTTATTACTTTTTTATGCTAAATGTATTATATATTATTTTCTGCTGACTTTAGCCATATTTGCTCTTTTCGGCACTTTTGACACAATCATTTTGCTATTTTTCTAAAGATTTTTCGCTTTTGTCATCCTACTTTCAGCAAAATTCAGCTTTTCAAATTGAACTCTCGCTAAGCGTTTTGCCAATAAATCTTGTCAGTTTGACTTCAGCAGCTTTCAGCAAAAACCGTTCAGCATTAAGCATTCGCACTGCATTTTTGCAGGAAATCTAAATTTTCTAGTCTAGAGATTCTTAACCCATGGGCCGTGACCCAGTTGTGGGCCACAAGCGCCACCTTGAGGGCCTCAAAAGAACAACAGTTTTTAACTTTGGGCCGCAGAGGGCCGTGGGACCGCATTGATTTTGAATAAGGTGCAATACACTTTCTCACCACGAGTAGCAGTAGTGCACCACTCAGATGTTTAACAACTTTTTTAATACGTAGAAGAAGAACCTTAGAAACCTGCTGAGAATGGAAACTTATTTTAAATTAAAAGTAAAAGCAAAAATGACAGTAACCCGTCAAAAATCACCAACGTTTGTCACTAATATGAAGTGCAGCTTCTGTTTTTAACCAAGAAATATTTTAAAAGTTCAAAGCATTATCAAATAAAGTTGCAGATACAATTATATTTTAATTTGCACTTTAAATTAATTTTTGTAGTTAATTTTTTTACATTTTGAATATATTTTAAAGAAACTTTAAACTTGTCAAAAAGCTGTTGTTACTGTTATTGTTAGTCACTAATATGAAGAGCAGCTTCTGGTTGCAAAAGTTTAAAAAGGCTATATTTTCATTTGTACTTTATCAAATTTATTTTTACATTTTTTTTTATTTGAAACATTTACATTGAACATTTTTAATTTATTTATTTTATGCCCACAATTTTATTTTTTGAATTGTCTACGTTTGTTATTGTTCATGTTAAAAATATATATTTTGTGTTGATAAGCCTGAGTGGTCTGTTGACTGACCTTTGTATTTGTTCAAATAATTGTTATGGGCAGGTTACAATCTTGTGAATATTTGACAGGAGTTTTACTTTTAAACTGTAAGTGTATTTCATTTAGTTATGTTAGTTATGGTAGTTTAGTTATAATGTAAGTACAATAAAAATTAAACCAAGATTTAGAATAATTATCATTTTGATCCATATATTGGTAATGTCTGACTGGGCCTTGTGTCACATTATGTTTAATAAATTGGGCCCTGAGGTCAAAAAGGTTAAGAACCCCTGGTCTAATCTACCTTTTAATATTTGAAATACAAACAAATAAATGAGCAGATAAACATTTATCCTGAAACACGTCTCAGGAAGCCGCCTCAGAGCAGAGGTGTCTGCCAGCACAGCCTGATCCGTCCCTGTGTGTGTCCAGTCATGTCAGGACAGTGTCCCTCTGTCTCCTGTCGTCCCCTACAAAGACAAATGTCATCATTCGGTGGCCTTGAAGTTGCTTCTGTTGCTCATTGTCACACAGAGCACCTTGAACTGCAGACAACCCGTGTGCTCATTTTTTCTTTTTGTTTTGTTGTTTTTTTATGTCTTGGCTGCCAGATCAGATGACCCCAGTTAGAGATAAATATCCACCATGTCGCACTCAGCTCTCTCTTTTTTCTTTATTTATTTTATTGGTTTTTTCAGCCTAGCTGCCAGAGAACCCTTTGCTCCATGTTGCCTTGTGACTTGGCTCCTGCTGCCGTAGTAAATCTGGGGCGTGTTTACACTCGACTTTTAAAAGCGTCCTGGCCGGCGTAAACCAGCCAATCAATCAGCCCACCTTTTTATATAACATTAAACTTTAGAAAAAAGAGAAGAAAAGTTGATTCTGCTCCATTTCTTTTCTTTTCCCTTTTTTTCCTTCTTGATCTGAAGCTTGCCAAGATGCTGTCATGAAATTCTTTGCAACCCAGCATTTACAGGTTGGCACACACCTATAATTTATTTTTTAATCTCGATGTTGATTAAATACTAAATAAATACTCAAGTGGGACATGAGTGAAGGGATTCTGAGCTGTTAGAAAGGCGTCTTTTTAAAATCTGAAAGGGAAGAAATGCATGAAGATTTGTGTTATCGTCACCGAGGACACGGCTGAATCTTATCAGAGAAGTCTGAACTTTTAGATCATAAAAAAATAAATCATTGTTTATCTCTCACTATCTATTTTTTTAAACTGAAAGGCAGTCAAAACATTGAGATACTGAGGAAGAAGACAAGAACATAAAGGTAAAGTCCAGGGCTCAGGACTAGTAAACCATACAGAAGCAGAGCTTTAAAGAAAAAAAAAGTTGTCTGAATGCAACATTTTAAACTCTTCATGTAAGAGTGGTTAATTGTTGCATTATGTGTGCACCTCAAAGGGAGATATTAATATGCCTGTGACATGCATATCCTTCAAATACAAAAAGTCAAAGAAAACATCTTTACATTTATGAAACTTTGCACAATACATTTGATTTTATCCATTTTGCCACATAACTGGAATATTTTCATGTAAATTTGGCTCAGTCAAAATGAAACAGGAAGTGCCATCAAAGGGGAAGTCTTTAAAAAAAGGAACTCACTGGTTTTTGTTTATTAAATCAATATTATTTGAGCTTTGACTCAAAATAATCTAAAAAACTTCCTTTCAGATTAGCCGTCATAGCAAAGCTCTGTTCACATTCCTCTGGCATCACTTCCTATTACTGCACGTGCAAATATCTCAACTCAGCAGCGTGAAATTTATTTGCAATGTTATTGTTGTTCTTTTTTCCAAAAGCGCATTCATATTTTTTAAAAACTGGGTGTCACAGGCACTTTAAAACATTAATGTCTTCAGATTATTTGCTTGTTTTTGCCTCTGATTTTTCGTACAATAAAGAAGCCGTTCACTGGTCAGAAAATACCTACCATCACGTTTTAGGAAAAGAAAATAACGCTAAATTAATAAACTAATCAATACTGTTTTATTACTAAACAGAACTGTCGGTGGAGCTTTTTGATTATTGTTGTTGCAGACGTTGTTTCTTCAGCTGTAAACTTAGATCTTAAATGCGTTGTTTGAGTGTTTCCGATGCACTCCGTTTGACTTCCAGACTGAGATTCATGCAACCTGTTAGTTTTGCTGTTTCACCGCGTGAACTCTGGCAATAAAACTGTGGTGATGTTAGGTGCGTCATGATCAGCGTTGGCGACAGTTCAAAGCCTGACCGGGGCGATGACAGCCAGCTGGTTAAACCCTGCATGATGAACGGCAGTGGAGTCTGGCTGTGAAGTGGTCTGCAGTAGCTGTCGGGTGTCTGAGGAAGCCCTGCGTCCTGTAATCTGCAGCCCTCACAGAGTAAGGTCGTATTCAGACCTGATCATTTGCTCCGCTTTAAACAAACCAGAGTTCGTTTCCAGCGTTGGTCCGGACCTTTGGTGCAGGTGTGAATACACTCATGCGAACTCTGGTGCGGATCAAACAACCAGACCGAGACCCGCTTTTTGAGGTGGTCTCGGTTCGCTTCCAAAGGGACTCTGGTGCGGTTCACTTAAGTTCTCTTCTGGTGTGAATACAGACCGGACTCTAACCGAACCAACTGCATTGACTGGACTTCACAGGCCACCGTGGCTGAGCTAAATAAACTGAAATCATACCTGTTTCATCATCTCCTGTTAGCAGCTCTGCTGGCAGCATGAAGTGGGTCAGAACACGCAGCGCACCTCGTCTCCTTTGGGTCGCGGGACACATTTACTGACGCCGCTCCAAAATCAGAATATCATCACGGAACCACCGTTAAATTAGCTGCTTCTGACATTTTAAATGATATTGCAGTTGTACTATCAGCAAAAATGTGCGCATCAGAACCGCAGCACGCAGGACTTCCTTGTTTTCTTCTGGATCTGTGGCTCAGTCCCGCCCCCGTCCTTTTATATCCAATGGGAGCAATGATCATCAGCCTCATGGCTTTGTTTAAAAGTTTAGTTCATTTGCAAAAAAAGCACAATGTGAATGCAAACCGCACCAAACGAAAAAAAATAATAAAGTCCATTTTTAGTCCGGACCAAACAATTGGACCAAAGGACTTTCCTGGTCTGAATACATCCTGATTTACCTTTTTATGTAATTTCAGACTGAAACATGCTTTTATTTTGAAAACCAAAAAAGTAGCATTCATCAGGAAATATGAGATGATGGAACAAACCCTTCAGTTTAAACAAAACTATTCATGCAGGGATCTTATGAAGAAGTCTAGAATAAATAGAGCTGGATAAATATGGAAAAAGGAAGCAATGCATGGAAAAACATTTGTGTTTCCAGATTCTATAATGCATTTTCAAACAGATAAAAAAATCTACATTAAACCAACAAATAAAA
>NW_013952471.1:307212-309327 GCF_001266775.1 Austrofundulus limnaeus
CACACACACACACACACACACACACACACACACACACACACACACACACACACACACACACACACACACACACACACTTTTGGTGACAGGAGGGTTCCTTTGTCTGCCAATTGCAGGGTCCGCTGAGTCTGAGGATACCCATCTTTATGACATTTTAATTCACCCTTTTAAAGCGACCGCTTTTACCGTCTCCACACTGGAAAATTCGAAGGACCTGCAGATGACAATGGAAAGTATTTTCTATCCCACCACTCTTCTCGTTTTTAATGGCAGCCCCGCCTCGGTCGGCTCCAGATGTCACAGTGTTTTAAGAGAACGAGGGGCTGTCGATCTGGAAAAAGCCTAGAGTTTGATTCTGGACGAGACGTAGCTCGCACAGCTGCTTTGCTCTCCCACCAGGGGAAGGCAATCATCTGCCAAAGGGCCTGGAGAGTTAGATGAACCATTTGTTTGCGAGTGCACTGAAGAGTTGATGTGAAGGGCTGTAAACATTTATTGCTGTTTTTTTTTCTGCCTCTATTTGCATTATGGTTCAACGCACCACCTGGAGGTTTGAAGATAAACGTAGTGCTAGTCCCTTGTTTTTTTTCTTCCTATCAGAGTTAAGCCTTTAATTTCATTTGGATTACCAAATGGAGGTTTTTGACCACAGTTTTATGGCACGAGAGGAATGTAGGGTGTTTACATTTTTGAAATGGGAAGCAAACACATAAACTAAGATCGTTCTTATCTGCATTAAATGTCAAAGAGTTATGAACGGTTAATGTAGCAGTACTGCAGGTGAGTCAAAAGTCACAGAACACCCTTTTATTTCAGAAACGAATGAGGAAATGAAATATCTGAACACCCCAGCAAGTAATGGGTGAGAGGACTTATATTTTAGGGTATGTCCAGAACATGGCCACCATCTTGAAAGCTGCCATATTGGATAAATGTCAAATGCTCCCAATGGGAAGGTGGTCATCTATAACGGAGAAGACCAGAATTGTCTCAGCAGTTGATTACCGCAGTCAGATTTGCAAATATCTCTTGACAACAACTGAGAACATCGTCTGTTATTTGATGTGTTCAATACGCTGCCTTCTCATATTTGATCCAATGCTTCAAACCATGTTCTGGTCCCCTCACCTATTACTTTCTGTGGTTTTCAGATTTTTAATTTTCTCTTTCACTTCTGGGGAAACAAAAGGGTGTCCTGAGGCTTTTGACTCACCCTGTGCCATGCGTTAGCTTTAAATATCAGTGATTACTTTCATCTCGAGCAACTCTAGAACAGAGTACTTTCAGGACCTCTTTGACCCGAGGTGGATTTTATTTAAAACGAACAGAAACAGTTTAAAATGAAGGACATTATTGTTTATTTTTGTTGTATTAAAATGAACAACATGCACATACTAGCCCACAGAAACTGTCAAATGTATTTACTGGATTGAGTCAATATGCTGTATGAAATAATACTTACTGTGATGTGACTTTAAATTTTACTCTTCAGACTGAGATATTGTGATATCTCAAGCATGTTTTCTTGGAGCTGCACCAGCTAAATTTAGCTTTATGGGAACTATAAAGAGCTCGAGGAGTTTCACTTTGTTTCCAGCTTAGTTTTTCACTGTGCCGATTTCTGCACTGGTATAATGTGGTGTTTTTAATCTGGACGTTTTGGATCATTGGCAGTATTCTGGCTGGGACTCTTCTAGTTGATGCCAAATCCCAAACAATTCATTCATTTTGAACAACAACAACAACAAAAGTCTTTATGCAAGACAAATAATCTGTTAAACATAAATTCTTGGCATGTTCAGAGTCTAATAAAACTGTTTTAGTGATTGTGTTTACGATGCTTGCAAGTATTAAATTTATTTTCTGCAGTACTTTTTTTAAAAACAACCACCTTCATATCTCTCAATATACTCTAAATTAGACTTTTCGTTTTGTTTGTGGAACTTATAGTTTATAAATGGCTATTAAGAGCTTGTTGTATTTTAGTTCTTTTCTTTTTATATTTAAATGTCTTGGCCTCAACACATCATTTATCAGCTTATATTTAAAGCTGTTTTTATTTGTACAGATATATTCATGAATTGTGTTTTAAAAAATGTTGGTGGTAATATATAT
>NW_013952471.1:309432-310844 GCF_001266775.1 Austrofundulus limnaeus
TATATATACCTTTCATTCCTTTCTTTATTTTCAGCAGGAGGAAAGATAAAACTGAGCGTTATTTTTGTACTTGCTTGTTCTCCGGACATCGGGACACACTCTGTTCCTTCTGGTTCTCTAACATTAGCTGATAAGAATCTGTCGTCTCATCTGTATTCAGATGCGAAGGAGAGATCGGCCAAGAGATTCTCGGCGGACGGCGTCTTCAATTACACGTCCCTGCTGCTCAGCCAGGAGGACGACATGCTGTACGTCGGAGCCAGGGAGGCGCTGTTCGCCCTCAGCCTCTCGGACATCAGCAAGACCAAGCTGCGGAGGAATGTCAGTACGACGAGCGTTTGGGTTTTAGCTGTTGATAAACCCAGCAGGAGTGGTTTGTGCTTCACATGATTTACTCAAGTTTTTTTTTCTCCCTCGTCTCAGCTGACGTGGGGCACTCCTGCTGGAAAGCGAGAAGAGTGCAGCTTTAAAGGGAAAAACCTAGAGGTGAGAGCTTCAGAACATCATCCAGAAAGTGTTTATTTTTATTATTTTTTTATTTTTTTCCCCCTCCTCTGCTCACAGTACAGCCTCTCGTCCGACCTGAGAGACAATAAAACGAGTGTCGAGCTGACAAACCTCTGCACCGGTTACAAATAGACTCGTCAGGTCTGTCAGCTCTCCGGGGAGTTTCCTCCCTCGGTCTGTCTGTTACCTTGTTGTCATGCCAGCTGCTGTATCCCTGGGCCACAGGCCTCGGTAATCCGCGCTGCTACACTGTAAAACCTTGTGTCAGAGAAATCTCTCCGGGGTAACTGCTGGGAAACCGTGGGAGGTTTTTCCTGACACTGCTGGTGCAACAAACAGGCAACTTTTTCTTACAGTTTCTATCAAGTGTGTGAAGCGTTTGCATTTGCTGCTCTGCATAGGTTTACGTCTGATTATGAGCGTTTTACACCAGAGTTTGAAAAATTTATTTGATTTATTGATTTAACAGGAAAAGATTACTAAAAATCATGGCTGACTCAGCATAATTGCTGTTTTACAGCAGGTTCCTGTTCTGCAGCACATAAAACACTCAGAAATACAACATCACAATCACATCATTATACACCATAGACACAAAAGACAAACAAACATACCAAATTTCAGGAAGGCAGCATTTGCAAAATAGGACGTCTAAATATGAGCACAACAAAAAGTGTCCAGCAGATGGCAGACAAGATTCTTCTTAAAGGGTTTTGAAATGGACTTTGTGTTTTGAGGAATGTCATTCCATGCTTTAGTATAAACATAGAAGAAAGACCTCTGGCCGTAACAGTTTTTAAAAGTTGGTAATATCAGTTGTCATACATTAAAATATTTGAATACTTCCAATATTTTTGGAAGGTCATTTATGTATAATAGGAAAAGCAATGGGCCCAGTATGCTTC
>NW_013952471.1:311715-316642 GCF_001266775.1 Austrofundulus limnaeus
CTTCAGAACTGGGTCGTTTTAACCACACAAATTCTCCTAAATCACTTGTACACACAGTTTAAGAACAAATACGCAGGGAGCGTACGAACGGTTCTTGCTTGATTTTATGTATAAAAAGTGTATTTTATTAATGTATGAGAAATCCACATTTATTGTTTTTTTAATCCCAGTCAGTGTTCAATACGGCTGGCAAAATCAATTGTGAAAATATTTATGGTGTGCTTCTTTTTAAAATTTAGCATATTAGTTTAAAAAATTCTTCATTTTATGAAAAGACCCTCTTGATTCAATAAAAAAAACTCTGGTTTTTAAGAAAATGGCTGCTTATCAATTAATTGTTAGTCAATCTATAAGATAGATCAACTTCACATTAATCGATAACTTGCATCCCTAATTTATACAAGAATTAAATTGATTTATATCTATTTATATTTATGTAATTAAGTGTTTTAAATTAGACCAATTATGGGTCCTAGAAAATTTTTATGGTATGTCTGTGGGCTATCCAGACCATGTTCATTCAATTTAATGCATAAAATTATTCTCAGATAATAAAATTTCCCATTTTCTAGTTCTGCCTGCTCTGACTTCCGTTCAGAAGAGCTGTTTATGTTAATGAGCTCTGTTGGTAACGCCCTCCAAAAATCTGTTGACATTAACTCCGCCCTCCAAAGCCAGCATTTACGTTAGCATGGCTAATAATAGCAGAAGCTCCGTTGTACAACCAAATGAGACTCAGAGGCAGAGTCGTGGTCCCAGTGTCTTTTTTTTTTTTCTCCACCTCCTCTGCTCTGCGCTCACTCTGCATGCTGTTACCAGAGCAGGGAGCAGCAGCGGTCAAAATACCTCAGAAACTCGAACAAATAGGCTTTAACAAGGCTTTAATAAGCTAAACAATAGAGGTACATGAGAAAACGTGTTCATAACGAATGAAAATAAATAATTAAATTGTGTCCGTGATGGTCTCGAACCCTGGTCTCCCACTCTCTGGTCCAACACTCTCTGGTCTCCCACTCTCTGGTCCAACACTCTCTGGTCCAACACTCTCTGGTCCAACACTCTCTGGTCCAACACTCTCTGGTCCAACACTCTCTGGTCCAACACTCTCTGGTCCAACACTCTCTGGTCCAACACTCTCTGGTCCAACACTCTACCCATTGCCCTGTTGGAGGCTTGTTGTGAAGTGAGCAGCACATTGCACAACAACAACCGGGACGGCTTTTTATACTGAGGAGGAGGAGATTCACCCGGGGGTTGCTAGGTAAGGGGCTGAATGCAGGTTCTGGTGGGTTGTTGTACGGCTTGTGACATCACAAAATAACGGAAGTATAAAACTTGTCATTAATATACATTAAAAATACATTTACTTACAGTAAATATGCCCCTGGGTACATTTTTTTGGTCCTAGGACTGTTTTTTTAAGGAGTACATACCCAAAGTTGAGTAAAAAAACCTTTAAAAAGTGAATTTTGCATAACAGGTCCCCTTTAATGATTTGGCCGATTAATAGAAAAAATAATCGACAGATGAATCGATTGTTAAAATAATTGTTAGTTGCTGCCCTAGTTGTGTTGGTGTAGAAGCTGAAGCAACAAGGGGAGCCGTAGATCTGTTTAAATCTAGCAGAAGAGTTCATCTGGAGTGTTGATTTCCATCAGCAGAGTTGGTATTAAATCTACTGAAAAAGGACCGCTTTGCTTTTAAAGCAGGGAGGATAAACTCTCTCTCCCTTCTCTGACGTCAGAGTTAAAGGAAAACATGGGACGTATCAGGTTTTAGAGGACTTGGCAGGACGTCAGGCCCTGAACTGGGAGCCTGAGCTCCGGTCTCCACGAGCGCCCGTCGTATCGACACGATCAACAACTCTGTGCCCGAGCGTTCGTTCCAACCAGACAAACAAGGATACGTTATTACCACGGATTAATGTTGTGTTTATTAAAGCTCCTCTAAAAACAGAGGCTTTACGAGCAGCAGAGTAACAGAACACCGAGGCCCTGAAGATACTCCAAACAGCTGAAACGACGGACACGAATTAAAACAAACTGAGTCCGACAGCATCTAATGAAGAAACATGAGACCATCATGAGAGGCACTGAAACCACTTCATATCGTCCAGACTGATTCCATTACTGACCACAGGAAACAAGTTATCACTATTACTGGAAAACTGTCCACAAGTTGTTTTTTTCTATTCCTGTTCGATTGTTTGGTTAAAGTCACGCTCTTAACAGAAAATCATTGTATCATACTTTCAAAGCAGCGGACAATCATGTTTACTGTTTGTCTTGTAGTAAAATACTTCATGAAATATGCAGTTTAATTTTACAGATTTTAAGCTGGAATCTGGTGTGGTAGTAGCTGAGACTCATCCCAGCACACACCCTGTCAATGTAAAATTAAAACATAAGTAGATTAACTTTATCATGCAAGCAAGCAGGCGATATTTAGTCCTTCAAGGAGTTCTGGTTTCATTAAATCAATTTTTAAATGAATTTTCTGGTGTGCAGATTAGTTTTCTTGCATGACCCAACTTGTGTCAACCTTCACAATGTTTTCATTGTCTCAAAAGAGAAAAAAAAAACACAGAAAGGTGTTTTTCTCTGACAACCTTCTGAAAAAGGCCACACTTGTTCAGTCTCTTTAATTGTGCACCTAAAGCATTTAGTCTTAGTTTGGATCCTGTCAGTACTACATGGCTACAAATCATAAAATGTATAGGTTTACAATTTTTTTTTCTTTCACTGTGTTGTACATTCCCCACTGAGATTTAACTGTTTCTCTTTAGAAGATGTTTCACAAAATTCACAACAAATCTGCATTGTTTTATGGCAGCATGTATGATTGAAGTAATGCGGCTTTCCTCCATGTTTTATCAGTCGATTCTGTTTCTGTTTCGAACAATATTTTGAGAGGAACGAGAGGCTGAAGACCGTCATCTGTAGCTTAGATGTAAAATGGCTCTGCAGTGATTTGGAGCTGCAGAACAGTCTGTTCAAAATGACCACACGTCCTAAACGATGATGTAACACATTGACTAACAGTAGAACTTCAGTTGTTTGTCCTCTTTTCTCTTCAGAACACGTCAACCTTCTCCTTGGAAAGGGACGAAGCGGGCGAGGTGGTGCTGGAGGATGGGCGCAGCCGCTGTCCTTTTAACCCAGAATACAAGTCCACTGCCATCATAGTGGGTACGTAACAACACACACGTTAGCTATGAAAGGGTGGGACGATGTTTGTTTGTTTCTGACTTTAGATGTTGGTTTTATTTGCAGATGGAGAGTTGTACACCGGTACCGTCAGTAACTTCCAGGGGAACGAGCCGGTCATTTACAAAAGTCTGGGTCAGGGAACGGCTCTGAAAACTGAGAACTCTTTAAAATGGCTGCAAGGTAAACTCTGTGTTTTCACGTATCTTCCGTTATGTAACGACCTGCGGCAGATAAGCTCTGACCAGGTGGCTGTCATTAGTGAGGAGATACGCTCAGACCGAGAGCTGAGACAAGCCCTCGCAGATTGCAGGAACTATCAGCAGCCACACATGACAAACCGCCTCAGCCAGCCGCCACCGCGCGCTCTCGCCAGCGTAAGCTGCACAATTAGGACCGCTCTTGTCTTTTGATCTCCTGGTAATTCATGCAGAGTGGTCCTGATGAGACATCTGAGTGCAATT
This sequence comes from Austrofundulus limnaeus, assembly GCF_001266775.1. Lineage (NCBI taxonomy): Eukaryota > Metazoa > Chordata > Actinopteri > Cyprinodontiformes > Rivulidae > Austrofundulus > Austrofundulus limnaeus. The sequence goes on from NW_013952471.1 coordinate 315,386, forward strand.
ATAAAGAGAATCCTGTTTCCTCCAGTTTCTTAGGATTATGTAACAGGGCTATCGGACTTCACTCCAGGTTTATGACAAAGAAAATATTAAAAACTGCTGTTTGTCAACGACAGCCTGACCTGATGTGTCAAATCTCCGTTAGCACCCAGGCGCTAACCCTACGAAGCCGTGCTGATGTAATACAATCAGTTTGTGGTTCAGCATCGTCTTGCTGAAATGTGCAAAACCTATGAAAATGACGTCATCTGGAATTGGAGCATTATGTTCTTTTAGAACCTGTACATTCTTGTCTGCATTGATGGTGCCTCTCCAGATGTGTAAGCTGCCATAGCCACTAATGCACCCCTATACTATCAGAGAGGCAGGGTTTTGAATTGGGCCATGACAGGCCGGATGGTCCCGCTCTTCTTTGGTGTGGTGGTATGGCATTCATGGTCTTGATCCCAGAGAGTACAATTACCATATTTATTCGAGTATAATACGTAAAATTTAATCCATAAAATCATGCACAAAGTTGTGGGGTAGTACTATACTTGGATAAATATTTTTACTGATGTATTTTAACTGAAATATCGGCCTCATTCACAAAATCCATGAGTCCGGAAATTAAACCATGTTGTAAAAAGCAGTTGAAGCGAGCTTACCTCTAAAACCCCTTCGTGCCTCTGAGCGAGATAGTAACAGATCCAAGCTGGCAACATGATGTGAAAAAAAAAGAAAAAAAATGCAGTCCTGCAGCTAAGTAATGATAACCAACTAATGGCGTTAATGTGCGACCGGGCCGCTCCTGGAACAACAAACACATCGGCTGTAATGGCTGCCGTCTACCGATGTTCTGTAAAAGTTGGTATACATGAAAAAAGTTTCCCCACCAGAGGGGGCGCTCACGAGACACAGAGGATGAGATTGTTGAGTGGGATTCTGATGCCTTTATTACAGAGGAGGAATACCAGAAACTTTTAATGATACTGATGATGGTGAGCCTGATTTTGAAGGCTTTGATTCAGCTTCATCCACACTTGTTAGAGCCACATAGCTCTGTTTGTTATATCACACCAGTTAACAAATGAACATTTGATAGTTTTTGTTGTAGTTATACATTTGTTGTTGTGTACCTTTTAGTACATATGTTGTTAAAATAAAATTAAAAACTGATACAACAGTCAAATGATAATTTTACTGATACAGTATATATAAAGACTGCAAAGGCTGAAAAATCCTGAAGTCCATATGAAATTAGTAGGGGTGCAACGATAC
>NW_013952471.1:318025-320944 GCF_001266775.1 Austrofundulus limnaeus
GTTACAGGCTGACTTCAGGTCTGGTTTAGATCACTGTTACTTATGAATTAAATTTTTTCTGGTATACAGTAAATCTACTGTTTTACATGATTGTTGAATGAAATTAACATAATTATTAATTTATTGTAAAAACATGACCGATAATGTGTGAAACAGATCCAGTTCAGCTGCTGTTTATCTATTAGTTTCTATGGAGGCTGTGAGCTGTTGTCCTGTTTGGTCTGTTTCTGCTCCTCCATGCTGTCAGGCTACCAGTGGACGGTATGGGCGGGGCTCAGTCTAGTGATCTATATATTTAAGTCTATGCCCAGTGCCAACTTCAGCCTCTGAAGCCTGTGAGTTATTCAGGTTTTAATAAGACTTTTTGCTAAAGTTGTGACCTGTAGAGGTAAAAGATCCTCATAATTTTTTGTGGAAGAACATTAATCTAAAATGATTCCACTATTGTTGGACAGTTTAGTGCAGACTGGTGAACCTCTTCCCATCTTCTCTCATGTTCTCTCCATCTTCTTCCGTTCTGGACAGATCCCGTCTTTGTTGGCACGACGTACATCGAGGAGAGTCAGCCCGCAGGAAATCCCGTGGGCGACGACGACAAGATTTACTTCTTCTTCAGCGAGGCGGGGAAAGAGATCGACTTCTTCGACAACACCATCGTGTCGAGGATTGCCCGCGTGTGTAAGGTAAGACGGCTGAAGGTGAGGCGACTTGCTGCCACTAATCAGAGTCACCTCAAATCTAGAGGAGCCCGCCTCGTGTCAGAGCAGGTTGCAACATCCAAACCTCACGACACGCCCGTGTGGATGCGTTTGGCTGCACAAACATGTTTTCAGTCGATTTGGTTTGAACTCGCTTTTCTCCTCCCTCCCGTTTCCCCGCAATGTCATCTTCCCCTCTGCTTCCATCTCCCTCCCAATATCAGCTGCACTCATCCGTCCCACCAGCTCCTCGCCTTCCTCCAGCAGCCCTTTGAGCTTTGCAGGCGTTATTAGTATTCAAGGGTGCTTCACAGCCAAATGAAATACTTTTCCTCCCTGCTTTACAGCCCTTTTTTTTCTCCTTTTTTTTTTTCTTTTTCTGCACACACTGACCATTTAAACCACTGAAGCCGTTCCTCCTCAGTTCTTTAAGAATTTCGTCCTCCGTTTTATTTTTATTTTTTTTTTTCATTTCCACCTGCCACCAGGGCAATTAAAACAGCTCTGGAGCTGTGTGATGAACACATGCACGCAGCCTCGCTTCCTGACTGATGCGTTTTTGTTCAAGCAGGCAGTAATGTGAGTAATCGTGGGGGACAGCATGTAATCTCCAGTGACAGCTTAATGACTCGGTCCTGCGAGGCTCCGGTGCTCCGGCGCTTCGGCGCTGCAGCACCTCTCGCAGCCGGCGGAGCGCCTCCTGGGTTCTATATATGGAAATGGTTGACGGAGAGGTCCGACTCGCTGCAGAGCTGTGTGACGGAGGGAGAAGAAGAAGAATGGCTTTCTCTGCTCTGTAAAGCATCTTTTATTTCACTGACGTCCTTTCAGTTTCACAGCGCTGCAGCAGTGAAATAAAAGATGCTTTACAGAGCTGCACTGGTTGCTGCCATTGGTTCCTGCTTTTATTCGACCAGGTGAACGCTCGGAGGCAGGTGATAATAAAATAAAGAGTACGGTTTTTCTTTGCGAAATGTGAGGATTATCGGTGAAAGTCGTAACCAAACACTCAGAGCTTGCCCACCGATCAGCTGCCTTTTCGCCTCTCCTCGTGGTGTTCCCGCAGAGCGTTCAGAGCTGAGAGTGGGGGTTACGTAAAACTGAGGTATGAAGGCCCCCGTGCTGCTAACAGGCTCCATATCTCACACTCCTCTGCAAACGGACAGAGCTCCTGCACTCCCACCTCCTGTCTTGTGCATCGGGCCGGGTCAGAACCCTGGAATGTTTGTTTGAAACGCATCGAGAGCGTACGCTCGTCTTATTAAGAAGACGTGCTTCTCCTTCGATAACATAAACAAAGACGTGCTTTTCATTTTCTTATGGCGTTCTAACTTCTGTTTCACTCGAGGTTTGAAAAAGTTACTCTGCTTCCAAGATGTTTTCTTCCTCCCTCCTTTCCTGTCAGTCCCTCCTCCTCCTCCTCCTCCTCTTCCTCGTGTTTATTCAGGTGGGTTCACTAAAGGGAGAGCAGGCAGATTAAGAAAACTGAAGCAGCGTTTTCTTACCTCATGTTCATTTATACCAGAAAATATAAATGAAATTAGCATCTCCACAGAAAATGTAGTGTGAGCACAGAGGGCTGAATGACAGCTCAAACTGTCATAGTAAAAGCTAAAATTAGCTGAATGATAGATGTTAGCAAAGCAAAGAAAAAAGCCACAACCAGCAGAGGAGTACCGTATTTTTCGGACTATAAGCTGCACCCACCATTTAAAAAAAAAATCCGCGAACATTAACATATAAGCCGCACCCCCAACATAAAAAAACAGTACACCCAAATTTGCCGTCAAAAAAGTGAATTCAACATCAAAACATAAAAAGCAAACCTTTAATTCTTAAAGTTCGGAGGAATACGCTTCGTATAACTGACCTTATTTTGGTAGTTTTCTTTGACAGTTTCTGGTCTAACAAAACGTCTCATTCATCGTCCTCCGGCGCACTGAAACCATCGAAGTCCTCTTCAGTGTCGGAGTTAAACAAGCTGAGAAAAGCTGCGTCACACAGCGGTATCTGTTCAGTGCTGCTTTGTGTCGCTGTCCTCCTGGGGTAATGCTGGCTCTGAAACTGTGGTGGGAACGCCCTCCTGCTCCATCATACGTCACTGCATGGGATTCCTTCCCCGGGGAGTACAATGAGGGAAAAAAAAAGGTCAGGCTCTTTAGGCCCTTCACTCGACGTTTATCCACAAACTGGTCCTGGATTAAGCTCCAAAGTTTTTATC
>NW_013952471.1:325769-330565 GCF_001266775.1 Austrofundulus limnaeus
GGTATGGGACTGACGGAAAGGTCCGTCCCCGCCCCGTTCTGCATGCTGCAGCCAAGTGTACCTCAGATTAACCTTCAGGGTGGATTTAGCTCGCTAGCAGCCTCGCACCGAAGACCTAGTTGATGTCATCATTTACCCAGAATGCTTTGCGTGTAAATAAAATGGCCCCGTCCGTGTAATATATTTTTAAACTTTTAGTTTAAAAATGTTAAAAACTAAACATCCTACAGTATTTTTACAGTCTTTATTTTACAGTTAAAATATATGTTTATCAAATAAAGTCTAATGTTACAACTTATCGGGGATCCCTTTAAGTAAACAACAGTTTACTTCCATGTTTTCAACCTCTTTGCTGCTGCGACCCCCCTGCATACGGTGGCTTGGTCACCCGCCCAAAAAACACAGAAGTTCAGTCGTATCCACTGCTTGTGGTTTGAACATGGGAAAGTGTTTTTAATGAGACTTAGCTGAATATCAGTGATTTTTGCACTCATTTGGAAGCGATCCACAGGAGTAGGTATGACTGTTTCATTAAAATAAATTAGTGTTCTTGTATTAAAATTAAATATTCTTTTATAGCTAAATTGATAGCAATGAAAGGTTTCTATGTTAAAATTTCTGAGACCATTTGAATGTTTCTGTTAATGCGTTGGTTTGTTCTTTATGTCATTCCTAATGGTCTTAAAAGGTTTTAAATTTAACTTACTGAAACCTGCATGAACCAGAAGGTACAATTAGCAACAATAGTGGAAACTAGAATTAGCTGAGCCATAGCTAAATGCTTAAATTAGCAAAAGATTAATTTGAAGCAGAAATTAGCAAAATTGTAGCCAAACTCTTTAACTAGCCAAATGGTAGCAACAAGCTAAAAATGAAGCAAATGTGCCTAACTTTTATAAGGATTTGAAGAGATCCTTATGCATTTGATAAGAAATAAAACTTACAAATAAAACCAAATAATTCAAAAAGTACTGAAATAGCAACGAGCTGAATGTTTTGATATCTAAATAGCTGAAATTGAAAGTCTGCTGAAGTAGTCCATCTAAAAACCTATAAACAGGAAAAGAGTCGAACACGATAAATAATAAATTTAAAGTTGATTAAAAGCAGCTGCATTGGCCAGCAAAGAGAAGTGTTCCTGTTTTCGGGGGGAGTGGCTGAAATGACCTGACGCTCCGCGGCGGAGCGCAGCAGCAACAGCAGAGGACAGCAGGAATGTGGACGTCTCATTACGTGGACAGGTTTAGTAATTGGCTGGCGGGCCCTGCATCAGTCCCACAGCTCACTGCGGAGCCGCAGGATCGTTTGTGTGTGTCGGCACACAGGAGGGACGCTGTAATAGGTTAACACTTTATTATCTCCTCCGAGGAGGCTCGCTCCTCAGGCTGCCGAGGAGCAGCTCCGGGTTTGGAGGAGCTGCTCTTGAGACGGTTTGGCCGCGACCACTTGTTTAGCTCGTCCTCCTCCCTGACATTTCAGGGGAGGGTCTTTCTGGCATCTGTTTACAAGCTCTCTGATAAGCCCAGAAACATGTTTTGTGTCGAACTAAAAGGGAGCAAAGGGAGAGGGAAGGCCTGAACTAATTATCACTTGCAAAGTTTTAAATAATAACCAGCTGTTTTCTAAATTCAAATGTTCTGTCCTTCAAAGAGAAGCCAGGGTTTGGCATTAAAGCATGTTTGGATTGTAAAACATTCTGATATCTTACATTTCATAATATCTGTTGTATTCAGTGATTTCAACACAAAATTATCCACGGTTGTTGTTAGTTTGTCCATCTTATTTAACTCCTAAATGGTCACAAACAAGTGTTTAATTGTTTGAGCTGAACAGCGCCCTCTAAAGGAAAAGTGAAGGATTGCATCATGGTTTGAGAACTGTGGATTTCTTTTCAGCTTAATATAACTGACAAGTTTAACACATCTTGCCTAACAAGAGTCAAATGGCTCATTTGTTTGGGTAGTTTGGGATTTTAAAAACTAAACTTCAAACTATTGATACTAACAACTACAATTTGAAAAACAAACTATAAAACTATCAAAAAGAAACAACAAAACCTCTGTTTTTTTTTTTCAATTCTGTCCTTCTCATTGTGCTGTTATAAGTTGATCCTTTAGTCTTTTTGTTTGCTTGTTTCGTTGAGAAAACTTTTGTTTGTACTCTAACTTGTGATCTTGGTGGTTGCTGTGATAATTTCTTGTCTTTAATATGTCCACCTTCTGAAGTGTTTTATTTTTGATTTGCCTGACAGCACATAAAAAATGAACCTTTGAAACTTGTTTTAGTTTTACTGAATGTTCTACGTTTCTGTCTATAAAACAGCTGTTGAGTTAAATGTTAAGTTGTGTTGTTGTGCCTGATTAGATGCTCTACATTTTAAAGAGATTTAAAGGGGCAATATTATGTGTTTCTCAGGCATGCATTTAAATACTATACCATACTAAAGTATCTATGTCACCTTTAGTTGTTACTAAAATGCTGTTTTTATGTTTAAATAGAAAATAAACTTATCTTCTCATCACTTCCTCTTCTTAAATGCCTTGAAATTGGCCTCTGTCTCTTTAAGAACCACCTTCCACTTCTGTCTCGTCCATTTCAGTGCGGGGGGAGGGAGGGGGCTATGGTGCAGTTTACTTGGCATCTGAAAATACATTTCCTCAAAAGGTATTTTGAATCCGAAAAGAGCAAGAAGTAGTGGAGGTCAGCAGACAGTTTAAGTTTCACTTTCACTTTCACTGAGAGCCTGCAGAGCTCATGGGCGCAAGTAGGGGTCTCTGCGGACGAGTGGGCGTGTCCCAACGAAAGGCGATTCTAAAACGACACATCTGATTTGACGGACTTTTTAAAGGGACACACCTGAGTGGACAAGCAAAAAAAGGGGCGTCACCGTACGGCACCACCTGATTGGACAAGAACAAAAGGGGCGTTACTGTACGGCACCAATTTTTCTGGACACCCCTACTTGAGTCACATTTCTCCTGGTTAACCTTAGTGCTGGGGTCAGGGTCAGGCTGTATACGGGTCAAGCAGGGTCCAAGGATACTGTCATGTAGGCCTCGTAGCCCACAGAGTTTATGCTTTAGACACGCCCACTCTTGTGTCACGCCCACTTTGATTCTGCAGTTAACCCCTTCTCCATGGGTCGGGTGTGTGGGGTGGGGAGGTGTGCGCCGTGAAGAGGAAGCTCGGATTAAAGACACGTCCCAGGGGCGTTCTGGTCCCCACCTGTCGTTTTGCTCCTCAGCATGGCTTCCTAAAAACGCTGCAGGATTTCTCAAACATGCATGAATGAGTCAAAGCAAGGCTTTGGGCATGTTTTTTATGAGAGTATAACATTATAACATGAAATAAAACTCAAAAAAGGTTGATTTTACATGATATTGCCCCTTTAATTACCAAATGTTTTCATCTCTGAATGTAGGAGGAAGTTAAATATGTAAGTCTGCCTCTTCAGCATATTTTCAGCTGGTTTGGAGGCTAAAACATCCTCCCTTACCACCGCAGCTGCAGCGTCTCACTAATCAGGGATTTTATTCATATCAGAGTTGAACTCCTAGCTTCTGCTCACACGAGCCTCACTCCTCCGGAGCTCCGTCTCTTATCTGTCGAGGCGAGCAGAGGTTACGCTCTCCCAACCCTCCCTCCCCCCGCCCCCGGCTCACGCTGAGATTAATAACGTGGCTGAAAATCTTCCCTGGGTTTTGCTTTCAGGGTGACAGAGGAGGTGAGCGAGTGCTGCAGAAGAAGTGGACGACCTTCCTGAAGGCTCAGCTGCTGTGCTCCCTCCCCGACGACGGCTTCCCCTTCAACATCATCCAGGACATGTTCGTCCTGAAGCCCACGGGCGACAGCTGGGAGAGCACCGTCTTCTACGGCGTCTTCACGTCACAGTGGTGAGACACGGAGACGGGGCGGCGGGTCGGACCGGCCTCCAGCTGCGTCACGCCACGTCACGCGTCTGCACCTGTCTGTCTGCAGGTATAAAGGAGCGTCGGGCAGCTCGGCGGTGTGCGCCTTCAGCATGGCGCAGGTGGAGGCAGCCTTCAACGGCCGGTACCGAGAGGTGAACAGAGAGACCCAACAGTGGTACACCTACAACCACCCAGTACCAGAACCACGACCCGGGGCGGTGAGTCCTGATGACAAACATCCTGTTTCGGCTCAGAAAAACTAGTTTTGTTCCGCTTCAGTATGTTTTTTTAAAGATTCACAAATGTTTGCTTTACTGGAAACGAGAAGGGATTCATATCTTTTTAAGGGGGTTCTGTGGGAAAGTTGTGAGCAATCAATATCTTACCTGTTGTAGGTGAAGTGGTTTGATTTGGTTTAAATTGATGGCTAGTCTTACATCTGGCCATCTTACAGAAGATTATGTATTCTTACAGGAAATGCCCCAAGCTGTAAGTTAAATGCTACAGCTAGCTGCAAGACTGCTGTTTACACTCCCCGCAAAAAACTATAGAGTTCTAAGTAAATAATTGTGTAAGATGAAACTGATAACTATGAAACTTTTTAAACAATAGTGTCTGCATAAAAGGCATGAAGCTTTTAAGACTGGAGGTGTTTTGTGATGACAGCAATCCGCTTTGTTTTTTGCCCTGCCTAAACTAGCCGTTAGCTCGTCAGTCTGGTCAGAAAAAAAATCCAGTGTCTCCAAACTCAGTTTGTTCAAAATCAGTGTGTGAATGTGAGTGTGAATGAATGATACATGAAAATTGTAAAGTGTCTTTGAGGGTCTCGAAAAGCGCTATATAAAACTAATGCATTATTATTATTATTATTATTATTATTATTAT
>NW_013952471.1:331160-342225 GCF_001266775.1 Austrofundulus limnaeus
CCATACATACAAAGAAATCAAACCATAAATGTCCAGAAATGATGTTATTTGTAATAATGTGGAATGTATGTATGGATCACTTGGGTTGTTACCAACATCTGGTGAAAATTTCATGTCATTAGCACCTCTAGTAATATATTTACTGAGAAAAATGTTGACGTGTTCAATACTTATTTTACCTGCTGTAAATATGGGATGATGAAGACCATAAAGATCAGTTACAACCTGAGGGCAGGAAAACAAAGTTTAAACAAAAAGCCTGACAGCAGAGAGTGAAGCTCTCATCTCTCCTCCCTGCAGTGCGTGACCAACCACGCCAGACAAATGAGCATCCACTCGTCCCTGCACATGCCGGATAAAGTGCTGAACTTTGTGAAGGACCACTTCCTGATGGACGGCGTGATCCGCAGCGCCCCCTTGCTGCTGAAGCGCAGCGTGCGCTACACGCAGATCGCCGTGCACAAGATCCAGGGCATGGAGCGGGCTTACGACGTGCTCTTCATCGGAACGGGTGAGGGTCTTCCTCCCCGACGACTCGCGTCTTGCTCTGCAGTCGCTTCTAACCCTTCTCTCTGTTGGTTTCAGATGACGGGAAGCTCCACAAAGCCATTAACGCCAACGACAAGATGCACATCATCGAGGAGCTGGTTCTGTTCGCAGAGCCTCAGCCCGTGCAGCACATCGAACTGGACTCTCAGCGGGTAGATAACACCGCAGAGCTAAATTAAAACGCTGTAACTTCATATACGTCTGCAAGAGCCTCTGAAGTCCTCTTTAAATCAGTTCATGTTGAGTGTTTTAATCATTTCAAACTGGCTGCAGAGATTTTCCCTCTGCAGGGCCCATTTCATTCAGTTAGCTGTAAGTTATAGCTCTGTGTGGAAGACGAGGTTTATTATACTCTCTGGCACTTTACCCACAGCTTAATTTCATTTTCTTTATTTTTCTTGTTGTTATTACATAAAAAGACCTTTTCCAGAGTCTAAACTGCCAAACTTATCTGCAAATAAGTAATTCTAATAAAGCAAGAAATGATTTTATGTGAGGAAAGTCGAAGCTCCAAACAGTTCACAGTCTCTACGCTGTGACGAGAGGTGATTTTATGTAACACGTTTGTTAAAACGAAACGCGTCAAGGCGAATAAAAGAAGAAGAAAGTTCTTTAAAGCATGCGCTGAGCTTGTGAGTGTGTTCAACCCAACACACGATCACAGTCCAAATGACTCATTTTTGGCAGGAAGACGGCCCAGCTGGTCGGCGTTAGCTCTGTGTGTACGTTATGAGTAATTGTTTCAGTGTGCCGTCCCTTTTTGAAGTCAGAAACCCAAACCCGGCCCTCGACCCTGCAACTCATTTATTCATGTTCTTCTCTTTTTTTTTTTTCTCCCTGCAGGGTTTGTTGTTCGTCTCGTCGTACTCGGGCCTGGTGGAGGTTCCCGTGGCCAACTGTTCCAACTACCTGAGCTGCGGCGAGTGCGTGTTGTCCAGAGACCCCTACTGCGCCTGGAACGGGTCGGTGTGCCGGGACGTCAGGATGGCTCCGCCCGACAGGTGAGCGGTCCCACGCGGGCTGCCGGAGCTCGTAGCGGTGTGACGTGGTGCGCACGGCCAGGCAGGTGTAAGGTTATGCAGGTTTTAACCATAAAATCATATTTAACAAGGTTCAGTGAGAGGACTGGAGGGAGATATTTTAAATCACAACATGGCGACCGCTTGGAAAAATGTGGAAGGAGCTATTTAGAAAACATATACATGTATGTAAACATACCTCCTGTCAGTGGCTTCTTAAAGACAGAAGGATTCTGTCAACTCATCCAGCAGTGTTCATATTTCAATCAGAAGAAATAAGATGTTATTTTTGAAAGAAATCCTACAAATCTATGAAGTTCCCTGTCGTGTTTGAGAAAAGCTTCTTTTAAAAGGAGAATCAGTCTCTTCATGATGTAAACTGGTTTTAAAGGGATTCATGATCAGTTGTAACATTAGGCTTTATTTGATAAACATATATTTTAACTGTAAAATAAAGACTGTAAAAATACTGTAGGATGTTTAGTTTTTATCATTTTAAAACAAAGTTTAAAAGTATATTACACGGACGGAGCCATTTTATTTACACGCAGAGCATTCTGGGTAAATGATGACGTGGATAGGTCATCGGTGTGAGGCTGCTAGCGAGCTATATCCACCCTGAAGGTTAATCTTGGACAATATCTGATGATCGASTCTTTTAAATGAAACCAGAGAGCGTTGACAGAGAGGAGAAGGTAGAAAAGACTCAGCCTGGAACTGAAAATATGGATGGAGGACAACAGAGCTGCTTCATGGAAGAAGAACCTCAGCTTAGTCTGTTAGCTTCAGTGTTAGCCCCGACGCTATCACCATATATATGTATTAGCTCAGTGCTACACATTCTCCTCTCATCACTGAGGTCCTCCATCCACATGACAGAGAGGGGAACAAAAAAATGACTCAGCTGCAACTGAAAATATGGATGGAGGACCTCAGTTTAGCTTGTTTGTCATGCTAGCACTGAGCTAATACATATAAGGTAATATAGCGTCAGCGCTAAAGCTAACAGGCTAAGCTGAGGTTCTTCTTCCATGAAGCAGCTCTGTTGTCCTCCATCCATATTTTCAGTTACAGACTGAGTCATTTCTACCTTCTCCTCTCTGTCAACGCTCTCTGGTTTCATTTAAAAGAGTCGATCATCAGATATTGTCCAAGATTAACCTACAGGGTGGATATAGCTCGCTCACACAGAGGACCTATCATCATTTACCCAGAAAGCTTTGCGGGTAAATAAAATGGCTCCATCTTACAAAACTAAACAGCCTACAGTATTTTGACTCTTTATTTTATAGTTAAAATAAATGTTTATCAAATAAAGTCTAATGTTACAACTAATCATGGATCCTTTTAAAAGGAGTAAAATATACTTTTTCTACAAGGTGCCTGTCATTCCTCTCACCCTGTGGTTCTGTTGCAGCCACTGGCAGCAGGACGTGGAGGAGGCGGACACGTCAGCCATTTGCAATGCGACAATTTCCAGCCCCAGATCTGCCAGACCAACAGCTGCCCGTGAGTTTCCTCTGCCTCTCCCACGAACGACACACGTTTAGAGTCTAAAACAGTCCAGTAACAAGCTCGGCTACCTATTCTGTACACAACTAATGAACAAAACAAATATATTATTGAATATTTATAGTCTGTATGAAAATTTGATACGCACTTATTTCATGTACCCACACACAAAAATATTTATTAATAATAAATAATATCGTATTCATTCATTAAAACAAGAAAATCTATACATAATAAAAAAACCAAACACAATTTATAAGAGAAATGAAAGGAAGCAGAGAGAAGAAAAACCTTATAACATCTGCCCCTTTTTTCCTCTAAAATAAATTCTAATAATAATAATAATAATAACAATAATACAATACCAGCATGATATTTTAAAAAAAACGACACCATGTTTCAATACTGAGGTATACCACAATACTTTCATACCTCCTGAGTCATACATGGCTCTTTGATCGACCTCAGTTTGGAGGAACAGTTTAACTCTGACCGGACCGACGAGCTAACGGCTAGTTTGAGCAGGTTTAAGACCAAAGTGGGTTTCTGCCCTCGTAAGAGTCCACCCTCAAAAATATCAGAACTTCATGCAAAGGCTCCTCAGTCCAGTCAGAACTTAACAGTTTGTTTTACCAAACTGAGGTTGTTCAAAGAGCTATCTACGACAGGTAAGATATTAACTGCTCATAACCTTTCCACAGAACTCCACTAACTGTTAATTTAATGTCCTTCAGAGGCATGCTGCAGCTTGACGAGTAAAGATGTTGACAAAATGGAAACCAGAGCTCCTTATTTGACCGTGATGTTTTATTCAGGACTCTGCGTTCACCGTCTTGGACTAATTGGACTTGGAATCCTGGTCTAATCAAAAACTCTTCAGTCAGCTTTTTGCAGAAAATTGTTGATTTCGACACAAAATCACCGGATGTGCTTTTTTTTTCTTTTCCTCCTTGCACTTGTAGCACAAATGTGTTTTCATGATGATGAGGAGCAGTGAAGATAAAAAAAAATGCAGCCTGAATTAGAAACAGGATGAATCTTAGAGGCAGGAGAACTCCTTTTAAGGTAGATTCTGGGAATTTGTGGCTTTCAGACCTAAAATGTAGAGAAGGAAACCAAAAAAGAGCAAAATAATAAACATGATTTATTCATGTATTTCTTAGCAGAATAAGACTTCATTTAAAATATTGTTTGTTTTCTGCAGGTGGTTCCCGTTGCAAGCCCATTACAATCCCAGCCAACACATTTCGAGTCCTGCCCTGTAAGCTGCGCTCCAACCTGGCTCAGAGGAAGTGGCGCTACAGCGACCGCTCCAGACAGTTCCTGTACGCCACCCCGGAGGGGAACCTGGTGGTGGTGGCCCAGTCCGAGCACACGGAGACGTACGAGTGCTGGTCCGAGGAGGAGGGCTTCCGCCAGCTGCTGGCCAACTACTGCGTGAGAGCGGAGCCCCGCCTGGAAAGCACCACCCCCGTCGGACACTCGCGCACGCCCCACTTCCCCCGGGAGGAGACCATCATCCTGCCGGGCGAGTCTCGCTCCCAGCAGGTCCACACCAAGACCTACTGGAACGAGCTGATTGTGGTGTGCGCCCTGTTGGCGTTCTCCCTCGTCGTCTTCTCCTTGTTCGTCGTCTACAGGAACCGGGACCACATGAAGTCCATGCTGAAGCAGGGCGAGTGCCCCAGCATGCAGCAGAAGAAGCCCAGGATGGTCGGGAAGCCCGCGGAGAGCCTGCCCCTCAACGGCAACACCGTCCCCGTCTCACTTTCGGACCACAAGGGCTACCAGACGCTGGACGACGTCTACGTCTGCAGCACGCCCACGCACGAGTCCTCCCCGGACAACAGCAAGAGCTTCTCCGAGTCCTCGGACAGGCGGCCGCTCAACGCGAAGGAGAGCCACGTGGAGTACTCCCCGACCTGCCCTCGGCCCAGAGTCCGGTTAGGCTCCGAGATCAAAGACTCCATCGTGTGAGACACTCACGGTACGGACCACCCAGCACCGGAGAGGAAACCCTGACATCCTCCCACGTCACGGCGCATCTTTTTCTTTCAGCCATCTCAGCTCTGATCAGTGAGGAGGGCGTGTTTGTTTCATGTTTCCACTCCGAAGCCAGAGGTTGGGCTGGTTTGTCGCTGCGGCACAACACGTCAGCATCAACCACAAAAACCATGGCAGCTGCTAATATGATTCCATCGGTCTGTTTCTGAACTCTTCTCGTGGCCTCTAACAACCTGTGTGTGTGTCTGTGTGAGAGAGAGAGCAAAGGGCTGGGTAATATAAGGGACACAGTTAATACCACCTTACACAGAACACATGTTTCTGTGTGGAGCGGCGTCTCTGTTGGGTACGCATCGTGAAACGTCTGTCGAGTCAAAAAGCGTCGATGCTCGCCCAGCTCTTCTTTGAGTAATCTTGCACAGCTTCTGCAGAAGGTGGCGCCTCCACACTTCTGCTTTTCTGCACACGCAGGCTCCAGCGACGTGGTGACGAGGAGTTCAGGTTAAAGTGAAATTCATTTTCCTTGTCATTCAGCACATTTTGTTTCCCCTTTTTGTGCGGAGTAAATGTGTGAGCCGAAACCTGAGGCAAAGGTTGGGAGACTGCGCTGCTGTTGGAGGACATCAAGACGGGACACAAAAAAAAGCAGCTTATTCTTGTCCTCTGAGGCCTAAACACTGTCATTTACCTCCTGAATGTATGCTTGTTGTGGAAATGTGGTCACCCGCAAAAACTGCTCCACTTTAAAAGGAAAACATTCTGCTCATCTGGTCGTTTGACGGGATTGAAAGGAAGCTGCCACTGTGGGTTCAGACACAAAACCCAGATGAGCTTCGGAGGAAAGAATACAGAAAGGTGGAAAATATGGAAACAGCGTCACCTTTTTGACATATTCAGGGCAGCACTGAAATCACCACATGTACTGTGCCAAAAAATAACAACAAATAAAAATAATAATGACTAAATCTAAATGCAATAGTGCCATCCTGTCACGGCCACGTCACGGTTTGCATCAATCATCCTTTAAGAGCACACGGTGATGGATCCAGGGTCGGGTTTTCCACTAAATGTATTGTGGCACTAATAATAAATAAATGTGAAGGTCAAAGTTGGGAGTTTCTCTTAAGACTGTTAGCTCATAGCAGTGTTTGTAAAAGCGGTTTCTCTTCATGTTGAGTTTGAGTCGGGCCAAAAAAACAACATGGAGGTTCACCATGTGCTTGTCTGCCTTCATTCTGAAACTTATCCAAGTACTTTGCAGACACCAGAGTTAAAGTGGGATGGACAGGACAAACGATATAAAGTCACAAAACAATACTTGGCACAAAAAGTCAATAAGTGCGTGTTTGGTAGGTTGTTTCTTTGTTGTAACAATGCTACTTGGCAATAAATCTTAAACAAACTGGCAACACCTGGAGGTACCAGAAGCTTTAAACAAGTGTGGAAGTTCAGAGTAGAAAGAAGCTGAAAAGGTTTAACATCAAAACTGTTTATGCGAGTTAAATTTGAACAGATGACCTTTGCAGAAAGTAGGACAACAAAAGTAAAAAATGAGTAGAAAGATTAAAAAAGGTAAAAAAAACCCTGAAAAGAGCAAAACAGTAGCTAAAATTAGAAAAAGAAGCTAAAAGTAGATGAAAGTTAAAATTGATGGGGAAACGAGAGAGAAATTTTTCAAAGGAGCAACAAAAAAGAAACAAAAGAAGAATTTGCAGTTTTTAAAAAAAATGCTGAAACTAGCCTAAAAAACTTTAAAAAGTGGCTGAAATCAGCTTAAAGAAACAAAGCATGTTTGCTGAATTAAGCTGTAAGAAGCTAAAGTTCTCACAAAAAGCTTAATTTGGCACAAATTAGCTAAAAAGTTGCTAAAAACACACTAAAAACAGCTGAAACTAACAGCTGCTAAAAGAAGCACACAAAGCCTAAATAAGCAGAAAGAAGCACAAAGTTTACATTTGCAGAAGAATATCAAACGATCAGAATAATGACTAAAAAAGCAGAAAAAAGTAAAAAGTAGAAGCTGAAGGAAGCTAAAATTAGCACAAAGCAGTTTTAAAAAATTGAATGAACATTTTAAAAAGTTTTAAGGGTGTTTGTGACATTTTAAATGAGAAAAAAATGGCAGAAAAAGCTAAACGTCTCTAAGTATAATACTGTAACGCTCTCAAAGAGCTGAATGTTTCGATATTTAAACTGTTGAAGTAATTAAAAAACTGTGGAACGAGACGTGCCAAAAAACACACAGAAGAAAAGAAGGATTTCAGAAGCTGTTTGGCAATAGCAAAAAAATATTTGGCAATCCTTTCATGTGTGCAACCCACATACTCAGCTCTACCGTTCATCCCACAAATGCACGTTCCTTACAAATGTGGCATCATTTAAAAGGGATATGAACAGGCTTTCCAACGACTTATCCAGCATTGTTACAACAAAGAAATGATCTTCCAAAGACTAATTTCCTTCCTTTTTTGTTCTGTTTATTTATAGCTAATGTTAGAGGGAGCAGATCAGGTTTAGAGACCACCTTCAGCTGAGCTGTAACACAATGCAACGAGGGAGATGTAGCCTTTATCCACCTCCAGTCCACCAGGTGACACATCTGATGGCTTTCACCACACCTGTTGGAACAGAAAGCACACATAATCAGGGTTAAAGGATTGCACATTTCATTTCAGTAAAATTGGATAATATTTCAGCAAACGCAACTACTGAGACCAGAAGGAGCTGCTAAGAAACGCCTTTTAAAAAAAAAACATGTTCCAGGGACCAGTGCAGCCATCCCCAGCTCTCCTTACAAACAAACATTTCCAAAGATGCAGAAAACCGATGACAAGTCAGTTTGAGAAGGATTTACTCGAGGCTAAACAGGTCTTAGATCGTGTCACCACTTCACTGTACTGATCAAGTAAAGCCTTCAGTATATATTCCAGTATCCTACATGAGTATTTTGATATCTAATTGCTGAGTTGACAAATGAACGGCACGGCGTATTGTGCAACAGAGGTCAGTGTTTTCTTTATTTTCTTTTTTTTTTTTTCACATTTTTGATTGTGTAAATAAAGTACCTGTGCTTAATATTGTGTGTCGTTAAGGGACGTTGTGCAAGATGTGTTGTAGAGGTAGTCTTAAAACTAGAGAGTGGACACTGCTGAGTATTTTTTTTTTTCATAGAGCTTTACTGCCGACATCAGCGTACATTTCACTCAGTTCAGCACCTTCTGAGTTTTTTTTTTTATCAAGCACATCAAGACAGGAGAAGTGTTTGTGTTTTACATTCAAGTTATTCAGGATCGGTTGAAAAAAGTCTGAAATTACCTTATTAATTAAAGAGAGTGAGGAAAAGATTGTAGATACTCATGTTTGTGCTAAATGCTAACATAATCTAGGTGATGTGCAAAAAGGTGGTTTCCCTCTGAGTCTGGTGCCTCTAAAAAGTTAAAACGTTCATGTTTTTTATTTTATTTAAGCAAAGTTTTGTCTGAATTTATGGACAATTGTAAAAATTAAAAAAGCTGCCAAAATTTTTAGGAAAATGGTAACTTTAGCAAGTTGTATAAAGCTGTGTACTAGCTAAATCCAATACAGATGAAGCTTTAAGTAGAGAAGTAGTTTCCTATATTTTTTTTTGACTGACTAGCTGAAAACATGTCAGGTATGTGAATTCTGGTGATAATTTTATGTTTTCATGCTTTTTAAATGACAAATTCACACCACAGCGTAGCAGCTAATGCTAATAGCTGCTTATTGGTGTACGATCAATAACTATGGGCTTAAACTAAGCAAGGCAGAAACTAGTCCCTCTTTTTTATAATTTTATGTCAATTTGTGACACATTGTGTAATTTATTTTTAAGTAGAAGCTGTATCCCTTCTGGTCATTTAAAATTCTTCCCGCCTACTGCAGCTTCCTGTATATTTAAGCTCTTAGTCCTGAAAACATCCAGAAAATAGTCTTAAAACTGTAATATTTGGCATTTTAGTGTTTTATTATTCATAAATGAAATAAATAATGATTTATTAATTATTAATGAGAGCAAAATAGCTGCTTCAATTCATTTTCTATGTATGCTAGGCTAAGCTAAGCTAACAGGCTTTTAACTTTAAGGCACAAAAATGAGTATCACTCTCAGTCTTCCCCCACAAGAAACCAAATAATATTTTTTGTGACTTGACTAATGTAGACTGAAAAAAAAATAAACGGGAGTATCATAGTTGACAAGTTTAAACTGTGTCTTAAAAAAATAACCTATGTTGATGTGCTTGATGGATAAACACCTCTACAAAATAAAAGCCTCTGCAGTCGATGGTTGCTCTGCCTTAAGCCGTGAGCAGCCCCGTACCAACACCCTCATCAGTGACATGATTGTAGCCCCTCACTGGGCACGCCTAACTCCACAACACGGGTCAATAATATATTTACAGTATGTTTTATTTGAGTAATAACTTCTCTGCCTACAAACAGAACTGAGAGTCGCTCAAACTCTTAAGTTAAAAAAAGATATATATATACATATATATACATATAAATATATGAATGGAGTTAAAACTACCAGGTTTTATTGCACCGAAATCTGGTGCAAAAACAAAATCATTTGACCTCACAGGTTAATATAAGTCAAACTGTCCTAAATGTGTGTATTTATTACCGACGTGCTTTTCCAACGAGAAGCAAACTGCTGCATCAAAACTGGTGACTTTGAGCTTCTCCTCAGTTCTAAAACAGTGTTCTGGACATGATTGTAGCCATATATATATATATATATATATATATATATATATATATATATATACATATACACACACACACATTCAGGATTCATCCAAAATGTTCATAACTACAAACAAACAGTAGAAGCAATGAATGGTTTGTGCTGCATGATGTAGTTCTGCAGCACAGCTCCACCTTCCTCCATCATCATCATCATCAGCTTAATGACTGATTAACTATTAGACAAATGTGGTCTTGCCTGCATGATTTCTTTTTGTTTTTTTATTATTGTTGTGTACAAATAACATTGTGAATTGTATTTTTTGTATCATTGAGATTGTGACTGTTGTTTTTATTATATTGTACATAAAAAGCACTTTATTTTAATTTTTTAAGATAAAAGAATAAAATACATGTTTCGACATGAGTCTTAAAGTCTTTTTTTACAGATTTTTTACCATTATTTTTAATAATCTGCTTCTTTACCGAGCCGTCAAATTTAAAACTTTATGTAAATTTCTCAAAGTCTAGAAATAAACGGTTGGTAGAATTGTAAGATTCTAATGCGTTTTAGGTTGTTTTGGCAAGTAATACTTTTTATTTTTATTTTTTATCATCTGTTTTCTCAGACCAAATTTCTACTCAGTTCACAGAATAATCCCAGGAACGAGGCAGGCCAAGTTGAATTTCTCTTGGATATTTGTGTCCCTTTTTACTCAACATCTAACATTCAGAGAGCCAGGAAGACCTATGATGTACTTTTAGAATAAAAATGTTTGATTGTAAAAATAAAAGACAAGAATGCAGGAAGGAATTAAAGAGTGGGGGAGGTTTGATATCAAATCTTAAGTCTCAAAATCCAGACGTTTACAATGATTCATTTCATTCTAAGAAACTGAATAATTTTCTCCACATGTAAAAGTTTTTGTTTGTTTCTGTCTCTGCTGACGTCCTCTGACATGTTCAGTTTATTTCCAGCTGCAGCTCATCTGCAGCCACCAAGTGTTTGATGAAGAACAAAAACTGTAATTTGTTCTTCTTCAAAAACACATCACTGCTCTGTGGAAAGAGACTTTATTATTATTATTATTATTATTTGCCATGACAGCCTTAAAAGCAGTAAGAGCACTGAAGATGGGTCGTGGCTGGGTCTTCCAGCATGATAACGACCCAAAACACAGCCAGGGCAACTAAAGAGCGGCTCCGTAGGAAACATCTTAAGGTCCTGGAGTGGCCTAGCCAGTCTCCAGACCTGATTTCAATAGAAAATCTTT
>NW_013952471.1:343480-345733 GCF_001266775.1 Austrofundulus limnaeus
TCTTCTACAAGCTTTACAAGTGGGAAAACCTGAAAAATCAACAAGTGTTTCAAATACTTGTTCTCCCCACTGTATCAGTTTGACTATGATACCTTGAACAAGCTGAACCCGATCAGAACCTGAGTTTAACCAGACTTGTAGTGAAGCACATGCCAAACTCAAGGCCTGTGGGCCAAATGGTTCTCGCCACAGCCCTCTATGTGGCCCACGAGAACTTTAAAGGTGTCCTAAATTAAGCCAACGTTGACCATAAACATCTCCCATAATGCACGTGGATTATTTACCCAGGAAATAATGGCGTCCCACCACTATATGGAGGTTCACAAGTGGCCAAAGAAAATAAGGAAATTTCACAATCTGCAAGGAAGAATTAAATTAACATGTGCCACATATGGTAAGTCAGACACTTAAAACATTATTAAAAAGAAAATTAAAGAAAAATGGCAGAAAGAGTGGGAAGTGGTTGTAAAGGGAAGTTAGTTCTATAAAATCTAGAAAATATCAGGAAGGAAGAACAGAAATGAGGAATCTTTAACAAGAAAAAAGCAACATAGCCTTGTAAAATTATTAGGAAAAAGTTATTTTGATGTAAGTTAAGATTGTTTTTCATATTGAGTTAATTAAAAGAATGTATATTTTTGTTGTTGTTTTAGTTTGGTATTCCTGTTTCACACTCCTTATCAGTGGTAATGCACCAAATGATGTTTGCCAATCGCCAATAAAAAAAAGAAAAAGAAAAAAGAGGAAATTTCACTGCGTTTTCAACAGCTACTTTTGCTGCGGCCCAGTTGTACTGGGAAGTGGGAACCTCCCACTAACAAGTCAAATTTAAATTGAAAAGCCCCTCTTAGTGGGAGAGTTCAAAATTCTACTCACCACAACTCAACAGTGAGTAAAACTCTTAGCTTCAATTTAATAGTATTATTTATTTCATATTTACTAAGTCGTACACGTAGTTCAGTGTTTATAAGAGAACAGGTTGAAAACGTTTCTATGCAAGAAATACCAGGTAGAGCTCAGTTATTGACTGTTAGCGGAGGACGAATGTGACGTTTTGTTTTTAGTTGATGTGAAACACAAAACGTGGGAGTTAGTTGCAGCTGGTCCTTCGAGGACCACCACACTGCTGGTGTGGCCCAGTGTCCCTTCAGTGTCCCGTCTGGGCCTGAATACTGACCACGTCCATGTTTCTTGTTTGTTTTCTGATTGTTGCACCTTCAAACTGTTCAGCACCATTGATTTCTCAATAATCAGTGAAACATTTAAAGAGCTGTCGTTGGATAGATGAGTGAAAGTTTAGACAAACAGGAGCGTAACGAGTCTGAAACCTGGACCTCGTCCTTCATAAAGCAGGTTGATGCTTCTTCCTCGGTGCGTTTACATCTTAAAGTCAGAGGGCAGGATTCTCTCTGTATGGATATACCTGAGCTGACGGCAGCTTTTTATTCTTCCAGTGCGTTCTAATCAGAGCTTCTTGCCTGGTCTGTTTATAAAAACATGATAATAAAGCCTCCAGTCAGCCTGTTTTCAGCTGTGAGCTGCAGTCAGATCTATGTGGAGCTGCTCTGAGCAGAGTGTTGTGGATGATGGAGGACACGGTTTGCATGTTTCTTACATTTAAACAACCGGCTGATTCTGCATTTTGTCCCTCGTCACTATTCAGCTCCACAGCTGCTCTCCTGCTCAGGAAGATTTGTTATTTTTAAGGAGATAAATTTGTCCCTGGAGGCACGTTGCCATCTTCACAACTGAGGACTTAAACTTGCCGGAGCAAAAAAAAAAAAGTTTTGAGTTTTTTAAATCTCATAAACTCAGATCCATTTAGTGGCTTTATAAACTCTGTAAAATGTTCATGAAGAGATTTGAAACCATGAAAATGTGTTTGTTTACAGGAAGGCAGTGTTGTATAAAGTACCACAAAATGATACTTGAGTAAAAGTACAAGTGTGCTGTATAAAGTAACACAAAATGATACTTGAGTAAAAGTACAAGTATCTTACCAAAAAAAAAAAAATTACTTTGGTAAAAGTTAAAGTCTCCTTTAGGAATATTACTTGAGTAAAAGTCTTATCTAGTATTTTTGTACTTAAGTATCAAAAGTAAAAGTATTGATTTAAAATGAGCAGTTAGATTTTCTGTAATGACATTTATTAGGAGGAGACCTCCCCCAGAAATGACTATATTGTTTTAAAATAATTAATTGATGTTAAATTTAGGATGCACTAGTCCAGCTGTTTCAGTTTATATCAAGGC
>NW_013952471.1:347482-358821 GCF_001266775.1 Austrofundulus limnaeus
TATCAGATCAACTAAACATGGGCATAGTAACAATATTTTTATACTACATTTATCCATTTTAAATACACTAACTTCACTCCTTTGTAACAACTAAGGCAAAAATGTAATAAATCTTTTCAGGACCCCAACTTTGGGAAACACTGATTTAAAGGACTTTAACAGGCTTTCTAACGATACAAGAATCATTAAAATAAATAATCTACCCAACATATTTACTTACTTTTGGGCCAAGTATACGTAGGAGTTTAACTCTGACACAAAAAATATATTTAATATTCTAATTTTTTAAAAATGCACCAGTATATTAATTTGTTTTAAACTGTACTCTTGGTTTCCTGCCACAAACACAAAAAGGCAGATTCAACACCGCCCTACTGCTGTTACAGGTTCTTCAAGCTTGTGATTTTCTCAGGATTATGAAGTGCTTCTGATTAAATATTAATAAACCCCATTAAAAACCAGTTAAATCCCATCAAGATCAGTTTTTTAACACCACAACATCACTAAATGTGGAGTGACCCAAGAGTAAAAAGTCAACAAATTCCCTGCTGGATTCTAAACATGGCAAACGCAGAATACTGAGTATTAATATCCACTATTTATAGATTTTGTTTACAACCTAAACTTTGCCAACAGGAAGACGTGTGTGATACTGAACATGTACCGAGAGAAAATATTCAAACACTTTTTTTTAATTATTAATGTGGCAAAAAGCTGCATAAACTCCAACAACAAGCATTCAGAATCACCCAACAGAATCAACTAAAAAGATACAGTTTATTTGAAATCAGCAAGGGACACTTTTTGTACAAAAATACACAAATGTTACATGTTTTGCATCCAGATTTATTCCAACTTGCTCCCGCTCAGACCACTGGTGCTTCTCTGCATGCAGCACCAACGTGGGTGAAGCCCAAACTCAGACAGTTTCACCATGTAAAACAACAGATCCAAAAACAAAAATAAGGATTAAATGCCATTTGCCACAGGGAACAATGTCGGATCCCGGGGGGTTCTTGAGTCTAGACAAAAACTTGGCGGATCCATTCTTATCAGGAAGAAACGCGGGACTTTCTCTGAACGCCAAAGTTAAATTCATCTTCGTTTACTTGGACTTTGTGCTGCTTTTCCCTCCATCGTCTGCCTTTTTCTGCTTCTGTTGCATTATTTCAGCATCCCTTGGAGGAGGGAGGGAGACATGATGTTAGAAAACAAAGAGAAACCTAAGCAACACGTTCAAATAAATTATCACCTTGTACATGTAAAATCAAAACCTGCTCTCAGAAATGAACTGAAATCCTGCACAAGTCTTACTGTAGAGGTAAAATAAGATCACAGGGTCCTTTTCGAAAATATAAACTATAAAACTCTCAACATACCTCTGTTTCCGTGCTGCAGCAGAGAGACCGTCTTCGTTACGCTTCCCTTTATGGGTCTCAGTTTGCTTTTTGGCATTCTTCTGGCGTGCAAGCTCACGTTGGTTTCCTCCTGCACAATAAATACACAAAACAAATGAGCAAGTGTAAATAAACAGCAAGACGCCCTTCAGACGGGTGCACAGTTTCCTGCAAAACACCAGTAAAAATAGGAAGGGGAAAGCAGCGGACGTGGCAGAGGGGCGCTGTGGAGCTGCACATATTCCAGGCGTTAGTCGCACCCAGCTGGGTTGCGGAAGACAAAGCAATAGAGCTACATTTTTAATAATAATTAGTGTTAAATAGTTTCTCCCTACTTCTATCAATTGGTTATCCATTTATAATTCTGATACCCAACTCAGACTTGAATTGTTTTAGCACAAGGCCAGGGCTAATAACCGGACAACAACACAAACAATCCTTTGACCCCACAGACAGACCAAAGACCTGTCTTATGTAACGCGGGTCTAGCTGACACAGACACACATTTGGTTTAAAGGCTGTCAACTTTACGAAGAAAAAAAAAGTTGAATAATTCGAAGAAAGCGCTGCTGTTAAAAATGTGACATAACGTCACGATAGTCGAGAAGGGCACCGTCTATTTACTGGAACGCAGAAGTCGCCCCACCACGTTGTTAAAATACGAAGCGGAAGCGCTGAACGCGCGAATACTTGTTAATACTCACTGGTCATTTTAGAAACGGAAGCTTCTTTCGCCCAAAATCCAGATAAGCTCAGCCAAAGGGCCGCTGGCTCTTTTCTCGTCTCTCTCCGGCAGCTGCTGTCTCTGCTGGGGCGCCTCCCTGCGGCTGCTGCCAACAACTCAGACGGACGCACGCGAACCAGAATATTCCGTCTGAACACCCGCACTGCGCATGCGCCAGGAGACAAGACGCGCACCTTTCTTTTCCAGTGGAATTCACCTGCTTCTAGAGCAGAGGTGCCCAAAGTGGGGCCCGCGGGCCAAGATTGGCCCGTCAAGGCATTTGATTTTGCCCACCAGTAGTTGTCCTGGTTATTAGATTGTAATTATGTTAAGATTAAATATTAAATACAAGTAACTACAAGAGATATTTAGATTAGATTTAAGCTCATATATAGATCTGCACACCTTATAAGACCACATATACTCAAAATTTAAATTATGAAAAGTCCCATGAGTCATTGCTGCCTGATCATACGTTGAATTTTCTCCATGTCCATGGGCTGAAAAAAAAAAACAACTAAATAATGTGGGCAACCGCACTGGCTGCTAGCTTAATCGTAAAAAATAAAACAACTTTACTTAAGTATTAAGCATTTCTTATATTATTGCATTCGGCCCGCGGCCCTCAGATTGATTTTAATTTTGTCCCTCTCAAGGAAAATGTTTGGGCACCCATGTTCTAGAGAGTCTTGAGTCAACCTCTATTTAAAAAAAATATTTACTTTTCATTCGAACTGGTCTTTGATGCTCTAATACTTTAAATAAGTATGAAAAAGGTTTTAAAAACCAATTTTAAAAGATTACAGAAAAAAATGTCTCGTAAGAAAAATATATAAAGAAATTAGGGGTAGACACTACTAAATAATGTTTTTTTAAGCTTTACCTATTGAATACCTTTTGGATTTGATGATAGTTGTGTGTTTTTTGTTGTTGCATTTTGTTGAATCCTGCCCCTGGCTGCATGCCTGCAAGGTGATGTTTAGGCTTTATTAATCACACAAGAGGTACAACTAAAGTCAAACCATGTGCAATAACAAGGCTGTGATTGCAACGTTTACTTTCCCCCCACTCTCCTGCTGCCATTGGGTCAAAATGACCTGCCAGGAGAACTTAGTCCTAACACTGAGACCTTGTGGGTCATTTTGACCCAGGGGCAGCAGGAGAGTTAAAACCATATATTTACCATGGGTAAATAAATACAGTATATGGTTCCATGACTCCTAAAAAAATATTGGTTTGGGAAGAACCAGCAGGTGGCACACTCTGCTTTAAAATATTGGGAGCAACAATGAACACATTCTCCTTCTGGACTTCTCTATAATTAATTGAAAATAAAACACAAAAATTCATTTTCTCCTAACAGGAAGTCCACTGGTCTCGCTGTTCTCTGTAATGTTGACTCTTTATTTGCTAAACAAATCAGACAATGTAGTTGTGTCTATTTGAAACTAAAAATCTACTCAGACATCGAAACTATAAACAGACACAACTCACCGTGCATGTCCCTATGTTCCAAAAATACAAGTTTTTGTGAACAGAGGACAGAAACAAAAAAAGTTTAGAAAGTACACTTTCCAGTTTGCGCAGCACAACTAAAATAGAAATCTTTACTGTTTTCACATGAGCACTTCAGAAGGAGACTGAATACAGGGTTCGGTTTCTTGCAGAAAGGTGGATACTGTATTTTAAGGACGTAATTGCTGCGTGAATACAATGAGTAATCAAACTGTTGCTGCAATAACAGAGCCAATGGTGTATTTAAGAAGGGAATATGGTCTCCTTAGGATTTAATTATATGCTGTAAGCCTGCTGTAGTGTGCAGCACTGCATGTTTGTAATGGCTGTCAAACTAACTTTCCCCTCTTTTTCCATAAAACTTCATAATTATAGATGGACAATATGATCAGTCAACCAGAAATGTTCATGTGACAGATGGTCATTCATCAGGCAACACACCATTTCCCACATCTTCAGTAAAGAGGAAAGCTTCCTTCTGTGTTGACTTTCTCTGTACCCTGACAAACATTTTTAATGAAATGTAGTTTAATTTCAGTTTTAACAAAATGGCACAAGCTTTAAGTCAGTATGTATCATCTATTAGGCATCTTGGACAAAAATACTGTGTCTTCAGGATTATGATTCCTCAGATGATGATCTGTGACTCAGACTGAATAACCTTTGTTCAAAGAGATTCAAAGAAACCACAGGACTGATGTAAGTGACCTTTACTAAATATTCCACTCTGGGTTCAAATGGATGCATCATGTGTTGACACTGCTGCAAACTTTAGACAAGTTAAACAACATGAGAGTCTTTAAAATCTCCTTCTAGCCCAGAAAAAGAAGGTGAAGTTTTCCGCAGTGTTGTTTATGATTGTTTGTTCGTCCGTCTGTGCATAAGATTACCAAAAACATTACAAACATATTTTCAAAAAATTTTCAGGACATGTTTGAGTCGTCACAAACAACAACTCAATAAATTTTGGTGGTGATCTGCCAACATCTGCCAGAGCTGCAGCTCGCCATGAT
Organism: Austrofundulus limnaeus; assembly: GCF_001266775.1. NCBI lineage: Eukaryota > Metazoa > Chordata > Actinopteri > Cyprinodontiformes > Rivulidae > Austrofundulus > Austrofundulus limnaeus. The sequence continues at coordinate 352,132 of NW_013952471.1, forward strand.
CTGGTACAAACAGAAACTGAGACTTTAAACAGGGAACAGAGCCAGTAGTGATGATGTCATACTGTGATATCCAATCAGCATCCAGCAGAGCTTTGTTCCACCAATCTCAGCTCAGCAGCTGCACACCCTCATTTTCATAACAACTCACGTTCACACAGTAGCAAAATTTGTCTGGCCCTTACAATGACCTAACACCCTGCCCAAATACCACAAAGAATGGACTTTTGATGGCCCAGATATGGTTTGCCAGAGGTGGTTCATGCATGAGTCAACACCACATAAAACAAACCACAATGGGGCCAGTTGTGACATTGACAAATTTGGGCCACATAAACCAAAACACAATTGAGCCAGTTGTGAAACTGAGATGCTTGGGCCACACAAACCAAAACACAATTGGGCCAGTTGGGGGCATTGACAGGTTTGGGCCACATAAACCAAAACACAATTGAGCCATTTGTGCTATTGAGATGCTTGGGCCACACAAACCAAAACACAATTGAGCCAGCTGTGGTATTGAGATGCTTGGGCCACACAAACCAAAACACAATTGAGCCAGTTGTGGTATTGAGCTGCTTGGGCCACATAAACCAAAACACAATTGATCCAGTTGTGGTATTGAGAGGTTTGGGCCACATAAACCAAAACACAATTGAGCCAATTATGGTATTGAGAGGTTTGGGCCACATAAACCAAAACACAATTGAGCCACTTGTGGTATTGAGATGCTTGGGCCACATAAACCAAAACACAATTGACCCAGTTGTGGTATTGAGATGCTTGGGCCACACAAACCAAAACACAGTTGAGCCAGTTGTGGTATAGAGAGGTTTGGGCCACATAAACCAAAACACAATTGACCCAGTTGTGGTATTGAGATGCTTGGGCCACACAAACCAAAACACAATTGAGCCATTGTGGTATTGAGAGGTTTGGGCCACATAAACCAAAACACAGTTGAGCCACTTGTGGTATTGAGAGGTTTGGGCCACATAAACCAAAACACAATTGTCAGTTGTGGTATTGAGAGGTTTGGGCCACATAAACCAAACCACACCCTGGCCAGTTGTGGCATTGAGAGAATTGGACCACATACACCACAACTGGGCCAGCTGTGGAACTGTTAGATTTGGGACAAATGAACCACAATTAACCACAACTGCCACACTATCATAAAACAATCCCATCACTCCCAGACCTGACCTATCATCCAGTTGTCAATTCACTTGGCATGCCAGCAGTGCCAGATTGACCCCAGATGTGGCCCACACCTGTCCGCTTTTTGGGTAGGGTCTTGGCAGAAGTGCGTACTCGGAGTGCTTCTAGTTTTAAATGAATTCATCAATGGACCAGACTGAGCTCACCCACGAGCTAGATGTGGCCCCCGAGCCACCAGTTCAATAACCCTGTTCTAGCCTGTAGGAGCCAAGAAGTTAAAATTGCACTTTAAATAAATAATCCCAGTTATCTTTATATTCATCGTTTTGCTCCATTTAGTCTTAAAGTTAATAAAATCTTAGCTTCACCTGTTTGTTGACTTTCCACATGACTGAGGCAAGAATGTGTCATTTTCCTGTCCTGGATGTACAGAACTGGGAAAGATTTATTCGTGTAATCTTTAAGACAAGTAGCGATTTATGGATGGCTCCAGGGAAGAAAAAAAAAACGTCAAGTCTCTGCACATAGAATTAAAACCTGACTGCTGAGGCCTGCAGTGAGAAAGAGAGAGAGAGAGAAGTAAATAAGCAGCGGTGGCTCCTCGCGTGCTGCAGCGTGAAGACTCAACAGGCTGTAGAACGACATGTCAAACACTGTGGTCACTTTATTGGGCTGGAGGCGACACGGGGCAGCTCAGGATGTCTGCCCCGGGACTTGTTCCCCCCCGCCCACAGCTGCCTTCTGTGACAGCATCCTGCCTAAACAGGACTATTTTCGTCTCCCGGTGGAATTATCACCACCTGGTAATTTTCACAATGTTGACGGCTTCTGCTGTACAAAAGCTCCTAAACAAGCGTGTGACTGCTGCCATGTGCCAGTCCTGTTTCCAGTGGATTTGATGAGGAAAAAGTGGAGCAGGGAAAAGGTTTTAATTTAACAGAAATTTTCTTTCTATATTTAGCCGGGGAAGTTTTATATCAACATTTAGAGGAGTCCTTCCCCTGTCATTATCCTCAACACATTTCCACACTGATGGCAAACTTCCTGTCAAATCAGTTTTAGTTTGAATATAACACGTTTGATTGTTCCTTAGGGGCGATGAGGCAGAAAGAAATGTTTAGTCAGTAGCACCTGGCATCACGGTTAAAAAGACACTAGTGTACAGCCGAGCTGCAGATGATAATATTTAGTCTCAGCTGGTGATGAGTGATTCATAAAATCACAGTGTGTGTTGGGGGTTGTTTTACCCCAAGGACAAGAAAGTCCTAATCTTCCCACCTAACATTTGATCGTCTTAATGCCCGGTCTGTGTTTATTTAAAGGCAGTCTTTGTTAAAACTGATGATGAGGCGTCAGAAGCAATGATGTGCAGCACTAGCTGGACGTATGGTGCATCTCTCCTGGTCTCATTTCGCCGCCATCATCCATCAAGCTGCCAAAGTCCTGCCTGCTGTCGTCCGTGATTGATGAGAGTCGCTGAGCCAAAGCTCTGCATCCTCGTTGCTTTAATTGAAGCTAATTTTGATATGTTCATTGAAATTATGCTGCATGTTCTTCGCGAACATGCACATTGCGGCAGTGATTTCATTAAACCTGTCCATTCTTTTAGTGATGCAGACGTTTATCTGACGAGGGCTTACTCAGTTCACATAAAAACAAAGCATTGCCATATTTATCATCAGCCGCAGCCATAGAGGCGGTAGTGTTTTTATTGTGTCTGTATGTGTTTTTTCATGTGCAACTGGGTCAGTTCAGTTCAAGATGTCTGCCGCAGCTAATTTCAACCATACAACCATTGAGTTAAAATTTGGCGTAACAGTAGCTGTGGCTAATCCTCAACATGTTCTCTGAGCGCTAACAGGTTACACAAGTGATCAAAACTTTGGCATTAACTGTTGAAGTCAACCTTGTCTGTCTGTTAGCAAAATATTTCTGAACTTGAAGCACTCGGAGAGTGCAAACCTCCGCCAAGACCAATTTCCCCCATCCTGTAATAGAGTTACAAAGGGGCACACCAATACTACAGTGCCACCTGCTGGGCACTTTGAAACCCACGCCCTGTGAAAGCATCACAGCTTTGCCGATCTCAGAGTGTTAAAAGAAAGACAATTCATGTATCCGCATCGTGATCCGGAACATCACCAAAATTTAAAGGTGTGTTCCTTGGCCCAGTATCCACATGTGGTAAAAATGTCATGGCAATCCGTCCACAAGTTTTTGAGTAATGTTGTCCACGGACAGAACGACAGACCGACCGACAGACATACGCGACCGAAAACATTACCTCGCCCTTGGCGGAGGTAATAACTCTTTCAGAAAGCAATGAACCTGTTTAGCCTTTGGAGTCCAGCCAATGGGGACCTCTATTTAGGATATTCTTAGAACACCAGTCACGTGATTACGTACAAACTCTCGCGCCTGTTTAACCATGTTTAAAAATAAATTTGGGAAAACAGCATTAAACTCCACTGGGAGGAACACAAAACATTGTGCTACAGTACTTATTATAGTGACTCGAAATACAGTCATCATACCCCACGTGGAAGGAGTATTCTTTCACCACTTTTACCAAGTTAAGATACTAGCTAACAGCTGGATTTGAGTGATGGGACCAGATGAATTTAACCTGTAAAAAGAGCCAGCATGGACATATCTCTGCTCCAAAGATTTTATCGCAGGTCAGTGTTGTATAAAGTACCTCAAAGTGATACTTGAGTAAAAGTACAAGTACATTGGTAAAAGTTAAAGTCTACTAAAAATATTACTTGAGTAAAAGTTTTAAAGTATCTGATATTTTTTGTACTTAAGTATCAAAAGTAAATTTCTGACACAAAATCTACTTAAGTATTAAAAGTAAAAGTATTGAGTAAAAATGAGCAGTTAGTTTTTCCAAAATGACATTTATTGGGAGGTGACTTCTCCAAAAATAAAATATATTTTCTAACAGCGTGCAGCTGTGATGGGTTGTGTACAAACTAATAGTGTGTCAGAATGGTATATATTTATACTTCTCATCCAACCACAATTAGGAGACACAATTTATCAGGAAAGGATTTTTTAAGTAATAACAACTCAGAATAAAATAGGAGTAACAACTTTCTACTTCTTACCTTTTTAAAAATGTAGTGAGTAGAAAGTACAGATAATTGTGTAAAAATGTAATGAGTAAAAGTAAAAAGTATGCTGAAAAATAATTACTCTGGTAAAGTACAGATAACCAAAATTTCTACTTAAGTACAGTAACAAAGTGTTTGTACTTAGTTACTTTACAACTCTGTCGCAGGTAAATGACCAACACAGGACTACCTGGATCCTATCTCTGAACAAGTACAGTAAACCTTATTGTTTTTACTGTAGCCTACTGCTAGCTTCATTCGTAGCATTAATGCTAATGTCAAACAGTGATACTGCCGTCAGTCACACATTTAGTATTATACTTAAACAATTACTTATTATACTTAAATGATGCGGAAGCTGTGCTCGAGTGATAAAAACTACCAGAATCAGATTGGATTGTCACAGTTTCACAACGAAAATTGTTTCCTTTTGTTTGCAGCTTCGACTCTGCGGCCCCTTATGATTGGTCAGAAGTTCGTGGGAGTGTTTGTTTATGTTGCTTCGGATGTCACATTTTGCTTCCAGAATCTGACTGTTGTACCCTGAAGCAGACATTTACGAAAAGTTTTAATCTGAACCACCACAACAGGCAAATCCTAAAACACGTAGGCCTACTCGCTGTTGCCACTAGCTGTCATAAAGTGGCTCGGTGACATCATCACCTAATTTCTTCGATTGTCTGCATGTGATTTTAGGAGATGCAAGCCAAGATAATAAATCATAAATGTTTCTGGTTTGCCGAACCTTTTAGCTCAGTTTTGTACAGAGCAGGCGGCGGCGAGGGATGTTTTTGAGGGGATTTTTTTTCCTTTGCATTCCCTCGTAATATTCTTTTGCGTTCCCACGTAAAAGTTTAATGTTTTGTAATGTGAATGAGACTCCACGCCCTTTTTCAGATCATTTGAGCTCTGACAATACAGTATATGTTAATAATATGAGTGGAAATCACCATTCAAGGTGGTTAGAACAGCTATAGCAATTACAAATGTTAAATAAGTTGTAAAATAAAATTTGTTGTGGTGGTACCTGAGAGTCTTTACTGTCAATACCTAGACGGCCACCATCCTGCAGGTTTTAGTTGTTTTCCCCACTCTTCAGCAGGTCTTCAAGTTCTGCAACAGCCTTTTTTATCACGCATTTCAAAGCAGAGAAATATCTAAAATAGATGTTTCTTTCAAGAAAGTCCACTACCAATACTGTGCATTTGACCACAACCAAACTAAAAGTCAAAAGTTGCTTTAATCTGATTCTGAAGGGAAAATAGTTTAGCAGGGTTTGGACCGGAGAAAACTACCATTTCCTTTTCTTTCTGGCATTTGGACAAACTTGTGATTTCAACCCTTTTTTTTTTTTAACTCCAACTGGTTCGCCCGAGGGAACGTGATCGTCAAAGGGAGACGCATGTGTGCTGAGATAACTTCTCAAGGTGTGCAGATGTTTTGACGGTTGACCTTGTGCTTTGGAAACACTTTACCAGGGTTGGAGATTAGACGGGACTGAGTTTCCCTGACAGGAGCGTGGGTGTGAACGTACACAATCATTTTATTATTTGAAGTAAAGGCAGGTGTAGGAGAACAAAAACAAAATCAATTTTTACTCTTTTTTTTTCATTTGTGGGACAATATAATTTATCTTTATTTTAGCGACATAAAACCTTAGAATAACGTCAGTGTTTAGTTCCAAATTTCAGATTTCTGCAAGCTGAGGTTTCACCCTTTTATTACGCTCTGTGTCAAAACACAATTCTTGTAACATGACCTGATGTAACTCCAAGTAAACACTGTGAGTTCATAGAAACAAAAAAAAATAGAAGATATAAATTTGATCTGCCCTTTTTAATTTTATTTATTTATTTATTTTTACAAAATTGGTTTCTTTTTACAAGTTCGCGAATCAGCCAGTCCTCTCAAACAGCTCAGCTGAATGTTATGTCACTTTCTGCAAATCGACATCTAATTACACGACAGGAGATTTCTTTTCTAAATTTATGTCAGATGTACACTCTGACTTGTCCTGTTTGCTTTGTGGACTTTAATGTCCTTTGAAGGTTGTTTTTGAGGTCCAAAAATGAAGATGCACAGGATAGATAGCTGCTGTGTACATTGCTTTTTACACTTTTAACTAAATAAACACCAAACTACAAGTGAAATCTTTAAATTATTCCATGGATTGTCGTTGTTAGCATGCAGAGAAACAATTTGCCAAGATTAAAAAACTGCTCTTATGGGGAAAGAAACATAACAAGTGGTTTCCAAGGTAGCAAACCTTTTCCAGTCTGAGCATGAAGGTTCAGGTAAGGTTGACTACATTTACTGTGGAGATCAGTAATTAGAAAGCAAGCCTGCCCCTTGTCAGTGCAAGTTAATATCAGCTGGTTCAGTCCCAAATGATGGCCAGGTATCACACAAGAACCAT
>NW_013952471.1:359203-360227 GCF_001266775.1 Austrofundulus limnaeus
CATGGAAACGCTGCTGCTTTGCAGCTGCGTTACCCTGCTTCCTCGGGCTTGGACCCCTAAAAAGGAAGGAAACAGTGTGGAGCTTTGCAACTTCTCAGAGCACATATTACATAAATATAAATGTTCCTGACAGCACCAGTGTTCCCAGTAGAGTGACACTAAAAGTAGCACCCCAGATGTGAGCGTCCCCACCTTGGTAACTCGTCTCAGCTAGCCCTCAATTAGCCACACAGGAGGACCCATGGGGACCTCTTCCCCACATTGACACATGGCTCCGGGGACCGGAGGAAAGTGGAGAGAGTACTGGCGGCAGGTTCTGTACTGTTAAGGCCCATAATTGTTAGTGTGAGGTGTAACAAATATCCACAGTGCCTTTTCCCACAGAGGATGCAGGGAGACAAATATTATGAAGGGCTGAATTAGGTGCAGTAGCAGCTCCCAAGGCTCTTCCACTATAAAAGCCTCTGTAATGTGGATAACAACAGATACTCAACACCTCCTTGGTTTTATAGAGATCTTTACCATCATTTTCAATTTGGAATACAAGTTAACCCCTTAACAGTCACCCCTGAAATTCCTTAAAAGCCTTTTGAATTGTTTTATTTTTTGTAAGGGGGTCAAGTTAAAGCAAGAGGAAGAGGAAGTCACCTGACACCCTGGTTTTCTGGAAATGTCCGAAAATGTTTAAAGGGAGAAATGGCACAGTTTTTGCCCACCAATGCAACTGTTACAAGGTTGTTTGTGTTGTTGTTTTTGACAATTAAGTTGTAAAACTTCAAGCTGGCAACACAGAAATGATCAATTTTCACCTTTAGGTTCATTTGATGAACTTGATGTAGACCTACCCTGCAAAAACTGTCCACCTAACCAAGTTTCAAAATCTTATATCAGCCAAAAAGTCATTTTTGATCTTGTTTTGAGACTGATTCACTAAACAAGAACTGATTGTGTAAGAATAATAATCTTGTTTTCAGAATGTGTAAGATTATTTGTCTTGTTGGTCTGAAAATTTGACTCAAATTAA
>NW_013952471.1:362612-371804 GCF_001266775.1 Austrofundulus limnaeus
GAAATGGCCTCTGTCCCTTTAGAACCTGCTTCTGATCCTGTTACGTCATCACAACCGCTTCTCTGCTGTTAACAAACTGGAGCGTTTGTAGCATGCTTTGTTGTAATGATAATTAAAAAAGCAGCAACATTATACAAGATCAGTTTTGGAAAACTGCATCTCAGGATACACCTTACTGTCAGACCGGAAAGTACGTTTTCTAAAGAACCGGAGCGATTACAGAGATGACGTTTCAGCTGGTGAGATTATTTCAGTTCCTTTGTTCCTGCCGATAGCCTTCAGGTGTGGTTTTCATGGCTGCGATTATGAGTTAGTGAAGTTAACGTTTTGGCTATTAGTATTAACTCCCACTCATTGTTTTACTTGTTTAATTGTTTAGTGTTAGCTGCTTCTAATTTTTTTCACATAATTAAAACTAGTGAAGCTATATTTTTAGTTGGCATATTGTGAGTGAGTGAAGCTGTCTTTTATTAATCTGTAATTTTATTCATTAATAATTATTTCTGTCTCTGCTCAGTCTCTGTCCAATAAATGATGAAGGAACACACACAAAAAAGGAGAAAAAAAACACATAAAAATAATGAAGTAAAAGCCTCTTCCATTTCATCGTAAATTTAAAAAATGTGTTCGAACCTACACAAAAGCCAAAAACAGGATTAAACCTATAAAACCCTTGTTTACACACATCATTCAGAAGAAACTGACAAAATATTTTAAAAATGTCTTGTGCAMGACTGAAAACACATTTCCAAGTCTGCAGCACTGTGGTAATCTGAGGTCAGGAACAGAAACATAAAACTAATAGGTTTGTTTTTTCTGCATAAAGAGTGCAGTGGTACAGGATGAACTACAAAACTGTTTTATAAGCAGTTATTTACTTTTGCTTTCATACATTTCTTTTATAACATAAAATAATCCAGTAAACTGCTGTTTTAGTCAACAAGTCCTTCTTAAAGTAGATGCAGACACGTGTCAGATACTGTTCATCCACTTTGGATTTTACAAGCAAATATTTTTCGTGGTTTTCTTAATTTAACATAATACAAATAAAAAATTGTACAAGAAACTAACTTAGCTGAAGCTAATTGGTCAACTAGCAGTTTCCAAAGTTAACGAAAAATCTAATCTGCTAAAGAAAAAATTAGCTCTGTTATTGGCTGATTAGCAGAACCACATTGGTTGTAATTCTCTGGGCCCAAAAATAACAAAAAGTTACCCATTGGTTTTGGATATTTTTTAAATAATCCTTATAAATGCTGTTTATTTTAGAAAAAAAATTGTGCAAAAATATTTAATTAATTCATCCGAAGCTTTGACCTGTCAAAGCTTCTTGCTTGTTTTTAAAGCCTTAATTTAAAGGATCCAAAACTTTGAAATTTCAGATAATTAAGGCGTTTTTAATCTAACCATCTTTTCTGTTACTTCCTTTCCCTTATTTCTCTTTGCCCCAAACACATCATCTCATATTTCACCCTCTCTTTCTTCCCTTTGTCAGACGTGCCATGCAGCCTTCGCAAGATCCTGAATCAGATGACGTCTGTGGCCGAAGTGAGTCATCGAGACCCTGAAAATCTGCCACGACAAAGCAGGGCTTGCTGAATGACACCCCACACATGCACGCACACATGCGCACACACACACACACGCACACACCTAAGGATGGAGCAGCTCCAATCCTCCATCTGAACAGCAGGAACAAAATGAGCAGCTCTGAACTCTGAGAAAAAAAACACAGCCCAGCTCATTGCGACTCCAGTCCTTTGACTTTCAAGTGTGATTACCTTATAATGCATCTTTTGACGAGGTGATGACTTTAATCAGGCTTCAAAGGAAAAGAGCATCACGCCGAGGCCAAACACACACACACAAAGAACAATCTTCACTAAGATGTTTTGAGACGATGCAGCTCTGATTTAAAGGAGCAAGTGTTGAAATATGAGCTGCTTCTCGTTTGATGCTCTGATAACTGGATGCACTCATCTTCGCTTGTAAAGGCAAAGTTCAGCTCAGGTAAATCAGATCTTGGTTTATTTGCTCAGCTTTCTTGAAGTCCGGTGACCTCAAAACAAAGAAAAAAATTCTTGCACGAGGAAACTGTTTTCTGGAGGAGGTGAGTTTTTGTCAGGACAACAATATTTTCCCTCTTATTAAGATAATCGCTCAAAACAATCAAACCCAATTGAGTTCACAGTTCTGTTTTAATGTCAGTATCTGGATTTTACAGGTATTAGATATGAGGGTGACATCAAGTTGTTTTTTCTGGTCTCCTGATATAAAAGCTTCAGTAAGTCCGGTGTTCCTGTGGTTCTGGGAAATTGGTTCCTGCTCTCCATATTACTCAATCCTGTTCTGAGCGTTGGCCACCGTTCACTGCTGTCTGCAGCGTGTAATGGCAGAGAGCTAGTTGTTTCAGACCAAAACGATATTTCAGTCAGAAATTGCCCAATTATGACAATTATGCTGTAAAAACACAGACACTGCATGTCTCACCTCCAGCAGCAGCCTGTGCTCTTTCTCTTTTTTTTCTTTTTTTGCTTGAAGCAGCATGTGGTTAGATGGAAAATGCACTAAAAACGGGAACATTAGAAAACACTAGGTAGAAGCCATGTTGCTCACATGAACTGTTTAAAGTGCTTACATCAGGCATGAGGTCATGTTATGAAGGTGTTTATCAGACAGATGAAACCAAGGCTTGTTTTGTTTTTGAACCAACTTCAGACTTCTTGTATCGCCAAAACGTTTCATTCTGGTTTTATTGTAGCACGTAATCTGTATTTAAAAGGTTTTAAATGATCTTTTATTTAGTACAGATTCTTGAAAATAATATAATATAGTGTATATTATCTAACTAATGTATATAAAAGTGTCAGAAACTGTGTACCAACAAAGGAGAAACAAGAAACATGTCTCCTTTCACAAGTAAGCAGATTTAATCTTATTTACGTCCACGTGGATGTAATCTGACCGGAACTGAAGCTGATAATGTAACTGTTTAAAATAAAATAAGCTCAAAAAGCCCATGTCATCACTGGTAATTATTGAATTGGTTTGCAGATATTAGCTTCTGTAACATACAGTAAATTTGCTATAGAGTGTATCACTCTGATGAATAAATTATTAAATATTACAAACTGGTTTTGCCTCTGATTTACAGCGGGTAAAATAAYTATTGAACACGTCACCATTTTTCTCAGTAAATCAGCCCAAAAACACCATACCAACAGTGAAGTTTGGAGGTGGGAACATCATGGTGTGGGGCTGTTTTTCAGCATATGGTACTGGCAAACTTCAAATAATTGAAGGAAGGATGAGTGGAAAAATGTACAGAGACATTCTTGATAAAAATCTGCTTCCACCTACCAGGATGATGAAGATGAAACGTGGCTGGACATTTCAGCAAGACAATGAGCCCAAACACAAAGCCAAGGAAACTCTCAGTTGGTTTCAGAGAAAGAAACTAAAGCTGCTGGAATGGCCCAGCCAATCACCTGACCTGAATCCAACAGAAAATCTATGGAAAGAACTAAAGATCAGAGTTCATAGAAGAGGTCCACGAAACCTTCAAGATTTGAAGACTGTTTGTGTGGAAGAATGGGCCAAAATCACACCTGAGCAATGCATGCCACTAGTTTCTCCATACAGGAGGCGTCTTGAAGCTGTCATTGACAACAAAGGCTTTTGTACAAAGTATTAGATAAATTTCAGTAAGTGTGTTCAATACTTTTTCCCTGTGCCATTCCACATTATTACAAACAACTTCATTTCTGGACATTTATGGTTTGATTTCTTTGTATGTATGGATCACTTGGGTTGTTACCGACATCTGGTGAAAATTCATGTCATTATCACCTCTAGTAATATATTTACTGAGAAAAATGTTGACGTGTTCAACACTTATTTTACCTGCTGTTATTAACTATTATTTTACAGCTTTATAAAGATTACTAACAATGTGTAACAGATCTAGTTGAGTTTGCTGTTAATCAAATTGTAGCTTTGACTGTGAGCTGTCACCCTGTTTAGACGCCTTCGTTGTTCCTCCATGATGTCACAGAATTCTAACAGTGGACGGACTAGGCGGGGCTCAGTCCAGTGGTATTTAACTCTATGACTCCAGCCCAGCACTGATCTTTGGGTCGACTTGCTGCAGGAGAGACTCTGATTCTCCCCAAATCACTGTTTGTATCTCAGAGGCATCACAGTCGACTGACAGGCACCAGTGCTCCCAGCTCCACTCTCCATTTGATCCTTTATTGTAAAATCCTTTCCACCACAGCGCTTCCCCTCTTTGTCAGTGAATCTAACGCGGAGTTTGACTTTGAGTGCTGTCTCCTCTCATGCATGGAGCGATCTCTTGCACCTGTACAGTCATTGTAAGAAGCTGGAGGGTGATGATATGGGTCTGTGTTCTGGGCAAAGCACCAAGAACACCTGGGTCTGCTTAGCAACAAGTGAGTACATGCAGGTCTGTGATGGCACGGACAAAAAACAACACACACATTCAGAGGGAATAAAAAGCTAAATCCCACGTCTAATTTTATAGCTTTGAGGGAAAATTGGCACCCGCCGTCACTTTGAAGAAAACAAATGTTCCTCTCTCACATGTGAACAGAACAGACTGAATTTGCAGAACTGGTTCATGTTTACAGTCAGTTACAAGCTCCAGATGTTTTTCGATCATTTGAACAGTTTTTGTAGGAAAGTGGTGCTGCCTCGAGAGGCTTGCAGAGTTGAATCCCGGCCTAGGACTCTTCTTTTCATGGGTTCTCTCAGCACAGCAAAAATGCCAGTGTTAATTTAACACCCACAGTGTTAATTTAACATCCACAGTGTTAATTTAACACCCACAATGTTAATTTCAACACCAACAAAGTGTCTATATGTGTCCACCCTTGCTGGTGTTAAAATAATATTTGTGAGAGTGTTAAACTTTAACACTCATTCTTTGTTAATTTAACACCAACCAGTTTTTAATATTCAACAATACTGGGTCAGTTAATAATGTTAGTGTTAAAATATAGTGATAAACGTAACACCAGCCAGTGTTAAATATTTGACATTACTGGGTGTCAAATTACCACTTCAACAGTGTTAAAATCAAATGTTTTAATTAACACCAGTGAATTATTATTGTGAACAAAGGAAATTGTGGTGTTTGGTAAGTTAACACACCCCACATGGTGTCTATACACCATCAAATTGAAAGTGTAAATTTAACAACACTCAGAGTTAATATCAAACCCTTTGTTGTGTTGCATTAACACTGCTCGGTACTTAGTAGAAAAGTGAACTGGAGTCGACCTCCACACACCAGGACATACCTCTCACTCATGGTGTCGATTTTTGGCCAATAACGCAAACTTAAGGTTGAACAACTTGATCAAACTGAACAAGAAAACAAACCAGGACAAATAATTTTTACTCTCATGAACGTCTTTAATGGTCATAAACATGCAAAAACATCATTTCTGCAAGATTTCTCAGCAAGGAATGCTGGGTAAATACTGGTCTGTCTGACATGACGTGGAAGAGGGCGGGGCTTTTCAGAAAACTGCTTTCAACAGTGCATGGTGTTATATAACAACACTGTTAAGTGTTAAATAAGACTTAACTGTGGGCGGAGCTTATAGCGGGTAAAATAAGTATTGAACACGTCAACATTTTTCTCAGTAAATATATTACTACAGGTGCTAATGACATGAAATTTTCACCAGATGTTGGTAACAACCCAAGTGATCCATACATACAAAGAAWRKAAKCAWAAATGTCCAGAAATGAAGTTATTTGTAATAATGTGGAATGGCACAGGGAAAAAGTATTGAACACAAGAAGAAAGAGAGGTGTAAAAAGGCATGGAAAGCCAAGACACCAGCTGAACTCTCTCAGTAATTAGAAAGCAAGCCTGCCCCTTGTCAGTGCAAGTTAATATCAGCTGGTTCAGTCCCAAATGATGGCCAGGTATCACACAAGAACCATCTGATGATGGGTAAAAGTAAAGAGCTCTCTCAAGACCTTCACAACCTTATTGTTGCAAAGCATAATGATGGCATCGGTTACAGAAGAATGTCTAAACTTCTGAAGGTTCCAGTGAGCACTGTTGGGGCCATAATTCAGAAGTGAAAAGAACATTATTTCACCATAAACCGACCACGACCAGGTGCTCCTCACAAGATTTCTGACAGAGGAGTGAAAAGAATTATCAGAAGAGTTGTCCAAGAGCCAAGGACCACTTGTGGAGAGCTTCAGAAAGACCTGGAATTAGCAGGTACGTTTGTTTCAAAGAAAACAATAAGTAATGCACTGAACCACCATGGCCTGTATGCACGCTCACCACGCAAGACTCCACTGCTGAAGAAACAGCATGTTGAAGCTCCTTTAAAGTTTGCTGCTCAACATTTAAACAAGCCTGTGTAATACTGGGAGAATATAGTCTGGTCAGATGAGACCAACATTGAACTGTTTGGATGCCAGAATACACATCATGTTTGGAGGTCAAATGGCACTGCACATCAGCCCAAAACACCATACCAACAGTGAAGTTTGGAGGTGGGAACATCATGGTGTGGGGCTGTTTTTCAGCATATGGTACTGGCAAACTTCAAATAATTGAAGGAAGGATGAGTGGAAAAATGTACAGAGACATTCTTGATAAAAATCTGCTTCCATCTACCAGGATGATGAAGATGAAACGTGGCTGGACATTTCAGCAAGACAATGAGCCCAAACACAAAGCCAAGGAAACTCTCAGTTGGTTTCAGAGAAAGAAACTAAAGCTGCTGGAATGGCCCAGCCAATCACCTGACCTGAATCCAACAGAAAATCTATGGAAAGAACTAAAGATCAGAGTTCATAGAAGAGGTCCACGAAACCTTCAAGATTTGAAGACTGTTTGTGGAAGAATGGGCCAAAATCACACCTGAGCAATGCATGCCACTAGTTTCTCCATACAGGAGGCGTCTTGAAGCTGTCATTGACAACAAAGGCTTTTGTACAAAGTATTAGATAAATTTCAGTAAGTCTGTTCAATACTTTTTCCCTGTGCCATTCCACATTATTACAAATAACTTCATTTCTGGACATTTATGGTTTGATTTCTTTGTATGTATGGATCACTTGGGTTGTTACCYACATCTGGTGAAAATTTCATGTCATTAGCACCTCTAGTAATATATTTACTGAGAAAAATGGTGACGTGTTCAATACTTATTTTTCCCGCTGTGTTTAACACTGTCCAGTGTTGAGACAACACTGAGGAAATCAACACTGTGAATTAACATCAACACTGGGTGTCAGTTTACTTAGAACGTGTTAAAATAACACTAGGGGGTGTTAAATCAACACCGAAAGTTTAACACTGAAATTTTAACACTCCTGTTTTTGCTGTGAGGGTCCGCTGGTTTCCTCCCACTGACCAAAATCAGTGGGAACTCTGAATTGTCCCCTGGATTGCTCTCGTCTTTTGTTTTTCCTGTACAGGCTTTACTCTTCGTCCTTGAACTGAGATGAACATGAGAATAATTTAGTTGTTTTTATAAAAGCAAATACAAGAAACAACCTAATAAAGTAGTGAAACAGAAGGAGATGTTGGTGTTTATGTGTGTTTCCTCCAGGCTGTGGAGAACACAGAGGAGCGTTCTCAAAGATTAGGAGGTTGTACTCCTCACTTTCATATACAGCCTTGAAATTCTTCCACTTTTGAAGCCCTGGAACCTTGAAAGTGTCTGGCTGTAACGAAGGCAGGATTCCTGGTTAAATCCCACTCAGGTTTTGCACAGATCTTCCCTGTTTTTAATAAAAATTCAAAAAAAAAAAAAAAAAACAGGTGCAAGGCAGTAAAGCCCATGTCTTCAAAGTTTTGTGCAAATTTTGCTCTTCGATGCAAAAATTCCTCAACTTTAAAGCAACGTAGAAATGAAAGTCCTATCTCAAAATATTTGAGTCTGACTTGATGTTTCTGATCTTTTCCTCTTTTAAAATTTAAAGTTGAACACACAGAGCTGGGCGTGTCCTGCGTCTTGACACATTAGATAACTTTTCTTAGTCGGTCCGATGTTTTTATCAGTTTGTACGGATGGTCCTGAAAGTCAAACATGCAAAAGATGAAAAGAAATGAGGATTGTCATCCTCAACATTACACAATATTTATTTGTAATATTTAACTATCCACATGCAAGAAAAAAAATTCACATATTTTAACAAACTGCTAAAAAATCTACAGCAAAATGTCAGGTTTGAATTATATGATTATATATCTCAAACTGGCAAAGTCAGCACATTTTTTAAGAACACATAGAATATATGAAGGTGTGGGTTTAGAAAAAAGTGAGCCCTTAAAGGAGACATATTATGCTTTTAAATCCTTCCTTTTCGCATTTAAATCATTCAGTTGGGGTCCATATAAAGTGGAACTGCAATGCTTTAGTCTGAAATCATCTTTATTGTAACTCCACAATCTCCTCTTTCACCCCTTTTCTGAGGTGTGTCACGAGGGGGCCAAAAACAAAAATGATCCCAGCCAAGGGCCAGTTTCTGTCAATATTTATAAAAATAACTACAATTTAGTTTTAAGTATTAAAATGTGCTTAAATAAGAGCTTTTCCCAGTTATATAGCATTTAAAGCAAATATGATAAAAAAAAACTTAGAAAGAGACATTAGCATTTATTTTTGTGCCTAATTTTCAACAACTTTATCATTTCTCAGGGATACATTTAAAAAAAATACTAAACTCACAAAAAATCAATCATATATTGAAATAAGAAGAAAATACTTAAAAAGAGAATTAAAGCTGACTGCTGTATGTTTTCTCAGTTCCAAGTCTCATTTGACCTTCTCTGTTGCTCTTTACACACCATTAGATTACTGAAATTTTTTAATTAATTTTACTGGATTTTAAAATTGGCCAACTGTCATGAGAAGACTGCAGTAAGTACAAAAACGAAATATTTTAGCAAAAAGAGAAGCGATTAAACTATTTTACATTAAAAATGTCATCTTTGGGGCCAGATAAAACGTTAAAGAGGGACAGATTTGGCCCACGTGTCCTGAGTTTGATACATTTGCCATAAATTTTGTTTCTTATCGCTGCTGGTTTTTCAGCTCCAGACCTCAATAAATTGACAATATCTGCCTCCCTGTCATGGGTGCGTTGATGGCATCTTTCATTCCTGCTCTTTCCAGATCTGAGAAGAAG
>NW_013952471.1:372419-374264 GCF_001266775.1 Austrofundulus limnaeus
CAATTTTCCTGAAACATAATAAGTATGCTTTAAAATTTCTTCTCTGACAGTCAGTGGATGTGACACAATCGACCCAAGTGTCAAAACAAAAACACAACATGAACAAACTCCACCAGCTGCAGGTGTCYTTGTGAGTCACCGACCTCAGGTGTGGAGCATCACTCCCGGGGGGGTCGCTGTGCATTAGTGGTATGCAGCAGATGGCGAATCAAGACAATGAGCAATTGTGACAAATAAGATGTAGACGAAGGTGAGGGAGGGGCAGCTATAGGTTCATCTGTTGGGTTTTTTTTTTGGGGMGGGGGGGTGAACTTGAAACCTGCAGCTGCTTATAATGGTACGTTTATGACACACAAGCTGTTTTTTCTTTTGTCCAGTCTCACTTCAATACTATGGGTCTACACGGTCTCAATGGTTTTCTGTATAACTGGTGTTGCCTCAAAGTGGGTGGGATCATCATATCATGATACGACCCAAAAGAAAAACCCAGCATCATGGTATACCTGCCTGTATAATCAGAGAGAAATGTTTCTGAATGTCAGATTTTTAAGTGTTTGATGTGAAAAATCAGCACCTACACGGTTGGCTGACAGTAACCTTTTCCCCACCAACCTCATCTACTTTCATTCAGGTAGCAGCTTAGCAAATTAGTCAAACGGGCTTACTTGTGAGACTCATCCCCACTTTGCCAACCTCCAGCCTCAGCTGTGTCAGCCTCACAGATATATAGTACTTAGATTGCTTTGAGTGGGTGTCATTCTGCTTCGTCCGGAAATAAGAAAAGTTGGTCAGAAAGGATGATAACCTCCAGTTAGGTCATCGTGATAAGCATCATTCCTATTTTGGGTTATTTGTAAACCGACCCACGGTGAGATGAGTCAGTAAGGATGTTTGCATATTTCTGACTAATAAATATCTATATCAACAAATAACAATGATTTGGGCCTTCTTTTCAAATTCATAAGATGGATAAGAAAGGAGAAACGCATTTTGTGGAATTTTATAGATTTTAATGACAAATATGAGCCAGAAAAAAGTACTTCATATCAAAAACTGATCTCACAAGTTCTCCTTACACACACAGGATGTACCAGACTTATTGTTAGCACGACTAACTCTGTCACTTACAATGTATCCAAATATCTAGCATCAGTACTTGGTCCATTAGTTGGCATTTCAGATCATCACATTCATGGACTTTGTGAACAAAGTGAGGGATGTCATCATGGAGATGGATGAAACTATGGTKTCCTTTGATGTCACATCACTCTTTACGTGCGTTCCTGTTGATAAGGCAGTGGATGTGGTCTGTGTAAAGTTTGCAACAATAGGGGAAACTGGGGATCCCATAGCACACCCAWGTTTCTGCTTATAGTATTGCTCCCCATGTGTGAAGTAGGTTGATTCCAGGCATAATTTCAGAAGTTGACACAGTTGTTCTGTGCAAAGTGTGGTTCTGCTGCTAAGAGTGGTGTCTGATTTTAACCTGTACATGGAAGAGGTGGAAAAGAGAGCTCTGATGTCCTTTACAGGGACACCATTGAGCCACTAGTTCAGGTATGTTGACGACACCTGGGTTAAAATTAAAGCCCAGGAAGTCCAACATTTCACTGATCACATCAACCCTGTGGATAAATATATAAAGTTCACACAAGAGGATGTCAAAGGTGGCAGGATGGCGTTCCTGGACTGTGATGGAGGACGGTTGGAAACTGACGTATATCGCAAACCCACCCATACAGACTAGTATTTGCATTTTGACTCCCACCACCCACTGGAACACAAGTTAGGAGTGATCAGGACTCTGTACCACAGAGCAGACAGTGTCCCTACAAACCCAGGAGC
>NW_013952471.1:375579-379688 GCF_001266775.1 Austrofundulus limnaeus
TCTCTTGGAGGAGAGACAAAACGTTTCACTAAAGAAGAACCCATCCAGAGGACCTACTTATTTTTTCTTTTTGATTTTTTTCTACCTGGATTACAGAGATGCTTCAGGACAAGTTCTCCTTAGTTTTTTCAATGGTAGTGAATTATGTTTGAATTAATAATTAGGAAAGACAAAAACATTACCCTTAAAGGGATCTCATGATGATGGGTCGCAGTTAAGACTACAGAGCAGAGGTGCCCAAAGTGGGGCCCGCAGGCCAAAATTGACCCGCCAAGTGATTTGACTTGGCCCACCAGCAGCTGCCCTGGCCACTAGGTTGTATTCTCTTGTTTTATGTAGAAACACTAATTTCCACTTAATCATTCCAACCATTGGTCCAGCTATATAAAAGGGCTGCAGATAGTCTTAGGTACTAACTTTATCTTTGAATTACATTAGAATTAAACATAAAATACAAGTAACTACAAGAGACATTTAGACTGGATTTAAGCACACATCTATATTTGCACACAACCACAAATACTCAAATTTTAATTTATGAAATGTCCCATGAGCTGTTGATGCTCAAGTCTATGTCAATTTTTTTGCACATCCATTGGCTAACAAAAAAAATAATCAAACAACTTTACTTAAGAAGTATTTGCACTTCATGTATTATATTTTTGCATTTGGCCCGCAGCCCTCAGGACATTTTTCATTTTGGCTCCCTCAGCGAAAATGTTTGGGCACCCCTGCTATAGAGTCAGGGCTGAAAAGCTATAATGTGAGGCAATAATTTTATCTTTGAAGTATTTTCAAGGTTCTTCATAATATATGGATTGAAACGATCAAATGGGAACACCGAATATATTCGCTCAAGAACTAAAGCTATATTTATTAACTTTAGAGTTTACACTACATTTATTTGCTTTAGAGTTAACACTTTATTTATTAGCCTTAGAACTAACTCTGTATTTATTAGCTTTAGAGTTAACACTATATTAATTTGCTTTAGAGTTAACACCATATTTATTAGCTTTAGAGTTAACACCATATTTATTAGCTTAACACCATATTTATTAGCTTTAGAACTAATGCTATATTTATTAACTTTAAAGTTAACTATATTTATTAGCTTTAAAGTTAACACCATATTTATTAGCTTTAGAGTTAACACCATATTTATTAGCTTTAGAGTTAACACCATATTTATTAGCTTTAGAGTTAACACCATATTTATTAGCTTTAGAACTAATGCTATATTTATTAACTTTAAAGTTAACTATATTTATTAGCTTGCGTGCTTACTCTATATTTACTAATTAGAGTTTACACTATATTCATTACCTTTAGAGCAAAATAAATTTATTAGCTTTAGAGCTAGTGCCATAGCTTGGGAGTTAACGCAAAAATAAAAGACTAAAGCTGAGGTTCTCCTTTCATAAAGCAGCTCTGTTGTCCTCCATCATTTTCAGTTACAGTTTGAGTCATTTCTACATTCTCCTCTCTTTCAATGCATCTCATTTAAAATGTCACACATTGTCCATAATTATAAAATTCAAGCTGGATAGAGCTCACAGGAGAGCAGGAGGGAAGCATCACCATCTACCCAGAATGCTTTGCAGTGTAAATAACATGGCTATGTCCATATTGTTATTAATTTATAAAAACTAAACAGCCTACATTTGTGACTCATTTTTATAGTTGAATTCAACAATGTCTAATGTTTACAACTTGGAAAGTATTTTTTTGCTATCAACAAAGCAAGTGAAATGCATGTCAAGTTGTACCTGCTTTTCTTTTTATTATAAAATATAAAATGTTCAAAGTAAAATGTATGCAGATGTTATATGTGTCTGCAAAGATTCAGACTGAAAGATAAAAACAGGAAAGTTTCACACTGGTATGAATTTTGGGGTTTGCTAGGCTAGCAGTGTTATGTTGAAACAAGACAAGAGGACAACAGGGAGGAGGAGTCGACCCCGCCCACGTCGTGACGTAGCAGGACGCACGCGGCGCTCAGAGGAGCAGCTCGAGCTGCAGCAGCAGAGCTGAGAGAAGAGCCAGCGATGGCTTCACTCAAGCAGGAGCACCGTTACGGGCTCTCCTGTGGAAAAACGAACAAAAACAGCCCCAACATCACGCTGTACCACGTCAAGCTGACGGACACGGCTGTCAGGGCGCTGGAGGCTTACCAGAACCTCAAGGTACCGTTTCTTACTCTCTTTCTGAGGTGGTTTTTTTTACACCTCAAAAAGTTTTAGCTCCCATTTTTTAACGAATTAGCTTCTCTGGTGCGTTTAGGCATAACAGCACACAAATATTTTGCCTACTCCTCAGTTTGTTTGTATTTTTTCTGTCAGCGTTCAGTTTGTTGTGCAAATTTACTGTCAGTACTGTCTGTCGACCCAGAACACAACAGAACTGAACCCTGTAATTAAAAACAAGCTGTTGCACACCACGAAAAATAAATAAAAAATTCCAGATTTTCCAATAAAGTACCAAAAATAAGTCTTCTTTTTTTCTGACACTGAGTTGTTGTAATTCAAACAGGCTTTACTGATTGTGTAACTTTAACATTTGTATTTATTTTCTTCTCTTTAACCCTTAGGGAGCTTTACAAAGTCAACCATCCATATGTTTCAGCAGAAACCAAGGGGTAAGTTTTTATTTTTAATCATTCTTTAAATATATTTAAATAAAGTTTCACACTTTTTTATTTTTGATATTCAGTGTGTTTGAGCCCATTCGTTTGCTTTAAAGCATGAAACTGTAGGATGAGTGATCGTGTTAACCTGGCACGTATCTCACTCCTCCTTTTTTCTTTGAAACAAGAGCAAATAATTTCTTCTTTTCCTTGTCTTGGTCGTGGTTTGCTGATGACTCACCGCGCCCCGCCGTGCTSCCACCCTCTGATAGCCCAGGGAGAAGGAGGCTGTGTGTGCTCCTCTGCAGCAGATAGGAGCCGTGCAGGTTACCGGGTCAGGGCCGGTGACCGTGCACAGGATTTGTTGGGTCAGCGAGCGGCCCCGGGAAAGGAGAGGGTGAGAGAGAGAGGGTAGAGAGGTGAGCACATATGTTGTCAGAGCTGGAGTGAAGATGAGGAGTTGTTACGGTGAGTCAAAGGAGTTGTATTCGTCCAGCCTCGTGCGTGCTGTTCTCTTTGGTGGAAATGCAGTTTAATGCTGTATCGGTGTGTCTGTGCAGGTTTAAGACATTAAGACACAATATCCGAGCCAGGAACTCGATACTGAGGCGTGATCTGGAGTAAACAGCCTGAGCTCTGTGTGTGTGTGTTTGTGTTTTGACTTCAGTCAGGAGCAGCTGTGTCCTTGGGGAATCCTTACTTTTCAGTCAATGCTAACAGCACAGGTTGGTTTGAAAGAGTCACGACCCCCCTTCCTGTCACGACAGGATGAGCAGAGGGCTGGCGAGTTCAGAAAATGGGGAGCTTATGTTGTCAACAAACTGGTTTTAAACCAGTATATTTGTAGGTGCGCGTGTGTTGCTTTCATTTTTGCATGAGTTTAAAGCAATCCGAGAGTGTGGAAGTGTTGTTGTTTTTTTTTTTTTGCCAGGGTGTAAATAAAGACATCATTCAGAGAACTTTCTGCAACAGGTAAAATGTTAACTGCTCACAAAAACTTTCCACGGAGCTCCTCTTCAGCTTATCTGAACAATCCCTTTAAAAGGTGAAGGATGGGTCAGCTGGCGGTTTCCTTTGGTTCTGGAGGAGTTTTGTCTCGGTAGATAACAACTGCAACCTCCAATAAACAGATGTGTGGTAATGAAAGGCAGTCTTCACGTCCGAGGCTGTGGGAGTAAAAGCAAAGGATCAGGAGTTTGCATTAAAGTATTATTTTGTAAGAGAACCTGCTGTAATTGTTGAATAAACTGATGAATCAATCAGTTGTTTTCATTTACCATGCTTTACTGACCTTGTCTTGCATGCATAAAAAGGACGTGGCAATTTGTTCATCCTTCATGTCATGAAAAACGGTCATCTTGTGCTTTTGTTTAACTGTTCGCTAGCGTAGTGGTTCCCAAACTTTTTGTCTTCTGACCCACAAAATATTCATGGCAAAACCTTGTGACCCCAAATATTACTGGTCTGAGTACATGAACTTTGT
>NW_013952471.1:380684-382241 GCF_001266775.1 Austrofundulus limnaeus
TCAAGTAATATTCCTAAAGAGACTTTAACTTTTACCAAAGTAAGTTTTTGGTAAGATACTTGTACTTTTACTCAAGTAATATTCCTAAAGGAGACTTTAACTTTTACCAAAGTAAGTTTTTGGTAAGATACTTGTACTTTTACTCAAGTAATATTCCTAAAGGAGACTTTAACTTTTACCAAAGTAATTTTTTGGTAAGATACTTGTACTTTTACTCAAGTAATATTCCTAAAGGAGACTTTAACTTTTACCAAAGTAATTTTTTGGTAAGATACTTGTACTTTTACTCAAGTATCACTTTGTGTTACTTTATACAACACTGCTTTTAAGATTGGCAAACACAGATATTGAGCTAAAGTCTGGTGTGYTAGTAGCTGAGAGTGATTCCTTACCTGCACTCTGAGATCTGACAGATCAAACGACATCTTCACTTCAGAAGGCGGCGGGTGAAATGTATTCCTTCAAGAAACACTACTTTCAGTCTCAAAGGATTGAAGTGAGTCAGATCTAACATGAAAGACACGAGTGAGACTTTAGTTTTTATAGAAATTACAGAAAATGTCACACTCCTCCCTTCATATACCGCAGAGAGCTGAGGTTATTAGCCAAATGAGTGTTTAGAAGTAATTACAGGAGCTGTAATGCTCCTGATTACAGACTGAGGCATCACGACTCCTGTTTGCTTTAGCTTTCCCTGTCTGCTTGACTCAGACACCCAGAAGTGTGTGTGGCACACTTTATCTGCAGTCAAAGACATGACACGAACTCTGAGCTGCTCACTTTTCTCCTCTGTTTAGTGTTTCTTTCATTTTTATTTATTTTTTGTGATACTCTGGGTGTGGATGGTTTGCTATTTYAGCGAGGTTGTTTGTGATTTGTCATGTGTGGTCCTGAAGGTTTAATTTATTCATGTCCCACCTCCTTTATCCTGTTCCAGCCCCCCCACCCCACCGCCTGTAAGTCTGGTACGGCCAGAGTGGATCCCAGGAGAAACCCTCTGTAACTTCTTTATTCTCATGACTGAAAGAGAGAATAATCATGTTTCCATCCAGTTGTAGAGTGAATTTTTATCAAACTTTTCAAAATTCGCAAAAAAATAAAAATAGGAATCTAGACTGTTTCCATCTAGTTTCCCTCTTGACTGTTTGATGCGAATAAACGAGGCTACGCCACACGTGATTACGTCAGACAAGGCTACGCAACGCGTGATTACGTCAGACGAGGCTACGCAACATGTGATTACGTCAGACGAGGCTACGCAACACATGATTACGTCAGACGAGATTACGTCAGACGAGGCTACTCAACACGTGATTGCGTCAGACGAGGCTACGCAACGCATGATTACATCAGACGAAGCTACGCAACGAGTGATTACGTCAGACGAGGCTACGCAACATGTGATTATGTCAGACAAGGCTACGCAACGCGTGATTACGTCAGACGAGGCTACACAACATGTGATTACGTCAGACGAGGCTACACAACATGTGATTACATCAGATGAGGCTACGCAAAATGTGATTACGTCAGACAAGGCTACGCAACGCGTGATTA
>NW_013952471.1:382251-383715 GCF_001266775.1 Austrofundulus limnaeus
GTGATTACGTCAGACAAGGCTACGCAACGCGTGATTATGTCTGACGAGGCTACGCAACATGTGATTACGTCAGACGAGGCTACGCAACGCGTGATTACGTCAGACAAGGCTACGCAACACGTGATTACGTCAGACAAGGCTACGCAACGCATGATTACGTCAGACGTCGGCGACAAGCTTTGCGGTAGTAAACAGGAAGTGAAACTTGCTAACTAGCAGAGGCTAATCATCTTGGGACAATGTAGCGATTTTTTTCGTGAATGCCTTGCTATTGGGTTAGGCTGTAACGTTTCTTCTGCGAATTAAAGAGGGAAATGTTCTCGTCTCTTCATCAGTCCACACGTACCTGTTGTTGCTGTTCGCAGCCATGTTTTCACGCGTTTATGATAACATCCGGGACGAGGCGGGAAAGCGGAAACAGCTGAACGTCACATGAGGTAAATATGCACGACGTCAGAATTTATTCGGCAAACGTGTTTCCATCTCCCGTTTTGAACATTAACTACTTTGCGAATCATCCAAAAACCACCTCAAGCGAGCGTAAAAACCTTTTAGTGAATTGAGGTTTTTTTTTTTAATTTTGCTGTTTCCATCTGCCTTTTTTCGCATTTTGAATGCGACACTTCTAAATGCGCATCAAAAAGCCTTGATGGAAACACGGTTAATGCTTCAGCACTTACTGGCAGCAACTACATGTTTGAATAGAAGATTTTTGTCACTGTGTGTGTGTGTTTAGGCCGTGGAGCCCGTGAGTCTCCTCTGGTTTGAATAACAATGAGCAGAGCAGGGGAATGRAGGCTATGTGCTGTCACCCTGCCCGGATCTCCCAAAATCAATCGAGTTTTTCATCCCAGCGGACTGCCGTCAGTCCAGATGTGTGGTGTCATCGTGCCCTCAGGCTTTGTTTGTTTGTGCCCACYCTGTGGCTCAACTTCAAGAACACTCCTTTGGTTGTAAACATTAAGCTAAATAATATCCAAAGTTTGATCTGTACGATTTATTACATTTTTACTGCACATAACTCTTATAGCAGATGATTTTGGTTCAAATATACTTCTAATATACTTCAATCTTACACTAGCCTGGCCCTTGCCTTCCTACGCAGCTCCGCTCAATTCTAGTTTCCTTCACTGCTCCGTCTGGGACTTCAAGGATTTCGCTGGCAGATTTTTAGCCGGGCCAATCAGAGAACAGAACGTCYATTTTCTGCGCAGTGTCTGCTTGTAGTTTATTTTACCTGGGCCAATCAGAGAACAGAAGGTGGAGTTTTGAACGACGTCGACTTTCTGCGTGGTGTCTGCTAGTTATTTTAGCATACGGCAGTGGAGGAAGTGAATGAAGCCAGTCTGTGTTGATAAGGCTTCCAAATTAAAATAAATTTGTCTGTCAAAGCAGCAGCTCTCATTTACAGCCGTCTCGTTCAGCTCGGTATATTTCTCCTCTCAGTAGGGTTGTTTACAGCAC
>NW_013952471.1:383742-386197 GCF_001266775.1 Austrofundulus limnaeus
CATTTACAGCTGTCTCGTTCAGCTCGGTATATTTCTCCTCTCAGTAGGGTTGTTTACAGCACATGCAATTTCTGATTAGCTTCTTAGCTTAGCCTCCTTCACAGTGGAGCTGGCACGCATACGTTGCGGCCAACAGATCCAATCATTTTAAACTTCAGCAGAGGCCACGCCTCCTGCAAGAATCACTTGTCTATGCATCAAGTCCAGACCCTTGTACGAAGCAAAGTGAAGGACAGGGTCTGGTTTAAACCAGGCTAATCTTACACCAGTGCATGGGGGAGGGGGAAGTGTGGTTAGCTTCACTTTGCAAAACAACTTTTCCTGCATTGCTCTAATCTCTTTATTACATTGTACGTGCCTTGTAGGTAATTATATAAATACTATTTTTTTGCAATTCACGTCAGAACCAATGACCCACAAAGAGAGAAAATTGTTTCAGGATTATGAGTTTTGGCTGCTGCGTTTAAAAAAAGCCAAGACGATCTCGTGCACCGACTGGATTATATGTTAGTTAAGTGAGAGTGGAGTGAGGAGGTGTTTGAAGCCCGCTGAAGTGCAAGTCCTGGTTAATAGTCTCGTCTAAATGCCTGGTCTGCACGCGTGTCACACAGGTGTGTTTTGAATTCTTCTCAGCTCTTGCCCGGTTGGGGATTGTGACCCACAACCTGTTGACAGCTGGGCTCTCGGGCAGTGGGCAGAGGTGCGTCGTAGACTTCATATTCTTTTCTCTCCATTCACTTCTTCGGCGTTCACCTCTGGCAGCAGCTCTTTCCCTCTGTGAAATTCTAAATGAAAAGGAATGGAAAGGTTATTACAGGCTGGGACTTGATTACATGCACTGTCTCCCACTCGAGGCAGCCACATTAATCACCAAAGTCTTAGCAGCAGCAGCGGAGAAGACTCCGAGCAGCTCCGAGTGTCAGCTGATTGACTGAGGAACCAGAAAAAAATAAAATAAAACCCACAAAAATGTTTGTTTCTTTCTTTCCTGTTCAGCCCTGCTGCCCCCTTCTTCCTCTTTCTTCCATGCAACTAGAAGCACAAGTGCACATTGTGTTTGGCATCTGTGTCCTCCATTGGAGAGGGGAGGGGTGGTGGGGGGTGTTTTTAGTGGCATGTGTCAACTTGTGGTCCTGGGAACAATTCACCTCTTTTGTTTGCGATGAGATGATGAGAAGTGGTGTTTACTGAAGGGCGGTGAGGACGAGAGCTGTGGGAGGCTGTCTGAGATTCTGTGTCTGATTTCAAGGCCGTGCTGGAGATGTTTGCTCATCACCAGACTCGTGTGAGTGGCACTAATGCTGATTACACCTTGCAGAGAGGAGCTGGAGCTGAGACCCGCCGGATTAACACACTCAGAGTTTGCATTAGCTGCCGGCCCGGAGTGACTCGTCTCCTGCTGATAACAGACAGCGGTGGTGGCGGCGGCAGCGGGTTTCACTCCCTCCTCCTCCTCCTCCTCCTCCTCCTCCTCCTCCTCCCATCCTCCATAAAGGGGAAGCAGTGCCATGGCATCCCACTCCGGAGCCGAGGAGGCGTGGACAAAAGACGGCCTGTTTTCAGAAAGGCCCATTACTCAGTCTGCAGAGGATGTGGAAACAATAGCCTGGATGAGATCTACACCCAGACCCCACATTCAACCAAAAAGCTCGCAGGAAACATAAGCCCCGTGCACCCGACAGAAGTCTCCCTCAGTTTTTGTTCAGTTCACTTCACCTTTCGAATAAGCCGGGGAAAATAGCCTTTTTCTTCACACAAATCTGCAGCTTCAGCATGTGGAAACATTTCTGACAGATGAGCAACTCACTGAGATCGCGTCACCAGACACTCGAGCGTCTCTCAGGTGAAATCTTTCGGGTCGCTGACTGTGCGGCGGTTCTTCTTCTTTTTTACAGAAACATCAGCAGACACACCGAGGTGCTGCTCAGCTGCACGTCTGAATACTAACAGTTTTATTTGCAAATACGTAGATTTGCTAACTGGGTTATAATCGTGAATTGTCACTCAGGACGCATGGCGTGTCGGTGCTGACTTTAATTGGACGTCTGAACAGATGCACTTCCAGCTGATTCTCACAAATGAATCCCACAGGACACATGTTGGCATCAAGTCTGAGCAGCCTGATAGTTTAAGCACCATTTTTTTTTTACAGCTTTAGTGCTTATTGATGTTTATTATGTGTGGGATACTTTCCAAAAATTTGGATAAAGTCAACATTTTTGGTCAAAACGTCATGAACCTTAAAGGTATCACACTAAAATCATGACTTTTTTATGCACAGCTGACAAAGCTCTAAGACAGGGGTTCTTAACATTTTTGACCTCGGGGCCCAATTTATTGAACATAAAGTGTCACGAGGGCCAGTCACACATGACCAATGCGTGGATCAAAATGATAATTATTCTAAATCTTGGTTTAATTTTTATTGTATTTACATTATAACTAAATGAAATAC
>NW_013952471.1:391357-396686 GCF_001266775.1 Austrofundulus limnaeus
GTGCACAAGCTTCAAACTTCAGCGTTGGCTGCGATTTTGAAGCTGAAATCGCGTTCGGTGTGAACGCAGCATAATCGCGCTTGACGCACTGCAGCACTTCCCGACGCTGATTGAAGCGCGTCCACCATAGACTTTGTATGTAAACCTGATGCTCCTGATGCTGAAATCGCGTTCGGTGTGAACGCACCCTCAGACATGGACTCTGCTCCATCTGGGGAATTTTACCGTTTAAAAATGGGAATTAGTGCAGACGTAGAGCAAGAAGCTTTATAAGCCTGTTTTAAAAGTTAAAATTGCTGAAACACTTGTCTGCTTCAACCTCTTCCTGCTTTGAAGTTTTGTCTTTTGGCTCCTGGGCACGAGTAACCCCCATTTATTAAGGTCACAAAAAGTAAAGTCCAAGGCATTTTTTAATAGTTGTTGCTTTAAAAATAGACCCTTCACCACTTGTTTCATCAAACCCACCACTCGTTTTAGCTTCAATAACGAACCACAAAGATTAGAAGTAACCCACAGATTCTCTGAATATTTGTGCTTGAAAGGAATTCAACAAATGAACTCTTTTTTTTTTTTTTTAGAAAAAAATTCTTCTGTTTGGCTTGGAAACAGCGTGCCTCTTGGTGGGAGAACGGTAGGCTTCGGTGTGGGCCCCGGTGGGCTGGGAAAGCGAGCGCTTCACAGCAGGGAGGCRAGAGTTATGCCAGCGGAGGTCGTATGAGCGGTCGTCAAAAGATAAATGCCAGCGAGCGCTGCTTTGTTGGCTGCGTGGCAGGACATCTGTAGCAGCGGGAAGTCCCGCGACAGAACGCAGCGCGGCCCGGTGAGGAGAGAAGATGAATTATTAAATGTTGCTGCAGTGGAGGACCACTAGAGGAATGCTTTCAATGCAGAGCTGATATAGATCCAGGGTTCGGAGCTCGCCCACTGATCGCAACATCTACCCATAATGTTCAGTAACATCAGTATCATTAGCACAGGAGACAATTCTAAGAACTTATCCACCTCAATTCTTTACCATTAATGTGAGCTGAAGTCTGTAATTTACAGCAGTTTTTATGGAAGATAAGATACTTAGAGTGAAGTTTTGRCCAACTTTGCAAAAATCCAAACAACGATGAGCTCTTTGCTCGCACACAGAAAGATGTTTGTTGGAAAAGCTGTGATAATTGTGGGACAAATCTCTACCAGCGTTTGTTTTTCCTGTGACATCTGGCACTTTCTGAGCTCCATACAGAGCAATATTTATTTTACTGACGCTGTTTAAGTTTTATTCATATTTTCCTACTTTTCAGGAGGAAAAGACTGTTTTTGTGCAGCTAATTCAAAGTTGCTTGCTGTAAATATTCTAAATATATGTTGTGCATGAAGTTTTTTTTTTTAGTTTTAGGTTTTGTAAAATAAGGCGTTAAACCTTTCTCCATGGGTCTGACTAGGGGCCAATTTAAAATATGCATGTTGCGTTACAAACAACAGTCTCTCATAATGTGAACTAACCCTTCACTCTACCATTTTCTTATCTTTGTCTTTGATAAACACGGGGACTCCAGCATTGAACTTTTGAGGCTTGCAGTGTTATCACGAGGCAAACATTACACAATGACAGGATACATTAAAACATCAGAAAGTCTGATCCACCTGAGCAGCCGTGGTGTCGCAGCTCAGCTGTGTGTAGTTGTATAAATTCCTGCGGTGGAAGCCTGCCTGTGAAGACATGTGCAGCAGGCTGATAAGAACGTAGGAGCCTGCGTCCACCGTCGCTTTGTTGCAAACTTGTGGCAAAACTCTTGAGGTGAGCTTGATGGACAAGAACATCCCACAGAGCCAAACAAGAACTTTTGGTGGTTCTGCTTTTAGGAGCTGCGCACCGAAACCTGCAGAAGGATTTGAGAGGAGTCCATAACCTTGATACTGTTAAAACCAGACTAAAAACCTGTTTGATCAGTCTTTTATAGAGGCTATCTTTTGTTTGTTTTTTTCCACTGTTAAGCTCTTTGAATTGCTTTTGATTTTGTATGAAGGGCTTTATAGACATAAAGCTTGATTGATTGATTGATTGATTTTAGACAAAGTTGCTGAATGTAAACAGAGCATTTTTGAATTTCAATGAGATGCACACAGACGCTTCAGTCTCAATCATGAAAACAGTTGCATACAAAATAGTGAAATCACAAACCTTCATTTGGACCGAGGATGAGTTTGGTTTGTTCCTACACGTTGAAGAGGGTCAGTGGTGGCAGTGGTTCTACTAACCGCTAACAAATAATAGTGGAACAGATTTTTCATTTAGGGAATTAGCTTTTTCYCTAACTTTGAAAACCATTAGCAGACAAATTAACTTTAGCTAAAATAGGTTTTGCCAACATAAAGTCTGCTAACAGCTGACTAGAGCTAAGTATTGTTAACAAACTCTCAAATTAATGTGATTTCAGTTCTTTGCATCACAATTCCATTCCACACAGCTTTAAAAGCTTTAATATCAGTTTCATAATACAGTAGGTACATGAATAATTCATTAGAGTCCTTGTGTTTAATCTTTTGATATTTATTTTCTTGCCCATATAAATTGAAATGGTATACATTAACATTACTGAGAAATAAAATATCTGAAAATAAAGCAGTAGCWTATTAATACTTGTTCTAAAMCTGGAGTTCAAACATAAAAARATGAAAAACTTGTCAGGGGATTGAGCTGAATCTGAGGTTTTTCTGAATTAATATTGAATTGGAAAAAAATATTTAACAATGCTTTGATGAAACAATATTTTTACTCTCCTCTAATGCAGACTGAATAACAGTTGTTTTATTCATTAGCTATTAGTGTTAGCCTTCACTAATTTGACTTGTTTAGCTGTTTAGTGTTAGCTCCTCTATTTTTTTTTACATGTTTAGCATTAGCAAAGTTATATTTTCAGATAGCAGATTATGAATTATTAAAGCTAAATGTTTAGTTTGCTGTGCTCATCTCTGAAAAGGGTAAGGAGCACAAACAGCTCTCTGCTATCTACCATTGTTACTGTTTATTTATTCGCACAAGCGCAGAAAAACTTTCGACTGCAGCCGTCTYTAGTGTGCATGGTGGTTTCACACCTCTTTGTGTTTTCGTAAAACCTCCTGTTCGAGTCCTGAGTTTATTATTATTTTATTTACCGTTATTTATTCAGGCAAATCCCACTGAGCTCGCAGATCTCTTTTGCAAGGGAGGCCTGGGCCTGAAGGCAACCTATATTGTACATATTTTTGTGTGAAAACCCACACGAGCACGAGGAGAACATGCAAACTCGGCACAGAAAGACCCCACATCCGAACCGTGAATTGAACCCAGGACCTTCTTGCTGTGAGGTATCAGTTCCAACCACTGAGCTTTTCACAAATGTTTAAAAGCGTGTTCATATTTTAGTTTGTATCCTCTTTAAGCACTGATGTAAAACATTTTAAAATTACACCTCTTTTCATTTTATGCTCTAAAAAGTTGCACGTTTATGTCTGACAGCTGAAGARAAAACATGCTTTTGTTTGTATTTGTCCAACTCCTAAATAGTGGAGATTATAAAACATGAAATTTTACAGTTTTTTTTTGCACAAAACGTTTTGTCCAAAATGATGAAGAAACAAGATGATTCTGAACCTCTTGTATATTAGAATAGAATAGAATAGAATAGAATAGAATAGAATAGAATAGAATAGAAATAGCCTTTATTATGGGTTTGTATTATTGTAATATTTATGGTTGCCTTAATGTGGGTTTTTGATTTCTCCTTTACTAAAATGGCCCATAATTGTATGCTGTTTGTTTCTCTCTGTCGTGGATGTTTTCCTTATTTCCTGCAGATTCCCAACAGAAACTGTAATCAGATTATTTTCATGAACTCAGATGGAAGATGAATGCACGTGCCAAATGGTTTCCTTATGCATTTAATCACATTGAGACATGATTCAGACTCTGGTTTCTTGTACTGGTTTTCTTCTAGCAGGGTTTATTCAGATTAATTCATTTATACAGATATTTTACACAAAGCTTTGCTTCACTCATCAGAGAAAGAAACAAATTGTGATAAAATGAACTGTAAGTTTTAAAACTTAACTAAAAGCATTTCTCGTGTTTGTTGGTGCTGTAGATTTGCATGAAATCATTTCAACAAACTTGCAGCAATTAATCTGGTTAGTTTGAGCAGCTTTTGCACAGTTTCTTTTAAACTCTGTGTGGAGTAATGGTGGTCCTCAGTTGGGCATTTGTGGTCCTACTAAAAATAAAAAAAGAAAGAGAGGAAGAAAAAGCAGAGAACAGATTAATTTATGGGCTGAAAGAAGTCCCTGTTAGAAAGAAAATCTGGTTGACTGAGAACTTTCAGCACAATCGACTTTGCTCTGGCAGTGGGTTTTCTTTCGGGACACTTTTGGCCGACAGTTTGCATCTTTAGCTGCTTTTGGACCAGCTTCAGGCCCTGTGGGGTCATTTCAGAACAACAGACAGAACCGGCTCTGTGCTGAGTTGGGCCTATATTAGATTTAGCAGATTGTGAGGAACAGATTTCTATCTGCAGTCTTTGCTGGATGCAAACTAATAAATGACCAAATCCATGCTACCAGAGTCATGGGATTAAATCAAAACAGTGGAGTTTTTATCAGAAAACTAAAAGAAAAGGAGAATCAATGAAGGTTGCAGGTTAAAAACACAATATGATCTGAATATATTTTTATTCTTGTTGAATGTGAAGAAAATATCGTCCTTTTTGCATTAATGACTTATTAGAGCTTCATTTGTCTGCTCGAGACACTGCAGGCTGTTAGTTTATGAAAATATGCACTAATTCATGCTGATTACAGAAACCTTGACTTGTGCAGCCTTGTGTTTTGGCTACAGTGCTCTCGGCAGCATAGCTTAAATTTCTGCTCATAGATGATCTCTGGGAAGCTTGTTTAAAGGGATTTAAGTTGCATTAGTTCTTTGGGAGAAATTACAAGATGTTAAAGCAATTTGTAGGCAATGGAGCCGTAAAACAATCGACCTTTTAATCATTAATGTTAACCATCACACAGTTCAATGCAAGCCTGTGTACAAGAACAGGAAAATCTCCAGTGTGTCTATCTAAAGCAATCTTTTGTTATTTTTTTGTGTGCTCTCCCTTATAGTGCATCAAGATCCCAGCTCCTACACCAGAGACACCGTCTGCTTTCCGTGTCTTCACCTTCTACTTATCAAGTGACAGCAAAGATCAGCCACAGGCCAGCTTTGACTGCATCCATCAGTATGTCTCCAGGTAAGAGTGTGTGTGTGTGTGTGTGTGTGTGTGTGTGTGTGTGTGTGTGTGTGTGTGTGTGTGTGTGTGTG
>NW_013952471.1:396696-398294 GCF_001266775.1 Austrofundulus limnaeus
GTGTGTGTGTGTGTGTGTGTGTGTGTGTGTGTGTGTGTGTGTGTGTGCGCCATCTGAATTAATGTTTGCAGCACATTTTACAGTCTAGCGTAAGGAGGAGGGAGTGAACTTAGCATTGCTTTACTTTTTCACACGTTGTCCGTTTCGCCTCTGTTACTATTGTTAGTACTACCTACCTACTGATACATCAATCCACTCTGATATATCGATTAAATGGTTATTAATTCAATTGCCTCAAGGCAAAATGTAAAACAATCACATGTCCATCTAGTAAAATCATGTTAGATGGGCATATGACATTGCATCATATCAATCACAGACTTGTGAATTGAAATGAATCAAAATCATATCATGACAGACTTTGTGATATTGAGAAATATTGTATCATGATCCAAAAAAAAACAACAACAATGTAATATTGTATCATGATAAATCTGGTGATTTACACACCTGCCTTGCTTTAAGGCACAAAGGTGCACGGGGTGGACTGGTTATACCCCACTTGCTGTCTCGATCCATTCATAGTCTCACAGAGGTGGTCAGAAGGTGTCTGAAGTCCTGGATTGAGGAGTTTTGTGAAAGAGCCTTTAAGGTTTGTCACAACCTTATAACCCGTCTGAGGTCTGGACTTTGACGGTACCATTTTAGCACTTTTATTTATTTATTTATTTATTTATTTATTTATTTATTTATTCATTCAGCTATTCTGTGGATTTGCCGCTGTGGTTGAGATCATCAGGCCTCGTGCAAGAACTGTTCGTACGAACAGATTTGTTCTTAAGTTGTGCGTAAGATTTTTTTTCAGATACGAACAAAATTCACGAGTGGTCCAGACCTGTCATGTATTTTACGAGCAGTCAGTCTGCTGTTATCCAGACGGGTTTTTCTCATTAATAACTTAAATTGAACATGAATTGGTTAGATTAAGTTAAATTGGCTAGCGGTGCGCGACTGCTCTTCTTCTGAATAAATGAAAACTATGAAACACAGGTGTTTACACTTAAATTAAAAATATTTATATGATTTAGATTTTTATTTCTGTGTCTGACCCACAGGAGACACGACATTTACAGCAGTCGTCATTTCATTCTTCAGCTTTAGCAGGTCTGACGCTGCTAAAAATGACTTTTTTTTTTCTGGATCTCTGACAGCAGGACTTCAGTCTCCGAACTCGTAAAGTTCTTTTTTACTTCGCGATGTCATTTATGAATGGACACTTCTGGTATGTCGGGCAGGAAACGTAGCCTTATATGGTGTTTTTAGGGTGGTAGATTATGCTAATCTCCTCTCCTCATGCTCAAGCAGCTGATACGCATTCATCAGTTCACGCAGCTCATTTACACACTTTTCCTGAAGATAGAAGAGTTGCTGAATCTGATGTGGCATGTTCGTACGAACCCTTCATTCAAACAAAAGTAAGATAAATTATTGGGCCTCATGCAAGAACATGTTCGTATTCTTATCCTAAATTTCTCTTACTTTTGTTCGTACAAAGGGTTCGTACGAACATGTCACGTCAGATTCAACAAATGAGCTGCGTAAATTCCACCTGTTCATATCCAGCTGCTCGTGCACACAAGAGGAGATAAGTATAATTA
>NW_013952471.1:399358-400303 GCF_001266775.1 Austrofundulus limnaeus
CCTGACAACAGAGCTCAAAGTGTGGGATCATTTTAAGAAAATGAAAGAGAAACCTGTGTAATATCTGCAGAGCAGAACTTAACTTCCACAGCAGTTATTTTAGTTAGCATATAGCTAAAATATAACGATGGTTATATAATAGCAGCTGCATTCTGATGTGATAAGCTGTATGTTTTATATTCAATTCATGTATGATCCGATTAGCTGACTAATAAAAAAAATAATCTGTGATTAATCGATTATAAAAATAATCATTTATGGCAGCCCTACTTCAAAACAAGCCCAAAATCGTCATCAGCCCTCCACCTTTGTGCTTAACAGTTGATTTGAGGTGTTTATGCTGATATGCTGTGTGCATATCTCTATACTTTTTTAATTATGAGGTGGTCTTTTTCACTCACTATCTATTTGTTTAAGAAATAATGGCATGTATCTGTTGCTTTGATGAGTTTAGGTTTGAATAATTTTAGATTCTGGTAAAGATCAAATTGTTTTTATTGGATCCTGATGCATAAAACCCTGGAAAGAAATAATTTTCAGTCCTAGACTTCAGATTGGTTTAAGCTCGTGAACATTATGAGAGACTACTGTCATTCAGCCTGCAGGACCCACTGTGGACCAGTTGTAATTTCCTCCACATTTTTTGGGCTGAACCTGTCATTACTGAGAGCTAAAGTGGGAATATACAGTACAGGCTTGGGAAGCTGAGACTTATGATGTGTTTCTGTTTTAGTGCTGTACCAAACGATTATTTTCTAATCGATTAATCTAACGATTATTTTTTCGATTAATCGATTATTCTAACAACAAATCTATAAGTTATTCTGATGTGAGTGCACTGGAAATTTAAAATGTTTTCATCAAATTAACAAGAACAGTTCTTTAATATATGTCTGCCTCGTGTCTTGGGGGTTGGGTCTCGGTCCTCCACAGTCACTATTAAAT
>NW_013952471.1:401507-411486 GCF_001266775.1 Austrofundulus limnaeus
ATTAATCGATTAATCGTAGCAGCCCTATTCTGTTTACCGGGTTTTAATTTAATTTCTTTTTTCTTTTTTTTGCAGAAGCCAAGAAAAACAGGACAGCAGCGTGAGAGCAGGTTCTCTCTGTCTGAGTCAGTCCACACGTGTATTTTTAAAGTTAAAGAATAAGAAAGAAAAGCTGGTTGGTGGCCACAGATGTAGTTAACATTGAATAAATGAGGATAGAAGGCTTTTAGTTCTCATATGCAGTAATAAAAATGGGATTTGACGGTTCCACTAAATCCTTCCTTAAAGCAGTCATGCACTCCAGGTTCATGTTTGAAGCAATTTGCCTTTATTCAAGATGATCCATGTTGTGCAAGCATGCTGACAGAGCCAAGGTAATCCCGGTGGTTTTCCACCAGCTCTGTCCTGTTTGGACCAGGCCGCAGGGCTAAATCTAACCCGTGACATAACACATGTCAAGAACTCCTGCACAAAACCCCGTTAAGCTGTGTTGGACACTATTAGCCTACAGGACCAGATCTTTACAGGGTTTACTGTAAGGTCAGCAGAAAGCAGCAAACTTTAACGCCTGGCTGGTTTCTTTGTTTCACAGCGACGGCCGCGAGCAGCTGGAAGGTCAAGGCAGCATCCAGGACAAGATCACCGTGTGCGCCACCGACGACTCCTACCAGGTGACCCGTGAGAGGATGTCTCAGGTGGAGAAGGACAGCTGGAGCCGCTCGGCCATTGAGATCAAACCTGGAGCCACACATCCCAGTAAGATCAGACAGAAAGCCCCGCCCCCCTGGCAGTGGGGAAAAATAACCAGCATCAAAATAAACTTCACCAGCAGATTTCACAGTGGAAATTAGTTTACTCTTAAAGAGGGTGGGGCAGGAGACTGTTCGTGGATCCAGTGATGTCATAAAAAAAACAAAAATAGAAATAAAATAGGACCAATAAAAGCAGTGGGAGTATTTGAAAAATATTGCTGTTTTCATGGCTCGGAGCTAAAAACCAGCCGTTTTCATTTTGAGATGAGTAATAAAACCCGATGAGGAGGCCGTGCTTGTTGGTTAAACAAGACCTGCCTCCAAGATTTCTGTTGTTCTTCTTTTTTTTCCARAATTGATTTAAAATAAAACACTTTTCCACTTGGACCTTATGTTTTTCACCAGCTAAATATTTGTGATCACAAAAAGACAGGCAGCTGTACGTATAAAATTTAATGAAATGATTAAAAAACATCTTTAAAAAGC
Organism: Austrofundulus limnaeus; assembly: GCF_001266775.1. NCBI lineage: Eukaryota > Metazoa > Chordata > Actinopteri > Cyprinodontiformes > Rivulidae > Austrofundulus > Austrofundulus limnaeus. Next base: position 402,746 of record NW_013952471.1, read on the forward strand.
AATACCTAATATATTTGTGTGCGGTGATGCTTCGCAGCTCATTAATCAGCTACTTTCTCTGCGTCCTCAGTTCCTCCTCCAACCTTTTGTCGTAGTTACACAACAGGTTTTCTCTGCCCAGTCTAGACCTCTGTGTCAGGGCTGGAGCTCCTGGGAGGCTGAAACTCTGCTTGATCTGGATCAAATTCAGACTGCGTCATTTGTGTAACTTAAGATCTTAAGCTGAAGATGACAAAGCAAATACAGTATATGTTGAAAGGAGTCTCTACTGAAACATAGTTTTAGATAAAGCACCCATCTCGCTCATAATCTATTATACATTTATATTATCTTATATATAATGAAGTAGAGGCCACATTTACAATATTTTGTTTGTTCTCTTACTTGGATGTAAACATATGATTGATTATTGCTTATATATCCATTCTGCAAACAGATGAGGCATGTTTGAGTTGAAGCTACCTCTCTGTGCTAATCCGGCTGCAGGTTAATCTGAGCTTTGAAGGTCAAAGATGMGGGGACAGGTGCAGGAAACCTGCTTTCTGTTTGACTGTTAAAATGCATCCTGGATATACGTGACAATGTTGTGTGCTGACTTAATATTAACCAAATTTATGGCCTTTATGGTACGTAGTTTTTAACTACCTAAACAAGAACTGCAGATGACTTTAGCAAACATGGTAATTTCTATAGATCGGTTAAATTTGCAGATATTGAGCTAAAACTTGGTGTGGTAGTCGGGGTTCGACAAAACCTGTTGCCCGACTGCCTGGGGCAGGTAAAACCCATATTCGGGCAGGTAAACTATTTCTTTAGTTTTTCATAGGGCCATTTATTCAAAATATTCTGAAAACGAAGAAATATGGCGTTTTAAAACACGTATAGAGAATAAATCCTCAAAATTTCCCCCTCCCCTGTAGAAAAGTCACGTCTTGCCGTCGTGTCGCGGGATCATTTCCTCCTCCCTCCTGCTGCACGTCGCGCAGAGTGAAACTTTAACAGCCGTAGTTTTTTCACACCCAAGTTGTCGGAGAAAAAACACGTTTTTTATGTATCGTTACCCACTGAGATGATAAAAAGATGGGGATGTTCGATCAGTCTTAAATCTATCTTGCTAATGTAACGGTCGTTCTCTGCTATGAGCGCAGCAGCAGCGGGTTCAACTGGCTCACTGTATGGCAGGCTGATATTGCATTTATTTGGCTTCTCCACTCTTACATTCCAGTAATCCAGTAATTTGTATGCTTGTTTGTCTTTGTGTTTATGGTGTATAATGATGTGATTGTGATGCTGTATTTCTGAGTGTTTTATGCGCTGCAGAACAGGAACCTGCTGTAAAACAGCAATTATGCTGAGTCAGGCTTGATTTTTAGTAATCTTTTCCTGTTAAATCAATAAATCAAATCAAATCAATCTGAAATTGTTTTATGACTAAATTAGACTGATTAGTTATTTCAGATAAAACTAGGGATGTCCCGATACCACTTTTTCAATTCCGATACGATACTGATATTACAACTTAGAGAATTGTCCGATACCGATATTGACCCGTTACCATAACAGTACAAGTCACACACTTTTACCTATTTTGTAATGTAAAATCTTAGAAAAGTCTTGATCAAGTCAAACAGTGAAAAAGAGTAGGTATGAGAAAAACTGACCCATTTATTTTTAACCAATGGATCACATACATTTTAAACTGAAGAACATTATACAATTTAATAAAGTAAATTATAATACCCTGAAAAATAAAACATAATAAAAACAAAATGTTCTTTTAAAGTGTAAAATAACAATTCAAAATCACTTAGGTTATTGTTTTACTACCTGTCAGCCTGGTGCTGCTTTATGGTGGAAAAAACTGAAGGTGGGGACAAAACAAAAGCCCACATTATTGTCTGTTCAAAGTTAAGAGTCCACAGCTCCAGTTTTACTGACTGTAACTAAAACAACGTGATCATTGCACTTAATCTTCACTCAAACAAGTGTGTAAACAGATTAAACATCACTCTAATAACAACAGCAAAAAGTAAATAGTAAGAGTTAGTCACTTATTTAAATTGATAGCTACCTTTCTTACTCTGGATTTCCACTTTCTACAGTCTGAGCATCATGTGGAGATTAGCCTCTCTCTCCTGCAGGGAGCAGTTTTTATCACTGCTTTCATCATGTCGTGCTCATATTTCAAAACAAAAGCTGCGCTCTCCTTTCTTCTGTCCATCAATCCCAGAGCTAATCCARGGGATGTCAAAACTGTAAGCGTGCTGTCCTCGCTTCTGCCAGCTTAGAACCACCGACAGCAAAGCTGCTGCCAGGGTGGAGAGTAGTTGTCGCTCCGGTTTAAAACGTTCACGTTTCTGTTCCCCAACAGAAAACTTGTGCGTGACAACTTTGCACTTAGCTGCAACTCTGTTTCTGATGAAAATAGAAAGTTCTGCCAACATTCTTGCTAACTTGTTAGCGCAGCATGTTGTTGTGATCACGTGAGCTCTGCATGCTGGATCCAAGAGCTGCTGGATAGAAACACTGGAGCGGAGTCAGTGAACTGCTGGATTGAACTGCTTATATCAGAGCGCTTATATCGGACATGTTTTATGCAGGCCGATAAAATCCGATACTCGTTTTTTTGGCTGATATCGGACCGATATCCGATATCAATATCGGATCGGGACACCCCTAGATAAAACAATAAAATGTTTTAGTTTAATTTTGTTTTGTTTTATTTACTTATTTTTTAAACTTTGAAATATTTCCAGCTTGAGCTTGTTTGTTTGTTGAAGTTGATTTTTGAAAATAAGGGACACATAAGAGTTTTTTCCCTTCACTCTGCACCCTTTTAATTCAGGGTAGGGTTTACTTTGTTTTTTAATGCTGTACATATTGTTTTGTTCTTATGAATGAATGAAACAAATAAATAAACATCTCTTAATATATTTTGACAAGGCAAAATATCTATTTAAGATATCTGTAATTATATTCTGACCAATATAAATAACATTAGATTGGTCATCAAGTTGTATGGAGACTCCAGTTCAAGATACAGTATCTTAAATGTCTCTTTAGATATGAGATAGGCTATATAAGATTTACTTAATGAAAATTTTAGACTTGGGTGGTAGTAGCTGAGAGTCTTCTCAAATACATGATCTGAGTGCTAACAGATAAATTGAGACTAAACCTGACCGTTTTGTCTCATGTTTTGTCCTGCAGGTAGTTTACACTCCTTCGAGGAATGCCAATTCTCCTTTAGGGTTACATTCTCTGCTCTTAATTGTCTCAGTCTGTCGTCACCCATCTCTAAAAATCATTTTCATTTCCTGTGTGTTCAGGTAAATGTGTGAAGTACCAGAAGAGACCAGCTTCTGTGTCGGCTCCGGAAAATAACTTCTATAAACAGCCGACCAACAGCCGCAGGATGGAGAGCACGGCCGCCCTGGTTCAGAAGCCCCTGAAGGAGCGCATCGTCCACCTGCTGGCGCTGAAGCCGTACAGGAAACCAGAGCTGCTTCTGTGGCTGGAGAGAGAAAGAGCGGGAGCCAAGGACAAGGCCGAGCTGAGCGCCGTCCTGGACGAGGTAAAGACATCTCCTTTAATGTTTGTACAAATAACGTGCACAAATCATGCTTTTACACATTAAAGAAAACGTCTATGAGCTGGCACTTCTGTTTATGTGTTTATATTTTAGAGACAATACATGAAAACGTGTTTGCATCCACACACCAGGTTGTGTAGTTTGTGTTTTTGTGATAAAAATACGGTAACTGAACAATAAGGCAAATGAGCATCGTTCCAACCATTAACACTCTGTAAAATGCTTCCAGTCCCACTGAACCCTGACTGAATGTAGTTTTTAAACAGCCYTCATACCTAACAGTGTTTACACTCTCCATTAAAACACCAAACCAAAATAAATAAATGTACGTTTATAAAAAATCTGCTTTGCTGTTTGAAAACCAGAGAACATCAATCCTGCAAATATCAGGTTTAGACTAAGATGCTAAAGTTTGCTAAATTGATAAAATTTCAGGCTTTTTTGTGTTTTCTAAGCTCACTTGGCTGTGGCAGCCATATTGAATGTGCACCCAATGATTACTTTCATTTTCATTAAATTTCATCCAGTGGTTCACGAGAGATTTTGCTAAACAGCAGAGCCTTTAGGTGGTGTGTGATAACCAGAACCATCTGTGATTTAATCAAGTTCAGAAAAGTTTCATTTCTGTTACTCTCAGGTGCAGTTTTTTTTAATAAATCCTCAATAATGGTTTAGTATTTAACTCTGCGTATTTTCCAAGACTTCTGCTTGGTATTGAGTGTGTGTAATTAGGTCGCTGCAGTWATGGTCTCTTCAGAGATCATGTTTGCTGTTGGGCGGGCCGTCCTGTCAGGAGGCAGCAGAGAGATGGATGCCCTCAGGGACCAGTTTTCAAATTAAAAGTCTGAATAAAAACCTGATATTCTCTGATGGGAAATGAAGCGCAGGGAAAGAGGGAGAGAACGCTTTCTAGGACTGAAGACGTGCCACTTTCAGAACGTCTCAGACTGGACTCTGTGTTCTTGTTGTTACATTCACACGATCATAAATCGCAAAATGTTTTGTTGTTGTCTGGCTGACAAAAGACACGATGACGCAAAACCCCTTTATGGTTTTGTAGAAATTGACTTTCTGAATGCAAACAGCTGCTCTCAGAAAAAAAAAAACCTCTTTACTGCATCCTTCTTGTCCATCTCTGTGTAGCGAGTGAATCTAATGAAGCTTTTGAAAGTCTTCAGCAGCAGAAAGACMAGATGTTTCCCCAACAAACTGTTCTGTGATTTTTCAGGTGGCCAAGCTGAACCCCAAAGACAGCAGCTACCTGCTGAAGGATGAGCTGTACAAGGAGGTGCAGAGGGACTGGCTGGGCTACAGCGAGGAGGACAAACTGCTGATCAGCAGGCTGTTGGCCAGGTGACGTGAATACATCAGTTACTTTTTTTAACTCCTTTTCACTCGTAAGCACTTTTCTTCTTTTTGGTTGATTTTTCATTAAAGACTGAGACGACTTAAATGACAAATGAGTTATTAGTTTTAGAAACACTATTTATCGCTTCTTTCAGCTTCAGGCGTGTGTCATCCTCGTTATTCCTCTCGTCCTCCTTCTTTAATTTTTTTTCTGTTCAGTCCGTGCCTGAGGTGTTCTACTTTCCAGCTTTAGTCGGTCTTCTGTAAATCCACATGAKTTTTGAGGAATAAACTTAAAAGTTTTTAATGTCCACAGAAACTGTATTTTTTATTTGTACGTCTCATTGTAATGTTAAAGCTGAGTAGTCATGTTTGCGTGTGTCGACTTCTCTGTCAACAGAATATCTGATGTACTACTGGACAGATTTTAACGAATTAATCTGTACATGAACATCTACAACTCATTAAGATTTGGAGTCATTCGGATCCAAAATGGCCACTACCATTAATCAACTTCAGCAAACACATGAATGTTTGACAGACACTGAGCTAAAGTTTGTTGGACACCAAACTCCAGATTGTTGGGGATCTTTTTTTAAAACTTTATTATTAGAGATAGTGGGCGATGTGCATTCATAAATAACTGTTTTTGTTGTTTAACAGGAAGCTGCAGCCTCACATCACCAATCAACCCAGAAACACTGAAACACGTTTGTCAGTAACAAAGATGTCAGAAGATCAAAGTATTGCAAAAAGCATTTCTGTGGTAAGTTCTTGTTTTGTTTGTCCGTATAGACAAAAATGACTAATCTTTGGGGAAATTGATGTTCCAGTTTGTTTTCTGTAAATGCTTTGGTTTTATTCTCATCTCCATCTGAGGCTAAATGAAGTGACTTGAGGTTTCTAAGACTTTAAAAGAATAATTAAGTTGTTCAAATGAAAATATTTTGGGAGTAAATGTTGCGGTTTGTCTGTTTTTGGCTCCTTCGTGTTTCAGAAACGGTCTGTGTCATTGGACTCGCAGGAAAGACTCGCCATGAAGAGACAGAAACTAACAGACCAGAGGTCACAGCGTCAGTCAGTGGAAAAAGGACTCGTCCACAACAAAGAAGTTCAGAGTCACGCAGCGCCGACTCTCAGCCCCAGTTTCCACTCAAACTCTGAACCTCAAAGGACGCAGAGCCACACTGACGCCCGGTGCGGCCCCCCCGGAGCCCACGGTGGCTTTCCTGTTACGCACAGACTCCACAGCCCCTCTGACCGACCCGTTTCTGACAGCAAGGAGCCGGAGTCTAAAACAAACGTCCTCCAGCTGCCTGCCTGCGACTCTGACTGCGCACAGAGGAACCTCGCCAACAACCAGCACCGAAAGAAGAAGTCTAAAAAGCACAAGGACAAGGAGCGGGAGAGGTTAAAAGACGACAAGGACACTGAGTGGATTAAGTCCAGTCCTGATCACAAGCAGAATCCAGAGAAWGTTGACAGTAAGGTTACATTTGTTTCTTTTTTTCTGTGCCTTTTTCCTTTATTTATTTATAAAGTTTATTCATTTAAATCAAAACAACATAAATTCAACATACAACAAAAAAACCTAAATCAAATTAAGATCAAATTGAAATTAACATTTCAACGTTTTCTTTTCTGGATTTGATGTGATATTATCACGTCACGTTTTAGTGATCACACGTCTCCCGCAGCCTTTTTGTTGTTGTGTGTCAGAGCTGTTGTTCCTCTCTCCAGCTGCGAGTATAAAACCGGTTTAACCACACACACAAACAGAGGACCTCAGAGGCCTGGAGGTGGCTCTGAGTTTTAACCAGCAGCCCAGTCTGTATTTGTGTGTTATGGTCTCAGAAGCCTGGCGGCGTTCGCTCCCTCTCACCTCGCCCTCCTGAGTCCTCTCAGTCTTGTGTGGCTGACTGACTCAACAACAGCTCCAGCGGTGGGCCGGGTCCCCCGACACCAACAGGCTCTTATCCAGTCTGAGCTGGGGCGGCGTGCGGGAACACTCACTAACTCCCACCATGTGGCTCTTGTGTGTGTGTGTGTGTGTGTGTGTGTGTGTGTGTGTGTGATTGGGGGTGGCAGCAGGGGAAAGAAAAACACACAGCTGAATATTCAGACAGCAGCTAAGCTCTGTGCCACTGACTGCACTGACTCAGCTCAACTTAATTTTTCTCTTTAATCTCGTGTGCTTGCTCCAGATCCTGACATCCCAACTGCTGTGGCCTCTGAGGAGAAGCCGGATTACGTGCTGTAAGAGTAAACACCATGTAAAGTAGCTAATCTTTGTAGCGTCTCCGCTTTAAATCCCTAACATTTACTGTGGACGTGAACATTGTGGCTCTGTGCTGCCATCTTGTGTCCGACTAAAATAGTGCACAAAAAGAAAAGTCACTTTGTTGATATCTATCTAATCCCAGGTTACATAATCCCCGACTGTGTGTCTTTGCAGCGCGTACAGCAGCGTAACGAGTTTGGATCAACGTCAGCGGTACCAGGAGGATTTCTGTGCCGAGTACGATGAGTACAAGGACCTCCATTCAAGAATTGCCGCCATAACTCACATATTTGTTCAGCTGGGGTCAAAGATCAAGAGTCTGTCCCCGGGAACGCGAGAATACAAGGTAATGTATCTAAAAATCACTCAAATATGGAGTTCAGGGCGATGATTTTTGTCTTAATTTTGTTGATTTGTGCTTCGTTTTCTTCAGTTAATGGAAGACCAAATACTTGAAAAGTACAAGAAGTATCGAAAGGTAACAGTGAAGTCGTCAAATATGCTTTTTTCCTCATTCATTTTAGACAAATACATTTAAAACAAGTGATAATTCAGTTGTTTTGGGGGCTCTGTGGAAAAWTTATGAGCAATCAGTATCTTATAWGTTGTAGATGGCTCCTTGAACACGCTCAGTTCTGAGAAAAACTGCTGCCGACTTAAAACAACTCCCCGTGTCCTAACAGGAAATATTTTACTGACAAAGCGTCTCTTCTTTCCACAGAAGTTTCCGAGCTACAGGGAGGAAAAGAAACGCTGCGAGTATCTTCATGGAAAACTGTCGTACATTAAACAGCTCATCCTGGACTATGATCTCTCTAAAACCTCCTCGTAGCATCTTCCGTCCAGATCGTTATCTGAAACTGTCCACTTTAGATACAAGAGCAAAGTTTTTACCTGGAGAACTGCTCCTGTCGAGGGCTTCTGCTTGGACCGAGGAGCTCTAATATCAGTCATTGATTCTGATCTGAACTTCCCACTGTTCTTATTTTGTTTTGGTTTTTGGAAGGTCGAAGGGAAATCTAAAAAAGTAACTTATAAAAGGTTAAAAATCATTGGAAGGTGTTTTGATGGAAATGTATGAAAGATTTTAACTTGTTCAAATTACTTTTGATGCTTGCTAATGGACATTTCCTCATATTTCTTTATTTTTTATCATCCTAAAAAGTTTTATTTAGCAGTGTAAATTTTTAAAAACTACTTAATTCATACAAAGATTGTGTTATGACAAATAAGAGATTTAACCCTCTGCAGAAAGCTTAAATTTAGACCTCGTCTAAAACAGTGAACATAATTTGTGAACTCCACTTGTTCCCTCTGGAGTCTCTTTTACTGACTTCAACAAGCAGATAATTCAAATTCCATAAGTCAAAAAAATTGGGCTCAACCACAGTTTTTGATGCAGAACAATAGAAGTAAGAAAAATAAAGATATTTGATCCAGTAAAAGCCAATCCAGGAAGCAATGGGCCTCATGCAAGAACGGTTCGTACGCACAGATTTGTTATTAAGTTGTGCGTACGAG
>NW_013952471.1:412896-417534 GCF_001266775.1 Austrofundulus limnaeus
CCGGTGCGCGCTGTGGCTTCTGAATAAATGAAAAATGATTTAACACAGTTGTTGTTTATACATTTAGCAGCTCATTTTATTCCACAGCTGACCTGCTAAAAATGACAGATTTTCTTTTCTGGATCTCTGACAGGAGGACTTACATTTCTGAACTCGTAAAGTTCCTATTTTTAGTTTTCGCTGTCATTTTTCATGAATGGACACTTCCTTGTATCTGAGGCAGGAAACATAGCCTTATATGGTGTTTTTGGGGTGGTAATTATGCTAATCTCCTCTCGAGTGCACGAGCAGCTGGATACGAACAGGTGGAATTTACGCAGCTCATTTACACACTTTTCCTGAAGATATTTGTTGAATTTTACGTGGCATGTTCGTACGAACCCTTTGTACGAACAAAAGTAAGAGAAATTTAGGAAAAGGATACGAACATGTTCTTGCACGAGGCCCATTGATTGGGAAATATGATCCAGTTGAACATTTAAAATGTTTCCGAACATATTCACATATTTTTTCTTCCTTTTTTTTTTTGTTTTTTTGCAAATAATTTGTAGATATTGTATATTTTGTATCCAAAAAGCACATGAGTTCATCTAAAGTATTTATTAATGAACCAAATTCCCCATCTTCAATGGTGGGCACAGTTCTGCTAATCTGCTAACGGCTAGTAGCTAATAGGGAGGCTAACTTTTGGTTTAGCAGATTAACACGTTTGCTAACTTTTTTTGCAACAAGTGGACCAATTAGTTTCCACTAAATTTAGTTCTGCCAACTTTAAAGTTAAAAACAAAAACAACTACTGCCCCCCCCCCCACACACACACACAGTTTTTTACACCTGCGTCATGCACCTTGTGTGCATGTAGCATCTTTAGCATGTTCTGATTCAAATGTGGACAGAAATGTTTTTTATGACCTTTTAGCCAAGATTCTGACATTTCTGTTATATTTCAATAACAGACCTTGAGTTAGCAGTTAGCGTTAGCTTCCACTAACTTTTGTTACCTGTTTAGTGGTTTAGCGTTTGCAAAGCTAATTTCTTACGTAGCGGGTTGGCGGTTACTGAAGCTAACTTTTTGGTTAGCTGTGCCCACCACTACCCCTCTTGTTAGTAGCTACATGGACCAAAATGCTTAAATATTTTTAATTAGCAGCACATTTACTTGAAAGTATTTGGACCTGGYTGAAAAAGGTGTAAAATTTTCCTTCTAACTACTGATGTATTTATTTTTAAATCAATCTTTTCCTCCGTCCTCTGACATTGGACTTGTCTGCTTGTAGCATCTGGTCTTCTATCAAAGTGTTTATTAAGGAAAACATTGCAAGTATCATTCTGTTGCCCCTAAAGATGAGTAGATTTATATTTCAGCAGAAGGGCTACAGTGAGAGATTATCAGAAACAAACTCTGCACGTTGTAGCCTTCAGTTTTTAAGTAATAATCAGTGCCAGTTCTGGTTGTAGTTTATTAAAAAGTTTGTGTTTTTTACCTAATGTCATCACAAAAGCTTTGATTAAAAAGGCCTTAAATTTACACTTTTCTAGCTCAACAAATCCAACCTGCCAACATTAAGAACAGGTCATTAAATACACCATATCTGCCTTATCTGACTGGTACCTTGTTAAAAACCCTTTCAGTTAATGTCTCCAGTGTCTTTTTGTCTTTATAAATAATATTTAGTTCTCAGTTTGATTGGTTACATTAAAGTAACTTGCTAACTGGTTGCTTTTATAATCCCTCTGGTACTTTTTAAACATCGCTGAGGTTCATATTTGAGTATACGTCATTAGTAATACCACTGATCTGTGCACTGCTGTTGGTATTCCTGTTGATGTTTCATTTTTTTTATTGAATGTGGAAAGGTTTGTGCCCRCAGAGGTTTCTGCTATAAAAAGGCCATTTTTATTAAAATATTTATTTTCTGAGTGTGGGTGGTAATTATGAAATCCAATATCAGCTCGTGACTTTGACAACTAGATCTTTTGAATCATCACTGAATTTGAAGTTTAACCTGCTTCGTAAATGGGTTCCATTTATCTGTTCCAATCTTATTCCCAAGATATACATTAATGAATTTATAAGATGTTTATTTTGTTTGTTGATTTTGGATTTGAGGCCTCATTTTGGAGGAATCTGAAGAGATTTACAGATGTTTACTTCCTTTTGCTGTTGTAAAAAGTTTACAGTAATAAAGACACCAATGAGATCTTTACTCTAAAAATGTTTTATGGATCTTTTTGAAATTCRTTAGCAGATTATACAAATTACATATTTGCATTCAATTTACCTTTGCAGCTTTCTTCAAAGATTAAGAATATTTAACAGGTTTTTACAACAAKACCTTTTGATTGTTATTTAACACTAGTGGCTCTTCCCTAATTTGTCCATTTATTTTAACCCACATCTTATTTTATGAAAATAAATCCAAGGTTAGAAATGTTGGCATTGAAGTCTATTCTAGCAATTGTTAGATAAAGTTAGAAACATTTTATTTTTGATTCACATCCAGATGGGAAGCACTGGAAGCCTATTCACTAAAAAGAAAAATTAGATGCTCAAACTATATTTCAAGGTTAGTTCTAATTATAAATGTTGGTTATTTTAAAAAATACAAAATCACAATTAGGACCAGTTAATAAATATTTTGTATTATTTTGTTGTGATTTTGTATTAAAATTGACTAAATAATGATATTGTATTGCGATATCAAAGCTTTAAAAATTATAAATATAAATTTATATTTCACTATTGTGACTTTGTTACAACTTTGAAACCCATGATTATAACTTGCCATCCGGTGGTTTTTGTATTGTTTATGTGAAAATTGTCTTCCATAGATTACTTTGATATTTTTAGAGCAAAATAATTACATCAGAAGAAAGAGCCAACTAGATTAACAGATGGATGGATAGTAATTTTAATTTCAGTCATTTTAATTGTGTTGTTTCAGTGATTGATTGATTTATTTATCAATAACTTCTRAGCTGATGTAGCATTAGCACAAGTAGCTGCCATCATTTGGATGCGCATGCGCAGTCAGACCGCACGTGAGTCTGTTGTCATGGCGACTTTTAGCTAGTGGCTTCGCTCAGGATTCGACGCACATTTTCTCCAGGTAAAAAGTAAGACCACTGTAGATGTTTTTCAGCAATAAACCTAATGTACCCGAGGCTGTTGAGTCCAACTGAACCAAGACCGATATTTGTATCAAAATACCTGTCCTTTGAACGATTTATTTTCTATATTCACTCAAGTCGGAGCGGTGAAACTTGGGCCAACTTGAGCGCATAAAGCTAATGTAACAACCTCAAAAAACATTATAGCTTAAAGGTATTCATGAGAAATCTCATATGTGATATTAAATGAAAAACGAATCAGTTTAGAGCAAATACATTGGGTAAATCTACCAGTTTTTATAGATTCGCGCATGCGCACTTGTTGCTAGTTATGATGTTTATCATAAAAGCTGAAGTTGTGAATGAATAAGCCACACGGGCATGTTAATAAAATGGCACCTAAGTGTTTTTATGTATACTTTTGTGATTAATTGTCTCCCAAGGTGATTTTGTGTAAAATTAACGTTATTTTTTTTAAAGGGAAACTGAAAATGACAGCAGTGAACTCCAGAGAAACGCCTCTGATGGAGCTGTCTGCTGTGGCTCAGGTACCCCACAGACTGAGCAACAAATCAACTGTCATTTTACACATTATTTGTTCATATTAAACACAGGACTCGTTACAGGCTCATTTATCCTTTAGTTTTTATGCCATTAAAGATAATAGATAATTTGACAAAAAAAATTGCAGAGTTCTTGAACAGTTTTGTTCCCCTCAGCAGCTTCCAGAAAACACGAACTGCCTGGCGTGTTCAGAGGACGGCAGGTACCTCGTTCTGGGTCACTCCCGTGGCCTTTCTGTGTGGTGCGCTTCGTCTTTCACCCGTGTAGCTGAGAGGCTGCAAGACAGGCTGGAAATAACTCTCATCCAGATGACCAGGATGGCTGAGAGGACGTACCTGCTTGGCACTGTTGATGATATGGGTGTGTGGCACGCCTCTGATCAGCTCCCAGTGCAATCTAAAGATTTGACCCCTTTTACCTCTGATTAAACCAGGTCAGATGTCGATGGAGAAGCAGACACAGAACATTTGTTTAATATTTAATTTCAAGTTGAACATAAATGTGGCACAAGATGTAAGGACATTTGTGTTTTGGTAGGTTATTTCCTTGTCGTAACAGTGCAATGAATCTTAAACCTGGCACTTGATTGGCAGCACCTGGGGGTACCAGAAGCTCAAAACAAGAGTCAGTAGCAGCAAAATAAGCTGTTTTCACGTGTGCAACCCAAATAATCAGCTCTACTGCTCATCCCACAAATGCATGTTCCTTACAAATGTGGCATCATTTAAAAGAGAAATTAACAGGCTTTCAAACAGTATAAGATTTGTTGCCATGAAGTATTGTTACAAAAAAGAAACGATCTACCAAACTTACTATTTGTGCTAAGTATACAGTAGTTCTGAAGTTTAGGATTATCTAAGATGCTGCACTTTCTTATCTTAAAGAGTAACTTACCCCAAAATTAACTTTTTTTAGCTGATAAACTGTCTAGAATGTGTCTAAAATGTTATATAGTACTGTTTC
>NW_013952471.1:418892-433287 GCF_001266775.1 Austrofundulus limnaeus
TTTTTTCCGGTCTTCCCGGTCTACCAAGGACCCGGCCCGCCGAGACCGGGGAGTCTGGGTCCTCCGGAGGACCCGTCCTGCCGTTTTGGACACAGCCATGAAGTACAGAAACATCCATCTGTTATCTCTGCCTGCTTCTTCCTGTCAGGGTCACTGATGCCCACATCCAGCAGTCAGTGTTTGAGGGGCGGGGCACACCCTGGACAGGTCGCAAGTCTATTACAGGGACACATAGAGACAAACAACCATTGAATTTAGAGTTACCAGTCAGCCTAACAGTCCTATTTTTGGTCTGCATGCACAGAGAGAGCATGCAAACTCTACCCTGAGTTTCAACTCAGATTCAATTCAAGTTCTGAAATGAAACAGCTGTTATAACAGGGTCATCCTCTCTTTCAGGTGTTGCCAGAGTGTTTGCACTTTATTCAAATGGCATCCACCTTCTCAGTGTCATCAACGTTATGGTGAGCAGTGGTTATTTTTTTTATATCTTTGATGTTTTTGTTTTGTTAGAATAATGAAATTCAGTCTAGAAACAAAATAATAAACCATTTCCCCAACAGGAAGACGTCAACAAACGAAGCATTTGTTTGACGTTTGAGCTATATGAGGGGGGGCGTTACGGAGCTGCGTCATTCAGCTGTGAGTACAGAACACTTTTAGCTTTTGAAGTGTTTTTTTTTTACATTCAGATGCTGAAATAAACTCTGTGTTTTGTCAGGCAACAGTGCCGCGTGGCTCAAGGTCCTGCAGTTTCCTTTAGCAGCGTGGCTGAAAGAGTTAGAGACGGCAACATCACAAAAACAGGTAATGAACTGTAATTTAATAAAACTTTAGCTGTGTATCAGGCATCCTGTAAACCAACCCAAAACCCTGGTTTTTTACTTTAATTACTCTGAGTTCTTTTAGTTAAACATAGACATGTTTGATATCTACAGAAATGTCAGAATCTTGGCAACAAATTGGTAAAAAAAAAAACATTTCATTGAACACCCAAGACAGTTAAAACTACAAGCAGTTGAAGATAAAACTATGAAAATGAAAATAAAATTGGTTTAAAAATTTGGCAAGTCAGAGATGTCAAAATAATATTTGTGGTAAATAAGAGGCAGAATGTGTTCCTTTTGTTTTTGATATTATTTTATTATCACTACTTTTATTACATGGGGTTCTGTATGTTGTATTCACGACTAAATGCATAAACTATTTCAAAGGTAACAGATCTTACTTGGTTTTATTTACATAATAACTTTAATTGCTATTGGCCTGCAGTAACTGTGGCAATTTAGTTGAATAGCCCTGCTGTGAACGTAATTCATTACAAATCAAAAGGTTCAGCTCCTTCAGGACAGTCTGGTTATGATTTTTGGTATTTCAGCAACTTAGACTTTTTGAGATATTTAGTCTTTTCTGCCATTTTTTTTTTCATTAAAAATGAATGGAGCTGTCAACGTCCTTAAAGTGCCTGTGACGTGCATATACTTCAAATACAAAAAGTCAAAGAAAACATTTTTATGTTTAAGAAAGCTGGAATAATAAACATGATTTAACCCATTTTGTCCCATAACTGGCATATTTTCTTTTGAACTTGGCTCAGCCAAAGTGAAACAGGAAGTGACATCAAAGGGGAACTCTTTAACAAAGAAAGCTCTCTGGTCTTTGTTTGTTAAAACTGTATTATTTGAACTCTGACTCTTCATCTCTCTGATAGTGACTCAAAATAATCTTAAACATCAGATTCTCCTCTACAGTCTGGGTTGTTGGCTGTTGTAGCAGCGCTCTGTTCACATGCAGACGTTCCCCTTTGACATCACTTCCTGTTATTTTACAGAAAAATATCTCAACAACTGTTCATCTCAACAATGTGAAATTTATTTTGCAATATTTTATCAATGTCCTCTTTTCAAAAATGCATTCATATGTGTTACAAAAATTTGATGCGACAGGCACTTTAAAACCCTTTTGTTTATAAATCTTTTTTGCGATTTTAAATTTTTGTTCTGATTCAGATTTTTTAACTTCTTCGTGATGATTTCAGCTTCCTTTAGCTTATTTTTTTGCCAGTTTTAGCTTTTTTCTGCACCTTTCAGCTAATTTCAATTGCTTTGTTTCTTTTAGCTTCTTTAGGCTAATTTATGCCTTTTTGTGCTTCTTTCAGCTGCCTTCTGTCTTTTAGCTATTTTCAGCTAAATTTAGCTTTGTTTCAGCTGAATTCACACACAAACACGCTCTTTCTGGTTCTTTGTTCTAATTTCTGTTTTTTCTGCAACTTTTTTGAGTAAATTTGATCTATTTTAGATATTTTACAACAAATTGCAACTTTTTTGTACTTCTTTTCCTTTTTTTTCTAATTACCTTTTCCCCTCCTTTCATCACCTGTCTGCTAATTTAAACTTGTTTATAGTAATTTTAGCTTCTTTTTGCTAATTTTAGCTACTTTTACTTGACTTCAGCAACTTTCAGTAAAAATCTTTGAACAAAAATCGTTCTCTCTGCATTTTTGCAAGAAATGCCAATTCTTTATTTGGCCTTTGTTTCGAGCTGACAGACAGATTTACCCGTCTTTTTTTAGCCTCAGGACCAAAACGTATCTGAAGAAATGGGTGTCAAATGGTCTCCGGTGACAGTGATGAACAAAATCACCCCTTATGAAGTCCCATCAGGTAAATGTTTTACAACTAAATGTCATGTACAGCGTCTGTCTCACAGCACTTATTTTAAATTATATATCTAAATGAACCATCCATCTGTACTCTTATGGAGTAAAATTTAAAATAAAAAATTGTGTTCCTGCTGATCTGTAGGGAGAACAGGGAACAATCCACTCGGGCCCGGCCGTACATCGGACTACTTCACACACTGCTTGGCTCTGGACGTCATCAGAGGCAGCAGCCATCAGAGAGGGAAGTTATCTTTCTGTGCAGATGCTGGTCAAACAAAGGAGACACGTGGAAGCTCAAGGTGAAATTAGGTTTAGGCAAATACAATCAGCATTTGACAGCTAGACTGCTTTGTTTGACTTCATTTAATTAGCCTTTATTTATACAGGTAATCTCATTGAGACACGTCTCGTTCTCGAGGGAGAGTGGTTTCTAACAAACGTACAAGATAACAATTTAGTTACAAACAGATGCAATTACCGTTACAATGCATACATTTAAATAAAAGTATCAAATAAAAGCAGAATAAACTTTGCAAAGCTCTTCCTCCCTGAAATACATTTAAAATCCCTTACTGAAWTGCTAAAAGCTGCAATAATGAAGGCTAGTTTGTGTACACGATGCAGAGTGTGTATAAATATTTAGATTTACATTAGTTACATGTAATCTCTTTCAGGAGTTGTACTTCACACTTTCTCCTGCCTTGTGGAGGGTTTTCTGGTGTCAGTAAAGCAGATTTTCAGTCAGGTTTGTAATGAAGGATGTGTTTTCGGGTTATCTTTTAACAAAAAATAAAAGTGTTTCACACAAAATTCCTCAACATCCATTCCCACTGAAAAAACATCTGCATTCTGTCTGTTTCTTACATTCAAACTCTTGTACCTGCCAGTCTGACTGACATTTTGAAAGTTGTTTTTTGCCCCTCTTTAGGTTTGCCTGTTGCTGTTGCTGTGTGGTGGACTGGGAGCCATAATCTCCTCCAGTATTCACTCCAAAACGCTCCAAAGAACAAACCAGGGAGGACATTTAACGTGTTCAGTTGAATGCTGCCCATGTAATATATTATTAGTATACTAATAACACATTTAGTCATTGTTGTGTTTTTGTCTGCCTTTATCTGAAGCAGATATGGCACCCCTACCAGACGTTCTGTGGCCGAATGCGAAGGAAATTGTCTGCTCGTCTGTCAGCAGGTGCACCCGGTACATAGGTCTTGGGCTTGAAGATGCTGTGGTGTGTATCTGGGACAGGCGATCCGGTGAGCTAATCTCTGAAGAGAGAGCTGGAAACACATGATGTTGTGTGTGTGTGCACCATCAACTGAAGAGCTTATTTTAGTTTAAATCCCTACAAGCCAGTGGTCCTCTTCATTATAAGTTCAATAAAAGCAGGAAATTTGTCTTTATTCTGTGTTGTAGCAGCTGGTCCGGCCACTGGTTCTAACAAAGTGACCAAGAGTTTTAACTGACACACTTAACGGTTTCTTTCAAGCATAAATCAGATTTTTAAGGTTAGGACAATAGTTGAAAATTAGAGACATTGATACTACCTGAAGATACTGAAGGACCAGGGGTCTCATTTATAAAGGATTGCGTGGAAACCATACTAAAAGTGAACGTACGGCCAAAAGGCGGAAATGGCGTACGCCAAAAAATTTTCAGATTTATAAAACCGTGCGTACGCACGTTTCTGCGCATCTTTCCTTTATAAATCACAGCTGCACGTCAGAGTTTGCGTACGGGGTCCCGCCTCAGGTTTTACCCTCTACACACCCACACTCAACCATAAACAGTCAATGTAAAGTACCTCATGAATGTTAAGCTGTATTTAAATCAGTCAGATGATCAGTGTCAACAAAAGTGAATGGCTCAGACACGCTCCTTTGTGTGTCTGGATGATGACAGGTGCTGACTGACAGCTGCTCACGTGAACAGATTGTCTGTAATAGACACAGATTCTCCCTCATTTTGCGTTAGAGTAATCTAACGATTTTTATAAAAATCTCAGCTTCAAATTAATTTTCCCTCAGAGCCTGCAGGATGATAAAAACAATAAAAATAAAATTAAATAAGTCAGATAAAATCAGAAATAAGTTCACTGCTCTTCTCCTCGTCCTCTCCCCCTCCTGCCTGCTCTGTTATCCGCGGCAGACACCCCTGCCCCGCGCACGCACACACACACACACACACACACACACACAAACCGCGCGCGTGACAAACACGGACTTTAAACGTTAAGGTTTATAACATCCACACTGGCGAGGTGGATGCGCCCTGCGTGTGTATCCAAAGCGTGACTTTTGCTGTCCTGCTGTTCTTGTCGGGGAGGGGTCTGTGGGTCAGGGTTGTCTGAGGAGCAGATGAAGGGAGTTGCACACGGGAACTTTTATTTAAGATTTAAGTTTTTTTTTATTTCAAAGGTCCTCATGGCTCAGCAGCAGAAGCATAAATATTACTGTTAAGAAAGCTGATGATAAAGTTGAATAAAAATCTAAGTCTGATTATGAAGGTAAATTAAATATCTGACAGTGATCATTACACAGTGTGGCTCTAATTCCTCACTTCACCATCTGTGTCGCAGTTTCACGTCTCCAAAATGAGCGTACGCATGGGTCAGAGCTGGCGTGAAGCACATTTTCATGTCAAGTTTGGATTTTATAAATCACAACCTTGGCGTAAAAAGTGGCGTACGCAAGTTTCTGGGCTCAAATTGTGCGTACGCCAGTTTTATAAATCCGACCCCAGGTCATTCCAATGGTTTTTTTTTTCTTTTCTGATGACACTGCCATATTCCAAGACGACAGTGCCAGGATTCATGGGGCTGGAATTGTGAAAGGTGGTTCAAGGAGCATGAGACATCATTTTCACACATGGATTGGCTCCACAGAGTCCATTGAGAATCTTTGGGATGTGCTGGAGAAGTCTTTGCACAGCGGTCAGACTCTACCATCATCAATGCAAGATCGTGGTGAAAAATTAATGCAACACTGGATGGAAATAAATCTTATGACATTGCAGAAGCTTAATGAAACAATACCACAGTGAATGTGTGCCATAATAAGAGCTAAAGGCGGTCAATCAAAATATTAGTGTGTGACCCTTTTTTTGACCAGGCAGTGTAATGGCGGCTCCTCTGCACATCTCAAACCACATGACGTCCATTCCAGTGATATATGTCAAAGGTAAAATATTAACCTAATTGTTTTATCGTTTCGTCTTCCCCTCAGGAGCACCACTTAACATCGTCTCAGTGCCAGCAGAAAACAGCGCCCTCCTCAGGATGGAGATAGAGACTAACTGGACCACATCAGTTCACAAGCCTCAGGTTTTCACTGCAGAACCTGTCCAGGTTTTGGTGTTGTGTAAAAATGGAGTCATTTACACGATCGATGCCGGACAATGGGTGGAGTCCTGTTCCGTGCAGCTCACTGAAAGGTTCTCTGAGAATTTCCAGATTTGATATTAATTTAATTGTCTTGTCTTTATGGTAATTATGATACAGTAGATCAAATTTATAAGGTTGTAATTTTCTATATTTTTCTAGGCCCAAAGACAGCAGAGATCTCCCAACTGTCATTATGTCAGTGCCTTTTCTAAGAGCTGTGGTAGGAGCACCTAAACTACTGATTTCTTTTTTTTCAATGAAAACTGTTTATTCTAGTAATTTAATTTAATGAATGTAATTTCAGACTGTTGGGTGTTGCTGACATATTGCTTTCCTGCAATAGATGCTCGTGGTTCAAAGAAATGGAAAAATGTTCCTCCAAGATGTCATCAACAAAACCACGGTGTGTTCCTTGACTCCTCCTGTATCCCATCGAATCGCTTCTCCCTGCAGCCCTGTTTACGCACTGAACACCAAACAGCAAGTCCTTTTCATACGAGGTAAACAAAAGGACCGCTCCGCTGTTTGTTTGTGTGTTTGTTTCCACCGCCTGGTGAAGGAGCGTAATACGTCCACATTGTTCCCATCTTTCACTCAGGCGACCAGGAAACCAGCTGCAGTGATCCTTCAAACAAAAGCYGCCAGATTCAGCTGTTTGTTTTCAGGTTTGAGCAGTCTGAAATCATCCGGCGGTATGTTGTTTCACAGCCAGACTCCCCTCAACAATCAACACTCTGCTGTCATACTCTGGAGGAAACCCTCAATCTCTACCTTCAGCAGAGGTTCACGTTGTTTTGACCTCTCAGTCCGAGTGTTTTATTCTCAGGGTGGGTCAGATGATACCAAACTGTTCATATTTGTGTTTTTCTTTGAAGACTGCTGTCTGTGGATGAGAGGAAGAAAAWTTTAGAACAAACATGGAAGAGACTACAGGAAACTGCAGCGACGATGCAACGATCGCAAGGCCACGAGCATCTGAACTGAGAGAAAAGACTGGTTCTGCAGAGGTACTACAGAATATATTGATTTAARTGGTTTTAGTATCTTTTAGAGAAACAAGTCTGATTTAAATTCAGAATTTTTTCCAAGTATCATAGTTTAACGCGGTGCAGACCAGTACGTGTTTAAACAGGAAACTGCTGCTGTTATTGAATTTGTAATATCAGGTTCATCTTCACCTCACCATCAGATTGTGCTGCAGCGTCTCGGAGGAATATTAACAGACGCAGGTTTTAATATGAGGCCTCATTTGAATTTATAATAAATGTTCATAAAGCTCTACAGAGAGCCGCTGCCAAAGGCTCCTTTATCTTTAAAGTGATATGAGGGTGTTTTATTCAGAGCACTCCGTGTTTACTGTCAGCTTCATTAAAATTTAGCTTCCGCTGAAGCCAGACATAAACTGTTTTGAACTGTGAGCTTATTTTGTTAGAAACAAACAGATGAATTTATTAAAGTGGTAAATACATTTCAGTAACACATATCAACCATTTTCCTATTTCCTGTTGCTAAGGAGTAAAGGATGGGAGCTCAGGTGGTTTTTCAGTGTATCTGATCAGTTGGCTCAGCTCAAAACGTCAAACAAATAGCTGGTTTATCAGTTTTTCAGTTAAACTAATATCTCTGTGGGCTGCAGCTGCTGGCGACCGGTCGATGGGCGTCATTTGTTAGAGTCTCCAGATCGACCCGCAGCGTTCCGTTCGTAGTGGTTCTCGGTTTGTGAGTCGCAAAGCCTCACAAACTTGTTGATTTGTGTTTGAACGTGTTTAAAATAATTTGTGTAGTTTGTTTTTTCTCAAAAAAGTGCCGCCATTGCCCATTCTGGGCATCTTCAACCTGCACAAAGTGTTGATACTAAATAATATGAAATAAAAGTTTGGTTCAAATCTGCCTGTCCATCCATCCATCCATTTTCTGTACACACTTCTTTCTTTTCAGGGTTGCGTGGGTCACTGGTGCCCATATCCAGCAGTCACAGTGCGAGGGGCGGGGTACACCCTGGACAGGTCGCAAGTCCATCACAGGGCCACACATAGAGACAAACGAGACAAACAACCATTCACTCTCTCATTCACACCTAGGGACAATTTAGAGTTATCAATTAACCTAACAGTCATGTTTTTGGTCTGTGGGAGGAAGCCGGAGTACCCGGTGCCTGTCGTCATTTCAAAAAGTATAATTTAGTAGACATATGGGCTAGAACAGTGATTACCAACGCGGGGTACGTTAGGGGGTACGAGGAAAAATTTCTCAGGCGTGAAATAAAAATATGACAGATTTGTAGGACCCTATGATTTCCACAATGCGAAAATTACAGACAGAATTACAGAATTAACACAAAATGGGATCCAATATAAAACGTGGCATCTCTTGGAATTTGCTCATTTGGGTGAGTTTCTGTTGTATTTTGGACAACACAATGTATTATGGACGCTGCTGTTTTCTGCACCTGTCATTACCTGCTTTGTTTATTTGATTACTTATTCACTTTCAAGGCAAGGTTTTTATCTTTATGTTTAATGTGAGTTGAAAAAAATGCCTGAGAATTAAACATTCTAGGAGGTTAAATAAATAATTTTCATTAAATTATCAGTTGTAGTACATTATAATTTTGGAGAATCATCATTACATTTGACTGAAGGGGTATTAGTGGTGTGACAAAATGGCTCAGGGGGTACACAAGACTAAAAAGGTTGGGAACCACTGAGTTAAGACATGAATTGTTCTTCACCTTTCCACAGAACACCACTTCAAAAGATCCGAATTATCACTCTAAGGTACTAAAGGTTTTACGGAGGCCTAATGCCAACAGAAAAAGGCAGTGTTTGAGCAGTTTCACTATTTAAGCGTCAAAAAAGACACCTTCTAGGTTGTATTTTGCATTTGTAGTTGAGCAAAYGGAGATTATATTCAACACACAACAATGAGCAGCAGCTTCTATWACCAATATTAACTTTGTGACCCACTGTTTTTATCCTAACATGTAAAGCCACAAGGAAGCAAAGTGAGAATTGTCATTTGTAATAACTTTTAATTAGTAATTTGTCATGAGCTTATCTTCATAAAATGTTCTAATTCACATTTGTTTTTCTGAATTACAAACCCCAAAAGCTAAAGGTTTATGATTCAGGTAGCATGTAGTGACTGAGAAGACATTAGGAAGACAATAAGTCAAAAAGGATGGGTCTTTTGTTTTTATACACTATCATAGGAGCAGTGGTGGGCATGGTTCTGCTAATCAGCTTACAGCTAATGGCGCAACTAAATTTTCATTTAACANTATAATTTTGGAGAATCATCATTACATTTGACTGAAGGGGTACTAGTGGTGTGACAAAATGGCTCAGGGGGTACACAAGTCTCAAAGGTTTAGGAACCACTGGGCTAGAATACAGTTTTTGTATATAAATACAGTAAGTCGTGTAGGTTTGCTGGTCACCTGGTTGTGAAAAGTTATTATTGACTTTTATTTAACCAGGCGAATGTTGCCTGTTTTTGGTTTGTGGGAGGGAACTGGCATACTCTGAGAAAACCTGCAAACTCCACCCAGAATTTGATCTTAGTCTTCTAACTGAGAGGCGATAGCTCCACCAAGCAGCCATCAGACGCACAGATATGAGATATTTTACCAGAATCATAGAAACAATGAAAAACCTGCACGGTGTTTGTTGTCTTTATGGTTATCATAGGACGCTCTCAGGGTTGGGCTCTGCTGTGCCGTTGTCGTCCATCAGAAATCTGTTCCTTGAGGGTGTTTGCTCCYCTCTGTTGTTGTCGCTCCGCAGCATCAGTCTGTCCTGGCTGGCTCGCCTAAACTCTCTTTTAAGGGACAAAGAATTGGCAGCACAGGTAAAGGATCCGCTGATGACGGTGTTGTTTTCCGTGTCTATCCCCGAGGTAGCATGGCGGTAATGTCTCCGCAGCCCCTTTCTGAAGTGAATGGTGAACAGGCCGTAGATCACAGGGTCCAGGCAGGCATTCAGGAGCCCGAAGATGAACAGAATGTGGGTCAGGGATTGGGACACCTTATCCTCCAGGTCTTTAGGATAGAACCAGTACCACAGGCCCAGCAGGTAGTACGGAGTCCAACAAATAATGAACGACAAAACAATCACAACACTCATCTTTAGAGTTCTCATCCGGGCTTTGGGGATGTTATTTTTGGAACGTCTCAAATGCACTTCGGTGGACGGTACTAGGAACAGATCAGATGACAGAGACCAAAGGTTAGACCATTTAAGGATTCATCTCTGTTAGCAAAATATCTTATCATCCACCACACAGATTTTATTGAAATGCTTCAGGAGTCAAACTGATTCAAAATGTCTGCCACAGCTAAGTGATTATAACTGTCAGTTTCACAGAATTTGAGCTAAAATGTTCTGTGGTCATAGCTGAGAGTCATCTCCAACACATACTCTGAGCACTAACTGATACACCTCATGTTGCTTTCATCATTTGACCAAAATAGATTAAAACATCATTATTTTCTAAATAAAATCACTTTTTTTGTGTGTGTATTACAATTAAAAGGTTTTAAGCTAGCTTTTGAAGTATTTGATGATTTTCCAGCAAATATGACTGAAAGACAACTGAAATCAAGGTTATGGGAGAATATTGGTGAGAAGTGGCAGTATACATAAAAGTAACTGTAAAATCTTAACAAGAAGTAAAGGTAAAATTACAGTTGTCCTTTCTCAATCGTTTGGAGATCTCGTGGAAGATCCTGCTGTAGCAGGTGATCATGATGACCAGCGGCATCAGGAACAGACAGGAAAACGTGAACATGTTGTACGCCGTTTCATGCCAGCGAGCGGAGAAGCTCCCACGCGTCGTGCACTGGGTGAAATCCTCTGGGTGGATGATGGTCACACTGTGGAAAAGAAAGATCTGAGGAAGGAAATTAACTTGATTTAGATCATTTATGTTCTGCCAAACAAGGTTATTCTTGAGTAATCCCAAAAATTTTTTTGCTTTGATATTCTGGTGTCTTAATCAGCTTTGGTTCACTAACCAAGAAMGCGAGCAAGAAGCTTAGAGTCACATCACAAGAATGTCCCACTTTATCAGATCATGAGGCTGGCTGGGTCTTTTTTTGTTATTTCTTATGGAACTAAATTGGGGCAATAAAATAAAATAAAATAATTAAACTGAACAATAAACAAATAGATCAAAACTACTTTCTATCATATAATTTAATTTGTATGGCAAGCCATTGTATAGGTATGTATAATAAATATATGGCAGGCTGTTGTATCATAATTAACAAGGTGTGGAAGGCCGTTGTGTCATATAATTTAGAAACATAGCAAACTGTTAAACACAGTGAAAGGCAGTTGTATCTAATAGCCTTTATGCCACGGACATCCGGTCCAGCACTTGATGCCACTCCCAACACTTCCGGTTCARGGTCAACACAGTGTTAGCGAAAGATTTTTTCACTCGACGACTCTTAGTGATCTCCACAGTACAGAATTAGCATATTACATGTTCCAACATTAACACAGGAGACGTACAGGTCCAGCCAAGTGGAAAAAKAAATCACTCCAAAGTGGATTAAAGCCATAAAAACAAAGGAAAGACGTTCGTGTTTATGGTTCCAGAAATTAGCCTTTTTCGCTATTCCTTAGCTGCTTGTTCTGTGAATTTTTCACGTAGAGCTGTGACACTTATATTGTTGGAAAGAGCAGAGTCTGGGCTTTAAATTGATGGGCTACTTGTATGGTTTGGATCGTTTTCCCCGACGTTAGTGAACTGAAAACGTAATGATAATCAGGCGGAGGTTCTGCTGCTCTCGGTGCTCGTGGGGAGGAGGCGGAGGGGCGCGCTCGTCACACGGCTTTAGTCTACACCAGAGGTGCCCAAAGTGGGGCCCGCAGGCCAAGATTGGCCCGTCAAGCCATTTGATTTGGCCCACCAGTAGTTGTCCTGTTATTAGATTGTAATTATGTTAAGATTAAATATTAAATACAAGTAACTACAAGAGACATTTAGATTAGATTTAAGCCCATGTCTAGATCTGCACACCTTATAAGACCACATATACTCAAATTTTAAATTATGAAAGGTCCCATGAGTCATGCTGCCTGAGCATACGTTGAATTTTCTCCATGTCCATGGGTTGAAAAAAAAAACTAAAGAATGTGGGCAACCACACTGGCTGCTAGCTTAATCATAAAAAATAAAACAACTTTACTTAAGTATTAAACATTTCTTATATTATTGCATTTGGCCCGCGGCCCTCAGATTGATTTTAATTTTGTCCCTCTCAGGAAAAAAGTTTTTTTTAATTTTGGCCCTCTCAGGGAAAATGTTTGGGCACCCCTGGTCTACACTGTAATATACACTCTAACAAGTTTTTTACTTTTGCATAAAACTCATGACAAAGTTACCTAAAAACATTTCATACTCTGTATAACAAACGCGCGCACATATATACACCCACCTACCTTTGTACCGGCTGCTGTTAGCTTCCTGCTAGCTATCCTCCTCCGTCTTGGCAGTAAAAGGGGATAAATGTACATTTCCCTTTTGTAACCTCCGTCTTCTCATTTCTGATGCTGACTCTTGAATATCCTCAGGTTAGAAATGCCGATTACAAACGCAAGCGTGAGCTTTTAAAGATAAGTTTTCCCTGTAATGCTATGATCCACCGCTGTCACCTCCTCATCAAGAGAAAAATGGAGAAAAACTAATGACTCTATTGTACCTGCTGCTTAGTGGACACAACGGCACACAACAGAACTCACGTTTTATACCAGAAGATCACAGATGCTTTAACTTTTGTGACTTTTTCACGGACTAGTACTAGCAGCTAACACTAAAAACATAGGCAGTAAGCAGGAAGTGGAAGGGAGGAGTGTGGCAAGAAATTTACCGGAAATACGTCATTAATGACTGTGGCATATAGGCTATTAAGAAAATATGACAGGCTGTTGTATCATATAAACATTTTTTTCAATTAAAATAAAAATTTCAGTATAAAATTTCTGTTTAGTTACAAAATCTTTTTTCATTGTCAAACCATTTGTCTTCAGTGCTCAACCTTTTCTTTCACTTTCAAAAAATGTTTTAAACAAACAAATCAAATAATATGGATTTTCAGTCACCATCAGAGTTAAAATGTACGGAGTCCGCGAGGAGACATGGGGAATTTTTTTTTCTTTTTGCATTCCCACGCAGAAGTATTGCGTTACCTCGCAATAACTTTTGCGTTCCCTCGCAAAAGTCGTTATAACTGTTGTGCCTTCCYCTTTATTAACAAACTCASATGTTCACCATTAGCGAGTTAGCCTACTGCTTTAATTCAGCTTCAGAATGAATATATCACACAACCATGCATGGAACTATGTCATATGCCGATATTTTAACACAGTGCAGCCACGCAACATCAATGTCAATTTCACGAACTTGTGGCGACACATCCTGTTTTGGTAACCGGATATTTCAAAATAAAAGTCTGATTTAATTCAGTTTGTATACAAATCAAACTTTTGCGTGGGAACGCAAAACAATATGGCAACGCAAAAGTATTGAGTGGGATTGCAAAAGAAAAAAATCCCCCCATGTCTCCTCACGGGCTCCGTAAAAAGGAGATTTTTTTTAAAAAGTTGTTCTAATGTATTTTTCAGTTTTTCACATGAGGAGTGCAGGTTTTTCTCTGTCTGTGTTGCCCCGGCCCCCTACGGCACCTTTTCTCACATGGGTGAAACCCGGGGGACTGTGTTGACAGTCACAGGTTTGAACCCGGTGGATAAATCTGCGTGGGAGAAGTGGACAAGGCCGCTGAGACTGAATGTGAGCAGAACTAAATGCTCTGCAGTGTTTCATTTTATTTCTACACCATGCTGCCTAAGGTGACGAGTACCTTTCCAACTTCATTTTTGCTCAATGAAAACAACTTTTTAAATTTGTCTCACACAGAACTCAAAGTACCTGCAGCTGAATGCAAATGATAAAAAAAAATGGTGACTGAAAAAACCTGAGCCATTAATTTGATGTGTGATGATCAATAGAAACACTTAAGCGATTAAAACAAACAGCCTTGTTTCATTCAGGCTGCTTATCTTTGATGTCAACACAGCATGACGGCAATGATGCCTCACAACAAGGTCCTGGGTCCGATCCCAAGTTTGGACCAAGGGTCTTTCTATGTGGAGTTTACATGTTCTCCTCGTACTTGTGTGGGTTTTCTTCCACAAACCAAAAACATTGCCTTTAGGACAAGGCCTCCCTTTGGTTAGGAGCCAAATCTTTCAACACATTTACAGTGGTTTGCAAAAGTATTCATACCCCTTGAACTTTTCCATATTTTGTCACATTACAACCACAAACACAAATATATTTAACTG
>NW_013952471.1:435754-439805 GCF_001266775.1 Austrofundulus limnaeus
TGAAATATATTTATGTTTGTGGTTGTAATGTGACAAAATATGGAAAAGTTCAAGGGGTATGAATACTTTTGCAAACCACTGTAATTAGTGAAGAATAAAAGTAAAAGGTTTACAGTCAATTAAAAGATAATTATCCTCACTGGATGAATAAGGTTTGGTATTTACTTAATTTTTCAAGTTTCTAAAGAGGAAACCCCTTCTTCATTCGACTTTGTCAGGTTTCAGTAACTATGGTTTAAAATTCAAAGGGCGTCAGAACCAGTCCTGACCTGTTCTCAGTAAGAAGTAACCATCCTTACCTGAGGGACTGACAGCACAGCACTCATACCCCACGCCACAGTGAGCATTATTCTGTTCCTCATCCTGGCTTTATTGATTGCCAGGGGGTTGAGGATGGCTGACTGCCTGTCCAGACTTATCACCACAGTGACAAAAGCACAGGAGTACATCGCCAGCAGCTTCAGGAACATCAGAAGTCTGCACGCCAAGTCCCCGGCCAGCCACTGGACCGTGATGTTCCACGCCGCATCCACAGGCATCACGATGAAGGTCACCAGGAGATCAGCCACGGTCAGGTTGACGATCAGGATCCTAACGTGGGATTTGCGTTTCCCGTCGGCGTGCGCCGCCCACAGCACGGCCAGGTTGCAAAAGGCCGACACGCCGCAGAGGATGAAGGTGACGATCACTCTGACTTTGGCTGCTGTGGTGAACGTGGGCAGCTGAGGGGCGTCTCCTCCGGCCGTCCAGTTGGAAGCACCGGAGGAGCCGTTGCAGCTGGTGTTAGGTTGGCGGTCCACCACCACATCGTACATGGTGACTGAGGAGTCACACAGAGAGGTGTTCATCTTCTGCCGGGGGAGGAAACATCTTCCTCGTCCACTGCAGGCATCAGAACTGACAGCAAAGACAAGAAGAAAGAGCGAATCAGCACAGGTCCAGATGGATGGGTGACAAACAGCTGGACTGTGAGATTAAAAAAAACAAACAGCTCATTAATGAGTTTAACACATAAGATGCAAGACACATGGACAGATCGTCTGTTTTCTCCAAAGTGGAAAGATTAAATGAACACTAGAAAACACATTAGGGCACCTAGCTCAAAATTTAAACTTCTAGAATGAGTGTCCAAATCCTGGTCCTCGAGAGCCGCTATCCTGCAGGTCTTACTTGTTTCCCTGCTCCAACACACCTGATTCAAGGATAAAATTATTAGGTTCTGCAGATGTCTGTTATTCACCTATTCATTCAAATCAGGTGGGTTGAAGCAGAGAAACCTCTATAACATGTAGGATAGTGGTCCTCAAGATCCTGGATTGGACACAGCTGGTCTATAAAAATCTACACTTTCTCACAATATAAACTTAACCCAAAAATTACGAAATTTTGTGTTTTGTGAATTATTTCTTGTTGTAACACTGCTTCTTGGCAGTGTTGCAACAAAATCTTATACTTTTGTTATTTTATCATTTAAATGGTGCCTCATTTGTAAGGAACATGCATTTGTAGGATGAGAGCAGCAGAGCTGAGTATGTGGGTTGCGCACATGAAAAATTGGCCAAATCTCTATTGAACAGCTTATTCTGCTGTTATCGACACTGGTTTGAGCTTCTGGTAACTCCAGGTGCTACAATCATAAGATTTATTGCCAAGAAGCATTGTTACGACAAATAAATAATCCACCAAACACAAATTTTCTTACTTTTTTCTCAAGTATTAAAAAAAATCGTAACAATTTGTATAAATTGTAATATAAATCAGACTACATACTCCAAACCTAATAGATACAAAATTGCACATAATCTTTTATTTTCAAGGTTTGACCCAAGCAGCTACAACTCTGTCATTTTTCAGTACAAGAAGTTTTAAAACTCTGACATGAGAGGCAGTGGACAATCAACGCACAACTGGAGTGCATCTAAACCACGTAACCATGTGATCGACCAGCTGCAACACTAAACAGCACGGCGTGGATTTACACAGACCCAGTCGGGCTTGCTGTTTATCTAACAGTTMCTATGACAGCTGTGAGCTGACGCTCCGTTTGGTCACCATATTTGCTCCTCCATTGTCACAGATGCTAACATTGGACGGGATAGGTGATGCTCACTCTAGTGATATTCAACTCCATGTGGGCGATACACATTCCTTCAAGGTCAGCTAGGCTTTTAAGCTTCGTATGCTTCTGGATTTTTCTGTTCCATTTAAGATGATCTGGAAAACGGTTACAAGAAGCACAACGAACGAAGTCTGACTTAAAGCTGTCTCGTTGTGGAAACGTACATTATTTTATGAGACCAAAACTGTGACTTTCAGGCAGGGAGACCCTGGATGATGGCTGCTGTCAGCACACTATGCAAACCTCTGTAAGGACACATTTGTGCGCACGCAGGGAAAACACTTTGCATGTTTCAGCAGGACCGTGTCAAACCACATTCTGTTTGTTTTTACAAAAGCATCCAGAGGACGGGGCACAAGGACAGTCGGGTCGTTAAAGCATCAAAAGCCCAAAGGAGCTGAGCAGCTGAGGTCCTGAGTGAAGCAGGGCTCAATGAATGTTTTAGATTCATGGCTGCTGCTGTGTTTAAAACAGATTAACAGTTATTAAATAAATTAGCAATAAACCCTCTCTGTATAAACAGCTTCATTATGGAAATATAGATGCCACTTAGTGTCAGCTGTGGATGCAAAATAAAACGTGATGTTGACTTGCTGTAATCACGTTGTAAGATTAAAATCTCTCTCTCTCTCACTCTCTTTCTCTCTGATGAAGGTTGGTGTTTTTTGACAGCTAAACTGATTAAAGATTGATTTTTACAGCAGGGATGCACTGAAATTGTCATTTCAAAGGAGGAAGAACAGATCTCTTGGTCACGGTTCATGCTTGCCTTAAAATCGTCTCTTAATTTATCCTGCTCTGCAGCGCTACTATATAAATCAGATTTATACTTTCTAGAGTTCGTTGCTCTGCATTAAAGGAATAAAATGACCAAGCTGTGCAGAAATCCTGTTTAACTCAAGGTATCTGTTTCTACAGCCACATACAGCTCTGGAAAAAAAATAAGATACCACTTTAAAATGATAAGTTTCTATGAGTTTACTCTTTATATGTTTGAGTAAAATGAACATTGTTATTTTATTCTATGAACTACTGAAAACATGTCAATAGTTCCAAGTAAAAATTTAGCATTTATGCTCAAAATGACGACAAAGGTGCAGTGCTTTCACATCTCAAATAACGCACAGAAAACAAGTTCATGATCATTTAGAAACAACAATACATGAAGAAACTAAGAAACTAATATTCAGTTCTGCTTTCTACTGAAGTGGCTTAAAAAACAACAACAATACGAATGTTTTAACTCAGGAAGAGTTCATAAATCAATGTTTGGTAGAATGCTTTCCACAGGGAAAATATGCAGTGGTCTCTTAATTAGAGCTGTAGGTTGTAAAATAAATCAACATTTTAACAAGTGACAGCTTATTATTTCTGTGTTATTACTCGAAACCAAACAAGTATTTCCTTTTTCAAATAGAAAAAAAGTAAAATTGTTGTTCATTTGAAAAATATTTTATTTTTAATCCCTGTAAATAGTTACACGCTCACATTCTGACGCTACCTTCCTCCACAGATAACGTTTTATTGCTCTTTCAGCAAAATCTCGTTTAAATCAATAATTTATTTTCAAATTGTTTAAAAACGAACGCTTCTTCATGCKGAGCTTTGACCTTCTATTTAAAACAAACAGAGCAATTCAGTAGAAAGTTTTTAATTACATGAAGTAACTCTGAATCAGTCAGGCGTAAAATTAAAACGAGGACAGAAGCGTTCACTCACCGTGAAGAGAGGCTGCAGAAACCTGAGAAGGACCAAATCAAAAGAAGCCTTTTTCCCTCGGTGAGAGTTCATCTTCAGAGAGCTGCTGCTCCTTTATCCTTCATCCTGACATCCATCAGAGCTGCAGAGCCTCCGGGGTGTGGTCAGACCTCCACCTCCTCACAACAAATCTCCCTGCCACACACACACACACACACACACACACACACACAC
>NW_013952471.1:440276-443642 GCF_001266775.1 Austrofundulus limnaeus
TAAATGTTAGGCTGATTGGTAACTCTAAATTGTCCCTCGGTGTGAGTGAAAGGTTGTCTGAATGTCTTGTTTGTCTCCAGTGTCCCTGTGATGGAATTGTGACCTGTCCAGAGTGTACCCCGTCCCTCGCACAGTGGCTGCTGCTGGATATGGGCACCAGTGCTTTTTCCCTAACTTTGAAAAGCTTTAACAGTATCAGCTTCTGCTAAATTAGGTTTTGCAAACTTTAAAGTAGCACATATTCTTTAACATATTTAAATCATTCAGTTTGGGTTTCTATAAAGTGAAACTGCAATGCTTTGGTCTAAACTCCTGGTTACTGTAGCTCCACAGGCCCCTCTTTCACCCCTTTTCTAAAGCACGCTGAGAGCAACTCGTTTTGGTGCTGTCTCTTTGAATGCAAATGAGTTGCTTACACCCCGCCCCTCCACCACATTCACCCATTACTGTAGTTTGATAGCAGAAATACAAACAGCAACGCAGACACTTTTTATTTACAATTTCATTAAAAGATGTCKACATTGGAAGACTTGTCCATCCAGCCTGACATGTTGGAGCCAGAGTCTGACTCAGAGCCAGAGGAGATAAGACGACAAACCTGCTGAACCGTGGATTCATGAAATTTGTTCGCCGGAATTTTGTGACATTATTGTTCAAAAAACATAAGAGGGAATAGAGAAAACTTAACGGACTGGAAAATGTGACCCAAAGATATCTACACTGCAAGAGGGACTAACTTTTAACTTTCCTGCACACCTAGACTCCAAGTACACAAYAAAATGCATTTAAAAATGTGGATTTTGCATAATGTCTCCTTTAAGTCAGCTAACAGCTAACATCAGGTTTGTATTGGTCCCACCACAAGTGGTGTCTTCCGCTAATTTTTGCCTATGTCTAATGGTTTAGCGCTAGCAAAACATTATTTTCAGTTAGTGGTTTATGAGTTAGCAAAGCTAACTTTTTGGTTAGCTGTGCCCATCACTGCTCTTTTTCAAAGAACAGGTGGAAACGCCCCCCACCAGCCGTCCTTTCTGATGTCCTTGCAGACCGGATCTGTTGTTGATGCTGGGATGGATTTGATTTCGATTAAGTGTCGCAACAAATCTCATGCAGGAAGGAAGGGAACGTACTGACCCAAACACAATGTTGTTATGTCACCAAATTTCTCCGGCTTTAGTCACTGAAAGCCTTTTAAGGCAATTCTGTATCTTAAACCAAAAGTGTTTAAAGTATAGTAAATTAAATATGTGTGTATTGTAAAAATAAAAACATGCAGGTTGAGAGAAAACAGGTTGTAAGACCATGTTGAGCAGGTCAGGTCAGGCTGGGACTTTATCRCCTTATTTTCAATGCTGTGGAGCTGAAATCGGAAGTCTTAATGTCAGTTTCACCTTCCTCYTATCTTTTTGTCACGTTGCAATGGATGGAAACCATCATGAATTACAGGTGACAGTAATTAAAGCAATCTGCACGTCTACTGGAAGGTGAACAAAAATAAAAGAAATTAGTTTTGAGGTTTTTTTGTCAATGTTTGCCTAACAAAAATGACACTTGTAACGATGAGTAACTCTGGATTTTCCTCAACATTAAAAACTTTCCATAGAAATGCAGTCAGGTGAATTAATGTGTCAGGTTTACCAGCGTCCAACACAAACAAGCTGGGTCGTGTCAGATAATTGACGGTGAACACTATTATATGGCACATCTATAAGTTAAATGTCATTAAAGTAGGGCAAAACTGTACTACAAATCCCAATTGTTTGACTTAAAAATAAGAAAAGAATACAAAAAGATAATTAAGTTGATTATCTCTTGCTTTTTCCCACAACATAATCAAAGATAGATGAAAAATCCAATTATTGGCATGAAAGTTGGCCAGCTGTCATGYGAAGAATGCACTAAATACAGTAATAAAAAGAAAAACAATACAACTATTTCTCATTTAAAGTATTATTTTTGGAGCCGGACAAAATGTTAGTGAAGGCCAGATGTGGCCCGCAGTCCTTCAGTTTGACACGTTGGCTAGTCTCAAGTGGACCAGACCAGTTTTATTTTGTTTTCTGTTAAACTTTTTAATATATCTAGTTCTCTTATCCGCATTATTTTTAGTCAAACATGTGGGTGTAAAAAAAAAAAAAGGGAAGAGAAACCAAAATGGGTAGCAAGCTGCCTGCGGCGGCGTGACGTGTGTCACGTGACTCGAGCTAAACCAGGAAGTGCCCGGTAGCCGCAAGCAGGAGGACAACACCGTCTGATTGTTTTAAAATGGTTCCGTGCCGCGACACAGACTGATTTAAAGCTGAATCGCGGCGTGGAAAGACAAAACGAAAGACAGAAAATYAAAATGGGCGTAAAAGCAGCGCTCGGTGCCGCTTTGTTGTCCGTCATTTTCTTCACCACGCAGGTAAGTTCGATCAAAAACAGCCCCAGCTGATGTGACAGTTTGATTATCGATCAAAGTAATGGCGGACAAAAGGGTTTTGCTGTTTAAATCATACATCTTGAAGTTTGGTCATGATTAATAGGCGAACTATTTATAGGTAAGCTAGTGGGGCTAAGCTAGGTAAAGGTTAGCTTTTTTGATACGTTAACGTTCAAATCAGTTTAATACGATAAAATATAACATTGATTTTTTTATTTTGAAGGGGTGTGTTAATATAGATATAATGTAAGTAACTGAAATGAAGTAAAAAAAAAAAACACGTATCAGATATCTGTGTTCAACAACGAGAGACGTCGACCACCAAGCTKATTTTTACAACTTTTACTTTGTTAAAAAATAAAAGTGCCCCTTAGAAAGAAGTAGAATTAACTCTGAGGTCCCTTGTTTACTTTGTCAGACTGACTGAAAGGTTTTAAATCAAGACAAATTTCTTTACCTTTGTTTTTACATCAATTCATCAACTTTCAGTTTTGACTTTGAATAGGCTAAATACAAGTATGTATCTGTATCCCTCAGTATACATAAGTATCAATTGGCTTGCCTTTTTGTTTAACATGTGAACCAGTGGTGGGAATAACCTCCTAATGATATGAAAATACAATACTAATGTGTAACATTATTAATATAATTCAATTCAAACATCCTTTGTTGATCCCAGTGTTTATTTTGTCTGGTGAAGCAGAGCTGAGTTGACCTTGTCTGGAGCTGTCTTGCAGAAAGTGAACATAATGTTATATTTTTAAAAGATAAAAGGTCAAGAAGCTATCGTGCACTTCTCAAACGGAGACACGTACAGAGAGTACTGCATCGTCCACAACCACTCCTGGACTCCGCTCAAACCAACACTCGATGCTGCCGTAAGCTCAAAGTCCAGGTTTCGTTTCCCACAATGATCAAGGTCGGAAACTTTCTCTTCTTTACTC
>NW_013952471.1:444729-446807 GCF_001266775.1 Austrofundulus limnaeus
GGTGACCACTACACATCTTTTTAAGTGGGAGAACTTGCACAATTGGTGACTGACTAAATACTTATTTTCCCCACCGTATGTTACTATTGGTATTATTTGTCTGATACCAGGTCATTTATTTCCATTTATTGCTCATACGTTATCAGAATACTCTGTAAAAACAGTGTGACATTTAAGAGACAGAAATGAAGAAGTGATCGTAATAATTTCCCTGTCACTTTATCACTTATTTGTTTGATTTCATATCTTTCCTTTCATTTAAAGCCTAATAAGACAGTTTTCTGTTTAACAAAGTTTAATTGTTAAAATACTCTACTTCTTTTCAGATCACTCCATCTGCCAATGCCTCAGAGTACCCAAAGGTGACGATTCCTCTGGCTCTCATGAAATACAGGGACTTTCTGGAAGCAAACCAGGTCAGAAAGTTTTACTTTGGTTTTTTGTAATTCAGTTGCTTTCTTCTGCTTCTTCAGTATGTTTTCGTGTTTTTTAGGCCACACTACAAGAGTTAAAGTACGTAAAGTATTTAAGAGACATCACATTTATAATTAGAAGCCATGAACACACCTACATTCTTTCACTCTTATTATTCTTTTCCGTAGTAGAATCAGACACCTGTGTAATCAGTTGCTGTGCAATAGATTGCACATAATTCTGTTTAAATCTCCTGGTATATGTTTGATTTTTGGATCTATTTACCATAAAAACAGCTGATCGAGTTTTTCTTTCATAAGAACCAGTTCAAAGTTCAGTTGACGCAGATCAAAAATGAATCAGTCAATGTTTGTGGTTTACCATGTAAAAATGTTGAAATGAAGTCGCAGCATGAACAAACTCAGATTTAAGTTTTTTTAAAATTTTATTTATTTATTTATTTTAATGAAAGCATGTTCTAAAACATTAAATGCATGGGGTGATCATGTGCGTCAGATGGTTCAATAATTGTGTCATTACGTAACAGTGTCACCTGATTGCTTTCACCTCATTTACACCTGTTTACTTCTTTCTGTCATTTCTATTCAGGGCCATGTTTTTTTTTTAAAGTTGACCTCATTCATCATCATTATTCATTACAACATGA
This sequence comes from Austrofundulus limnaeus, assembly GCF_001266775.1. Taxonomy (NCBI): domain Eukaryota; kingdom Metazoa; phylum Chordata; class Actinopteri; order Cyprinodontiformes; family Rivulidae; genus Austrofundulus; species Austrofundulus limnaeus. Next base: position 445,811 of record NW_013952471.1, read on the forward strand.
ACCTGCAATTGAAAGCAAGAGGAGGAAACAGCAATTTTTCACATTTACACAAAGATAGCAGGGTTTCCCCTAGAATTTTTTTTTTACCGTGGTGGGCTCTCCTTTTTTAAAATTATTATTTTTTTGGGTGGGGGGTTGACACAGACATTTAATTATAAAACATGGTTTATTTTACGCTAATCTGAATCAATTTAGTGTATTTTGTAAATATATTTGACAGTTTTGTAGGAATGAACACATTTATGTCTATTCAAAATAAAACTGCTTCTTATTACTTCTAAAAGAAAATATTATCAGTAAAAGCCTCAAATCATGTCCTGTTTCTACAAATTGTCTTTGTAACACTTCAGAAGAACTCTTAACTCTTTTAGATAAAAAAAATAAAACGGTTAAAATGCAATTATTGAAAAAAAACCTTCCTTTCAATCACTGAAAATTATTTATTTACCACATGTCAAATCTGGGCCCTAAAGGGTTAATAGTCCTGAAAGCGTCTCTGCTGCAGCTCGATGGTGTGTGACAGAGAGGGGGGAGGGATGTGCTCAATGGGTTAACAGCAGCTCGTTCTGTCTGGATTTATGGTGCTTTTGAGTTCACAAACAACTCTGGTTACTTGTTTAAAAGTAGAGGGACATTACATTAGCTACGTTAGCTAGTAGTTACACTACTGATTAGCGCTATTTTTAGAACAGGCACGGAGCCGCTGACTCCCGGTCACACGCGGGGTCTGTGTTGATGATTCTTGCTGTATCTGAGTAATTATTGATAAGGTAAACATGCTGTAGCTTCACCTGTCATGTCTTCCTTGAGGGGATTTATTGGGTCTTGCTTCTGCCTGGAGATTTGTCCTAAAAATCTGTGCGTGTACGTCAGCATTAAGAAAAAAAAAGTCTATTAAAATCTCCTGATGCATCTCAGTAATCCAGGTAAAAAAATCAAAATGAAAAAAATTGTATAGGTCTTCTGGACGGGTTCTTCTCTAATGAAACGTTTCGTC
>NW_013952471.1:448847-450769 GCF_001266775.1 Austrofundulus limnaeus
TTAAATTAATTTAAGAAAAACACACAATGAAAAACAATACAAGAAATACAGACAGAAAAAAAATTACATACAGTTGCTCAGATCAAATAAACATTAAGGGAATAAAATAGTAACCTTAATCAACCAATCAGTAGGACGATAGACCTATGAGTTATTGAGAGGCCACCTCAGGCCCAACATATTTCAAGTAGGGATCCCAGGTAGAATTGAAAATGTCCAGTGAAGAGTTAAGTAAACAAGTAATATATTCATTAGGAATGCATTCCCGTATTAAACCATGCCATGATTTCAATGAGGGTCCCGAATCTTTAATCCAGAAAAGCAAAATATCCTTCCTGGCAGTAAAAGTRAGCAGGATATAAAGCCGTAACCAACGGGTCAGACAGGCCCAAAAGTAGGAATTTGGGGTTTAGCTGCAAAGTAACATTAAAAATGTAATACAACTCTTTGACCACATCAGACCAGTACTTCAAAATTTTCATTTTGTGTCATATGGTGTCATATGTGCCCGATGTAGAATCCTAAACTGAAATGGTTTTGTTCTGTTGCAAACTGAGATCTTAGCAGCATTGTCCCATATGGTAGACCAGACTCGAGGTTTTATAAAAGTGTCCATATCCTTTTCCCAGGCCAGTTTCGCAGCGGGAAAAAAAATCATCATTTTGAGCTGCTCTCTTTCCAGGCATTTGTGTCCCTCTGAGAAAGTCCAAACTGTGGTTCTTTCACATTTACTGTCAAATATTATTAAACCTGATGAAGTGTTGGTCAGTGCAACATTTATAAATTTATTTTTGTTTCTTCAGGTGTTTGCTGAGGGGATGACAGTGAAGCTGTATGCACCACCCTATTCCAGAGTTGATCCAAGCATCGCCGTCATCCTGCTCATTTCTGTGGTAACGATCATTTTAGGCGGCTTCTGGAGCGGAGCATGTGAGAGGTGAGAACTCGGAGAACTGTGACTCGTCACCGTGAGCCCTGTAAACCTGAACTAGAAAGTCAGAGACCTTATCGGGTCGTGTTTATGTCAGTTCTTTAAGTTTGATTCCGTCCACAGACGGTGTAAGTGTTGTTCATTATGCCGAGCAGAAATAAACACGACGGTCTGTTTTTTACAGAGACAAGTTGAACAGCAGCGCTGTCGGGGGAGGGGATGAAACTAAAGCCAACGGCGGCGAGCTTTCCCTCTACTCCCCTCTCAAAGTGGTCATCTTTGTCGCCCTGATGTGTGGGATGTTGGTCCTCATGTACTTCTTCTACAACATTCTGGGTGAGTGGAACAAAASAGACAAAACAAGCCAACTCTTTTGTATTAGAACAGACTGTGTGTTTCACTGGTTTTTTTGTTGTTTTTATTTTCAGTTTACATCATTATTGCTATATTCTGCCTTGCCTCTGCCTCTGCACTGTTCAGCTGCTTCGATGCAGTGTTGGACAGAATCGGTTGCAGCACTTTGAGGTACGAGCTTTGGTTTTTCCGGAACGATTTTGTACACGTTGAGGTAGCCTTTTCGTCATGCAAAACGGAGCTRTCTGTGTATTATTTATTTTTCGCAACATGTCTGACTCCCATCCAGGCTGACAAACTTTGAGTTTGATTTGTACGTTTSTGTCTTTTAGCGTGTCCGTCAGAGACAGGGACATCTCTGTGAGGTCTATCCTGCTGGCTGCTGTGTGCATCAGCATTGCTGTGGTCTGGGGAGTGTACAGAAATGAAGACAGGTGCATACAGAACACACACTTCCTGTCTCATCTATTTATGTTTTTGTTTGTAGAAACGTGTGTGCAGACACCAGAGAAGCAGATTTTTTTTCTTAGGGTGTTACAATACATTGATCCACATAAATATGTGACCCATCATATCGAAATGAGGATTAAGTCAAATTTGGTCAAAACTGACCTAATTACATTTTCAGATTCTTGGC
>NW_013952471.1:450869-451980 GCF_001266775.1 Austrofundulus limnaeus
ATCTAACAATCATTTATTATTAGATGGACATATGTTAACATTAACACAGACTTGRGAGGTGAATTGAAATCGTTTCATGACAGTTTGTGATGTTGAGAATCATTGTACAGTGATAAAACCGGTGATTTACACCCCTTGTGTTTTTGGTTAAAATATCCTCTTTAGAACAAAAATTGTTTTATAAATGTGCTCTCAGAAACTTGAAATTAAAGCATTTTTTATGTGCTTTTAGATGGATCTGGATTTTGCAGGACCTCCTTGGCATTGCTTTTTGCCTCAACTTCATGAAGACCATTTCACTGTCTAATTTCAAGGTAAATTGTTCCTTTGAGAGATATTTACTTTTTTAATAATTTGTATTGATTTTTTTATTCACACACAGGTTTATTGCCAACAAGTTAAATACAGTCAGTGACCTTCAACCAGCAGCTCAGTCCCATGAGCCACATCTGTTTCACCGACATTTTAACTAGAAAAGAGAAGGAAAAGGTTTAATAAAAAAGACCATATCCACTTCTGCTGTTGATGGTTCTTTAGAACCTGCTCAAGAGCAGAACTTCCTCTTAGCAGAAGGCAGTCCTGTCCTTTGTTTTTAGTCTAAATCAGGGATGTGCAAAGTGTGAACTGAATTTGTGAGGCTCCTGAGTTCAGTTCAAGAATTATACTACCCGATAATTTGTGTACAAATTTCCCCCCCTGGAGCAGGTGTTTGTTGTAAATGGAGACTTTTTATTTATTATTAGGGCAAATTTATCACAAAGTAAAATCTTATAACAAATATTGGCAACAACACCATTTACTTGTCTTTAAATAACCAGACTCGTAGCTTTTTCCACATCTATCCAGTAATTTCTACTGAAAAGCTGATTTTGCTGCCCTCCAATCTGCTTTAAATCAATTTATTAAATTCGTTTGAATACAGCAAGCATTTTCAACAAGAGTGACCTAAATCCTGATTTTATTGATCAGAATTGACTAAATTGGGTTATTTTTTTTCCCCCCAATTGAAACCTAGAAAATTTCTTTCAATAAGTGAAACCTGCAAAACACTTCAAGTTCTGGATCTAGATTAATTTACACATCCATTTCCAGCAATAAATCTGACTACTTT
>NW_013952471.1:453323-454496 GCF_001266775.1 Austrofundulus limnaeus
AGTTTATTATTGAGCAGGTAAAGGAAAAATATTTTTGGCCCTCAAGTCCTTCTGACTTTATGGTTTTGGCCCATGTGACAAAATGTTTGGACCTCCCTGGTCTAAATGTTGAGGACATGTTCAATCATAGGATGTTTCTCTGTAGATGTGACAGTTCACGTTTTTGTTTGATGAAAAGCTAAAAAGTTAATCCATCTTCAGAAAACCATCACTTGCTTGAGTTTGTTTAAGTTTCAGGTGTTTCTTTCAACTCAGAAAATCTCATTTTTTTAATGTAAAAGACTCAGAAAAGGATGAAAAAAATGCTGAGTTCTTTTTGTTGTTTTGTCCCTAAATAACAGAAATTATGCTCAGTTGTATTTTTTCAGTCCTAACAAATTGTAGCGCTGTTGTGCAACACAGTTTTTATTTTTGGACATTTTATTAATTTGGCATGTGGGTGAATTAAAGAGGAAAACTACAGTTTGTGTTTCTGTGGTTTGTTGGATTATTTGTTTTTCAGGTGTTTTTGTTTTTGTTTTAGTTACATTTCTGTCTGATATCCAACAGATCTGTGTGATTCTACTCAGCCTCCTCCTCGTGTACGACGTCTTCTTTGTTTTCATCACTCCCTTCTTTACCAAGGTWTGTATCTGATTGTCTACTGTCTCTAAAACAAAACATATCTTTTTCTATCCTTGCACAATTCTTTATATTATATTTTTTTATTAGTAGTAGTCGTATCATGACTAATCAGTGTTAATTTTTGTTTTGTGTGTACCATCTATAGTTTGTAAAGTAACTAGTGTGTGAACCTCTGTACTGATGCTGCTGTGACACCTGAATTTCCCCTCTGCGGGACAATAAAGGCTATTACTATTTACTTGTCTTTAAATAACCAGACTCGTAGCTTTTTCCACATCTATCCAGTGACTTCTACTGAAAAGCTGATTTTGCTGCCCTCTTATCTGCTTTAAAACAATTTATTAAATTTGTTTGAATACATCAAGCATTTTCAACAAGAGTGACCTAAATCCTGATTTTATTGATCAGAATTGACTAAATTGGTTTTTTTTTTTTTCCCCAATTGAAACCTAGCAAATTTCTTTCAATAAGTGAAACCTGCAAAACACTTCAAGTTCTGGATCTAGATTAATTTACACATCCATTTCCAGCAATAAATCTGACTACTTT
>NW_013952471.1:457034-476665 GCF_001266775.1 Austrofundulus limnaeus
TATTCTATTCTATTCTATTCTATTCTATTCTATTCTATTCTATTCTATTCTATTCTTCAGTATTTTATTGTTAATTGTTTTTAAATAAATAAACATTTTTTTCCACACTTTTGTTGTTTATTCAGTTCTTTGTCGCTCTGTAGTTGTTATGAGATCTTTATGGACAACTCTTTAGTTTCTCTTTAGTTTCAGAGCAAAGTGTGTTGACTTTACGATGTGATGATGTCGCCTCTGTTCCTCTCAACAGAACGGAGTTAGCATCATGGTGCAGGTAGCTCTCGGCCCTGATGCTACCGGAGAGAAGGTACAGTATTTTTTTTTTGATTGGCTTGTAAAATGAGAGGYAACTTTAATTTTCATGACATAAAATGTTCGACCTGTTGTTTTCACTTATCCTCGTTTGTGACTATAAGAAGATATAAAATCACAGCTGGTTAAAATTGAAACTGCAGAATTAGGAGTGAAAGTGAAAGCTGTGTTTTAAAGAACCTCAGTTGTAACATTGTTAAACTTAGACTCAAACATTTGATGCTGAACGACGACGATCCTTACCTATGTTTTTAACTCACTAATAATAAAGAGACACTTTTACTCTCGTTGCTGACCCCAACAAAGAGTGACGGTGGTGCTGGAGCTGCTTAATATTTATGGTCTGTGCAATATCAAGGTTGCAGGGATGTGTTTGGACTGCAGTACACGMTAGCAGATGACCAGAGGCATTCGTGCCCTTTATTTATGATGAGTCATAAAAGCAGAAACGGATAATTTGTTGTGGTTTTTGTTCTTTTTGAACTGGCACATGGTAGTGGATTCTAAGTTAAAGCATAATCACAAAATCCTCAAAATTTACAAAAGATGGCCCATAAATGGTTCATTTAAAAATTCAGGTAAAGAAGACTTTTTGCAGGATTGAAGATTATAGGATTATAGTTATTAAATTATCTGTGAGCCATTACATGAAATCTGGGATTAAGTCAGATTTGCTTAAACTAAATTAAGCACATCTTCAGATTTGGTTTTTTTTTGTTACATTTTAGTAAGTAGATGTTCCTGATATCGTGATCCATTCCAAACTTGTCTTGATTTGTCTTTTTATTTTAATATGTCTGAATCCTATATTTGTGTAATCTAATGAGAATTTATTTCTGTCATTTGAGAGAGAAAACAGTGTCTTTGTTAGGGCTCTGAGAAAATAGTGAAAATTTAAGGCTTTTCTTCTCAAAATCATCGTTAGTTGTTGGCACGGCTCAAAAACATGTTTCAAAACATTCTTTAGGAATATATTTTTAATATTTCCTTAAAAGGACACATGGATAAGGCATTTATTAACCATATTTTGACATCAGCTGCCTATTTTCTCACTACTTGCGACTGTGACGGCTCACATTTTGTCCCAATCTGTGATCTTTTTTAACCTAATATTAGGTTAGTTTTGACACTTTAACTTTAGTTAAATGCTMCCTGAAAAGTAGAATAAAAGGATATCAACATTAAGTTGACCAAGTTTATGAAACTTTACTGACTTACAGAACTGCAAACAGTGTTTAAGTTGAACATTTTATCCTCTTTTCTGTTCTAGTATTAAAACCTCAAGACGGTTTTCATTTCAGCTTTCAAAAAGTATTGCGTAACTTAAAAGGTCAATCAGACCAACTGGTGCCACGAAGGTTTTTTCTGCCTTTTGTCTGGTTTACCTCCAGGCTCAGCTGRGCTCTTGTCTTTATGGCTCAGAGAGGAGGCGCCGATTCTCACATTGACCTTTCTTTCTTGTTAAATATCTAACATTAACGTGCAGAAAATAATCTGGAGAAAAGAATAAACGTAAGGAATCACAAAACGTGAGTAAATCTCACTTCTCTGAGACACTGTTGGTCATTAAGGGATATTGTGAAACAATAAATTAAGGAGCTGAAAATCAAAACTTGAGGGAAATATTATCTAAAGTGTGTGTGTGTGTGTGTGTGTGTGGGGGGGTACATTACAGAGCAAAAGTTTGGATACACCTTCTCATTCAAAGAGTTTTCTTTATTTTCATGACTATGAAAATAGTAGATTCACACTGAAGGCATCGAAACTATGAATTAACACATGTGGGATTATATACTTAACAATGAGCTGCTGTTAACCTGCCATTTCTGAGGCTGGTGACTCAGATGATCTTATCATCCTCAGTAGAGGTGATTCTTGGTCTTCCTTTCCTGGGGCGGTCCTGTGAGCCAGTTTCTTTATAGCGTTTGATGGTTTTTGCGACTGCACTTGGGGACAAAAGTTTTCCGWTTTTTTTTTTCGGACTGACTGACCTTCATTTCTTAAAGTAATGGTGGCCACTCATTTTTCTTTACTTAGCTGCTCTTTTCTTGCCATAATACAAATTCTAACAGTCTATTAGGACTATCAGCTGTGTACTGTATCCACCTTCTGCACAACACAACTGATGGTCCCAACCCCATTTATAAGGCAAGAAATCCCACTTATTAAACCTGGCAGGGCACACATGTAAAGTGAAAAACATTTCAGGTAACTACCTCTTCAAGCTCATCAAGAGAATGTTGAGAGCGTGTGAAGCAGTAATCAAAGCAAAAGGTGGCTACTTTTAAGAACCTAGATTATAAAACATATTTTCAGTTGTTTCACACTTTTTTGTTAAGTATATAATTCCACACGTGTTAATTCATAGTTTCGATGCCTTCAGTGTGAATATACAAGTTTTATTGTCATGAAAATAAAGAAAACTCTTTGAATGAGAAGGTGTGTCCAAACTTTAGGTCTGTACTGTACCATGCGTTTACCAGTTTTTTAAAATAGATTTATAAAATGTACTTTATGTTCCTGAATAAGCCTTAGTGTAGATAAAATAACTTGTTATAAATCGTGTGAACTTTTTATTTTCCACACTATGAGAAGTGGGCTAAAAGCTGAGTTTGATGGAGTTTCCTGTCAGTTTGTTTGAAGCTTTGATAACATCCAGGTTGTTGTTGTTGTTGTTGATGCTCTGAGGGGAACAAACAGACTGATCCACTAACTATGCGCTGGGGTTGGGTGGGCTCTGTCTTAGACACAAGGTAACATGGTGGAAATCCCTGCTGAACCACAGCCTCCATCTGAGAAAGTAAGACCTGTTACCCATCCCCTACCGTTATGTGGTTCCTTTTTCACACTGTGTCTTTTTGAAGTGGTTGGAGGGTTTGTGTATTTGGTGGTGGCAGGCTGACTGTTGTTTATAACATGACAATTTTAGGCTAAAGATAGCAAATGACATCCTTTTCTGTTTTCTGCCTGTTTTAGAGATTATTTTGAACACACATGCACATTTTAGATCAGTTCAAGCTTTCTATAGGTTATTACCTCCAGAAGCATATTACACAAGTTACTGATAGGAGAGAGTTTTATTCATAAATTTATGGAAAGAGGAGTTAAAACATGCATGTTTACACTGCCTTCAGGCCAGACTGCCCATACGAAAGAGATCTTTGATCTCAATGGGATTTGCCCGATTAAAGGCACAGTGTGTAGGATCGAGATAATCATTAATGACAATAATAAAAAACATGTCTAATCATTGCAGACAAAGACCTTGTTTTATTGTTTTTACCTTATAAAAAGCTGTTTATATCTCCATGGTCGCGGGTCTCCACTACAGGCAGCCACCATCTTGCACCACCATCTTGTCTACGAAGGCTCATGAAGGACAAATTGTGGTGGCGGCGTCAAAAACGGTTTTAGTTGTAATACTATAAATGTAATATGTTGTCTGTCTTTGTAGCTGGGATATTTTTACTTATTAAAGCTCAATCTTACCACTTGAAACATCACTAGCCCTGAAGCTGCTAGTAGACATCGCAGTTGGAATTATCAAAGGTTTTTGACACCTGAGAGACACCGTAGCAACTCCTTTGCGTTTGGAAGCGGGGGTGGGGGGAGGACCAGGGAGGATGATTCAACCACTTGATGTCGCTGAAAACAACAAATCCTACACACTGTGCCTTTAAATAAAGATACATCTTAAACAAATTTATTGCTGTTTTTACTTCTTTTACTTCACTTAAGAAAAAAAAAATTAAAACTGCACAACTAAAACTTCAAACTTTAAGCTGAATCTGATTATATATATTTTTAGTTTTGTTCTTTTAGCTGCAAACAACAAATCTACACCAATACACAAGTATTTAGTTACTGCAGTTAGTGAGAAWTTCATTCAATGTCCCAAGTTTGTTCTCAGACTGTGTTTGCATTGAAAACCCACTGCCAGTATACGTTATTTATTGATTTATTCCTAATTTAACAGCTACCCGTGGTGATGCGTGTCCCGCGGTTCTCGGCCTGGGCTCAGAACCTGTGTGGGATGCAGTTCTCCATTCTTGGTTATGGAGACATCATTGTTCCAGGTGAGGTATAAATGTCGCCGTGCAGCTGTTTGAGCTGGAAATGGACCATCGACATCTGCTTGTTGTTTTCTCTGCTCTGTAACGTTGTTTCTGAACCAACAGGTCTCCTGGTGGCGTACTGCAGCAGGTTTGATGTTTGGGTCAACAGCAGGAAGAAGATCTACTTCCTCAGCTGCTGCATTGGTACGCTGCACCCCCCGGGCGGGGGGCAACTCAGGCAGCCAGTGGTACCAACCACGTACAAAAAAACACGGGAAAGTGGGGGTATTTTATGTTCAGACACGGACCTGTGCGGGTCAGTGTTTGGTGGGGTATTTCAACCATATCCGTAAAAAAGGGGTATCTTTATACACTTGTGCTTCTTTCCGGGCTGGCCTTGATTGATCCAGTGAGTAAATCCCCGCTCCCTCCAGTTAGGGGCGTGGTGGCAGTAGGGACGTTTGGGAGGATTCCCGAACCACCGGTCCGTTCAATAATACCAAATGCAGCCCAAGTAGCTGGACCATATGAGCTGGACCCCTCTCTATAAAACACTGCTTCCACTCAGCTAACGCGTGGCACCGCCCCCTGCGGGCGCAGCCMGTGGAACAGTTAAACACGACGCGAGCAGCCCGTCACAACTTAAGATGAGAGGAGAGCGGGTAAAATGAACAAACATGTAGAAAAGAAAGGAGAAAGAGATGGATGGAGCAGAAAAAGACAGGGTTAGAGGAAGATGCAACCAAATTAACAGACATTTTCCGAGGTGGAGGAGGGACCAAATCATGAGTACAGGTTAGCAAACACTGTCTCCATGTTCCTACCATCCAGACTTGGTTTATGTGTTTCTGGATGTGTTCGGGGCTCACAGAACATTAAACACAGCCTATCAGCAAGGTTTCACCATACTTGCATAAATCTTTAATCTGCTTTATCAACTAAAATTAAAATAAATCCATGCTGACCAGAAAAAGACACATTTATTACTGTAAAAGAAAGCATATTTCAGGAAATAGTCTGTTTTCTTGTTCTGTTTCTGCATTGATACAGCTATTTTTGCTCAAGAAAATCACATTGCAGTGAGTGTGATGTGTGGAACTTTCCTTATGTTGTAGGCCTATTTGCAGTGAATTCTTTGCAAAAGTGCTGTAAAATCATTGCTCTTCATTTATTGGTAGCTGAATAGGCCAGAGTCAGTCATGGAGTTTGATGCCAGTCATGGAAGTGAAGAGGAGGAGGAAGGAAAAGATGAGCAGGGTGAGGAGCAGGAACCACTAAAAAGCAGTGCCAGGTACATGTGCAGTGTGCAGGACTGAGTTTATGATGGGTCTTTGTATTAAAATATATTAACATCCTGAGATCTGAGGATTGTAGTATGAATCTAGTCTTTTTGAAACCTAAAACAGGCTTAAAATTTCACAATTTCCCTTCACCATGTACTTTTCTTTCTTCTGCCTGATCTATAAATGAGTTTTATCCAGTAATTATTCACTCTCACTAGCCCTAAACTGACTTTAATACTTTGTCCACAAATGTGTACAAGGTACAAAAACAAGTAAAATCTACATCTTTAATCACAAATCCACAGAAGACTCACTCTGGATAGAAATGTTTCACCAAATCTTTCAGGAGAAAGTGAACCTATGTGTTAGAGGGGAAATTATTGATCTTTTTCATGTTCTTAGGCGAGAAAAAGACTAATTTGGTCTAAAATGTTGTGGTCTTAAGAGGCTACTCTAGTCACACAGAAACATTGAGCCTCATGCAAGAACCATTCGTACMCACAGATTTGTTCTTAAGTTGTGCGTACGAGTGATTTAGGAGAATTTGTGGCATTCACCAATGTTTTCGTATTCTAAGATTTTTTTCAGATACGAAGAAAATTCACGAGTGGTCCAGACCTGTCGTATATTTTACTTGCAGTCAGTCTGCTGTTATCCAGACTAGTTTTCCTCCCTAATAAATTTATATTTCATTAATTTGAAGATATTTTGTGTTGAAAATAATTTACACTCCATGGTTATCTTGACAATAGGTTAGTGACAATTAGGTTAACAATACGGTGCGTGACGGTGTGGCTTCTGAATAAATGAAAATGATTTAACACAGTTGTTTATGCTTTTAGCAGTTCATTTTATTCCACAGCTGACCTGCTAAAAATGACAGATTTTCTTTTCTGGATCTCTGACAGCAGGACTTCAATCTCTGAACTTGTAAAGTTTTTCTTTTTAGTTTTCGCTGTCATTTTCATGAATGGACACTTCCTGGTATCTGAGGCAGGAAACACAGCCTTATATGGTGTTTTTGGGGTGGTAATTATGCTAATCTCCTCTCGCGTGCACGAGCAGCTGGATACGAACAGGTGGAATTTACGCAGCTCATTTACACACTTTTCCTGAAGATAGAAGAGTTTGTTGAATCTGACYTGYCATGTTCGTACGAACCCTTCGTACGAACAAAAGTAAGAGAAATTTAGGATAAGAATATGAACATGTTCTTGCATGAGGCCCAATGACATGTTCGTACGAACCCTTCGTACGAACAAAAGTAAGAGAAATTTAGGATAAGAATATGAACATGTTCTTGCATGAGGCCCATTAAGCCTGTATATCCACCTCTGCAAGTAATGCTAGTGGCTTTCTGATTTAGACATCTGACTTCTTTTCCAGTGTTGATGAGCTATTTCTAATCTTCATTACCAATTTTCTTTTCATGCAGATAAAGCTGCACAAGATGCAGAGAAAGATGGATGGAGCTTATGAGTCTTGTCTCAGCTACAGCTTAGGGTCATAATATAACCCTAAAGTCATTGAAAAAATGTGTAAAATAAGGAATAGAAACTTTAATGCAATGCAAAATGTGTGTGATTATTGAAGAGGTGTTTTCTTACAGTTCATCAGTGAAAAAGGGAGTACCTTTAAGGTCATGTATGAGGATGGTGCTATGTAGTTAATGTAGAGATGCCCCCCGGGGCTACACCTCACTTATTACCACTGTGACCGATGTATTAATGTCCATATGTTTCATTTATTTATACATTAGAATAAATAAATGTTTTTTTTTCTTTTACTAATAACTGCCAAGCTGTTTTTATGACCACGCTGGTTCAGGTTTCTAATTTGTTTTTGTTCATCTCCATCCTTCCCTGCAGCCTATTTTCTGGGAATGATTCTGACATTTGTGGTGATGCTGCTGTCAGGGATGGGCCAACCGGCTCTGCTCTACTTGGTGCCTTTTACATTAGTAACTTCTGCCGTGGTGGCCGGGTGCAGGGGAGAAATGAAGCAGTTCTGGACCGGAACCACCTACGAGGTGCGACAAGCAGAGAGAAATTAAACCATTTCACGTACAATGTCCCATAAGTTTTATTTTGTTTGTTTTGTGGCAGCTGAGATTATTTCTATGCTTTCAAATATTCTTTGCCATTTCCTCAGGAGATTCATTAACACTTCTGTGCTATTTGAATATTAAAACCAGTTGATTAAAGAAAAAATAATTCTTCAAACTAAAGGAAAAAACAAGGTACTTGATTTCAGCTAAAAATAAAATGCTATATTACTACACTTGTCACAAAAAGTAACCCTTTCCTATCGTATGATTGCTAGTACAACAAAAAACCTATCAAACACACATTTTAGTTTGTAAAAGGATTTATCTGCTTTATAGGTTGCTTGTACATTTTTTTATACTTTTAAAAATATCCTTTTAAATACTTTTTTCTTATTTGCTTACATCATATATTAAGGGTAAAATTAACAATTTGATTAACAATTTATTTCCTATGTGCTCATGTAATATTTATTGCTTATTTATGCAACCTATAAAGCTGTCAGACTTCAGACACAACTCAAAGAATCAAAAATTGTACGAGAGAATTTTTGCAGCAACAAAATAAAGCAGTACGTTTAGGTCAGGGCTGTCAAACTCAGTTACACAAGGAGGCCAAAATTCACAATTTGGTCCAATTCAAGTGCCAATTTCTGTCAAAATGTATTTAAAAAAATTTATATAAGAAATTATTCTAGTATAAACAGAAATGACCTTTTCTAATTTGTTTTATGTAGCATTTAGAACATACATAACTTAATGAATAAAGAAAAAAATATTAAATTTAGAACTAGCATTCATTTCTTTTGACTTCTTCTCTATTAAAAACTTTTTTAATTTATAACATCCTAGAGATGCGTTTTATCACAATCCAGCAAATCAGGTCAACAAGAAAACAGAAAGGTGAATATTTAGTTCTTGGTGACTCTTTCCACTCCAGAATCAAAGATTACTGAAAAAATCCAACTTAATTTTCTTGGCTTGAAAGTCGGCCAGCTGTCATGTGAAAGAGCGCACTAAATACAGCGACAAAACGAGGAACCATACAACTATTTCACATTGAAAGTGTTAACTTTGGGGCCAGATAAAACGGTAATGAGGGCCAGATTTGGCCCGCATGCCATGAATTCGACACGTGATTTAGGCAAAACGGCATCAGTTGTGTGTTTGAGCTTTTTAACTACAAATTAATTTCGTTTTCTAAACCAGTCCTTTGGCTTTTTCTTTCCTAATGTTTCCCAGCTCAACAACAGTGTCCTTTACTTCTTGTACAATATAAACATTTACATGAAATCTTCCTCTTTTTTTTTGTTTGAATTAAATGAAAGCTACAATTATAGATACCCAAGSCAAATTACTTTTAATTTTCAACTTTCCTCTTGGTAAAGTTTCAAATCACTTCTTACGTTTGTCAGGTATTTTATTGCGCCTGTGTGGATGTTTGAGGGAAAGAGATGGGGAAAACGAGACAAATAGAAGTGTGTGATTTTGACTTTGATTTTCACCAGGTTTTGGATTCATCCAGGGAACCTTTGCTGCCAGGTGTGCTTCCCTCCCTCTGACCTGGGCCTCTCCCCTGAACATTTTCTATCATTAATGTTACTTCCTGCTGTGCTTTGATCATCTCTTAACAGCTTCTTTTGATTATTTTCTACCATTTTACAATATTCCAGGGTCAGTATATTATTATGAGACAGACATGTTAAAAAAAAACACAATAATGCTTGGTGTTGTTATAATAAATGACCACCAGATGTCTCTAGTCGACTGAAAACATTTTAATTAATGTGGCCCTGGAACACCATTAACTTCATCTCTTTGTTTCTGAGTTTTGTTTTAAAATCTTCTGTTTTCAGAACTTGTTTTTTTTTTTTTTTCTTCCAATCAGCAGGAGTTTGTAGTCAGAATATCGGCATGGTCATTTTATCCTTTGCTTGGTGTTGATTGCAGTTAACGTGGGAGAGTCGTGGCATGGGTTGTGGAGTTCACATCAAGCTTGCTTGTCCTCATGTCTAGTTGTCAGTCTGTCAGGAAAATAAAACATTAAATGCTAATTTCTTTTTTTCTTTTTCTTTTTGTAGAGGGAAGAACTGACCGCTCCGTAGAAGGAGAAAACTGCTGACTCACAGTTGAGCGTGGACTCGACTGCTGGACTTTTATTGTTTTATTAAAAGTTTTATTTCACATTTGCAAAGTAAGGGAACACTTTATTGATCAAATCTTTCTGACAGCCTGAACTCACCTTGAACAGAGGGAGTAATTAAAGCATTTATAGTGCCTGAGAAGAAAAAAGAAATGCCTGGGAAGAAAAAATAAGCTCCATGAGAATGCACTTTATAATATTGTGCTTGACAGATGTTTTGTTGTGGGAGGGGTGGGAGCTGGGGTTTAATTTTACTTCCACTGATGATGTAACACATTTTGACAACTGAGATTTCTATGTAACCTGTTTATAAAGTACGATTTATTTCTTTGCCTTACAATAAAACKTAAAGTTTCTTTCCCATTCTGTTTCATAAGGGCAGTTTTCTCTACTTTGTTGATGTATTTTGCATTTATAAATGTGTGACAAAAGGGAGCAAATTACTAAGAAATACTCCCAACTTTATGGTTCTGTTTTTACATGTTAATAGATCATCTGATTTTTATGTAATCATACAGGTTAGTGTTGCGGCAACATCATAACAACAAAAAATTATAAAATAACAAAAATCGGCACAGTATTTCTCTTTATATTAATGTGTCTTTACAAAATGTGTGAAACAAAATCTGGGACCAGATGCCATTTACAGAGTCATTCAAGCAAATGTGTATTTCTGTGGATTTGACTAAATGTATGAAGTATGAAGTTTTTTTTTTTTTTTAAGAATTTCGCACCAAACTTTCTTCATACCAGTGCTTTGTTTATGATAGTGTGTAAATGGGCATGTCCGAAATGGCCGGGTCATAAGGCCTTTCAATCGAAATGGAAATGACATTCGAATTAAACTAATTTTAATTGGTATTGGTAATTTAATTGGTAAGTATCAATCTGCTTTTTGAGCTTTGTTTGGTAGTTTTTATGTTTTGCATAAAAATGAGTACATAGGAAAACGTCCCATATAAACTGCTGGATCATTTAATAAAGTAGGTGGATACTGGTAGGACCTAAAATCATCAAAACTGTGAATATTGTGGCTTGTTCAGTTCATCTGTGTGGCTAAGTATGGAGAACCAAAACTGACATCATTAGAAATTATAACAAATTTATAAATGGATCAATAAATAAATACATTTAAAATGCACCAATTAAAAATGAAAACTATCTCGTTTTATAATTTAATTGACATTTGTATTTTTTTTTCCAGCTTAGTTCCAGTAAATTATGAATTTTAGCACATAATTTACATTTTACTGTTTTTTCATTTTATTGCTTTTATTTATACATGCATCTGTGTCTCAAATATTTATATTTTTACATTTAAAAATGTAATATAGAATTGTCTTCTACAGACAAGAGTAATTCATCCCAGTGTCAAAGCATACAAGCATTTCCCTTCATGTCATTTAAAACTTGGGTAATATACAATTAATTTATTTTAACTCTGTCATTCATCATTTTCCATCAGACAGCAGGCAGAGAACAGAGACATGAGCTACACATGGGTTGTTTGGGGAAACAGGAGTAAATCCTGGAACCAACATGCAGAGAACACCAGAAATAGCTTTATTATTATTTCAGTTTTTGACTTGCACAACGTCATTTTAAACCGCTGTAAACGGTTATATTTATCAGTGTATTGTACACGTTTATTTTAATAAAATACAATCTGTGGTCTATTCTACGATGTGTTTACAGTCCCATAACTCAGTTTTCCTGCTAAAGCAATGAAAAATGTCCCTGCCGCTCCTAAAATGTATAGTGTTAGTGAAGTAATCAGTCATCAGTTCACTTTATTGCTCAATAATTACCGAAAGTCGCGGGGAAAATAAGAAAAATCGTCGGATTTTTTCAAAAAGACTGACAGCGCTGAGATGTTTGGAGTAACGTGAACCACGTGACAGTTTGTCGGCTACTTCAGTTGTGTTGGCTCTGATGTAGCCGCTCTAGCCCCGCCCCCCACGCACCGAGTCACGTGACCGCGGAGCTGGCTGAGTCAGCCGGCTCGTTACGCTGCGTCAGTCTGGAGCGGAACAATTATGAAAAAGCAACCTTCCGTTGGAGCTGCAGGCGAAGCGGATCCCTCCAACATTCAACTGGCTTTCCTTCCAAGGCTAACCGAGAGCACCGCCGATAGATGGATAGAAGCCACGACGCAGCTCTTCCTGAGTCTCAACGGTGAAGAGAATGGTACGTGAAGCCTTCCCGAGGAGCTCGTTGTTGGGTGGTTTGTTAGGCTGGGTCGCAGAAGATTGTCGTACCTCATCGTGGAGTTGCGGGGTCTCAGCCCTCCGCTCCTCGGTGCATGCTACCTTCTTGACAGGCAGACAGCCGCTAAACTTTATTACGTTAATATACCGTTTATGCCCACTGTCTTATGTTGTTATTAAACACGGTCAAAATAACATTTCGCAGTGACATCGTTGAAACCCCGTACAATTACGCACATTTCGTTAGCAGCTAAGTAGCTAGCTTGCGGCTAACTAGCTGCAGCAGCGGAGGTCTAGCTGTCTGCTTTACTGGAGGAACGGGATAGAAACGGGTTTTGTTCTGGACTTAATAAACACAGGGATCGTTTAAAAAGCTGTAGCTCCGGGCYGCCGGTGGTTGTTAAAGCCACATTTCTTCAGTCTGTCTCGGAAGTCGGACAAGACACGCTGTCATTGTCAAATCGATGCCAACTTGAGCGGCTGCCAGGTCTCTGAGTGTTTGTTTTTTTTTATTCAACTGGCGTCGCGAAAAGTTACCTGGTGTTGACACAATGGTGCGTTTATATGTTAAAGTTTAAGATTCTTGTTCCCGGGAGTGTTTGTTGTGTAGCTAAGAGTTAAATATGTAGGGCCTGGAGCATTTCATACCAAAGGCTTGTTTCAACATATTACTGAGAGTTGCCGGTAATACTGTATGTTGAAACGTCTCTTTTTTTTTCCCTTTTTTTTTCTTTTCTTTTTTTGGACAAGCAGAATCTCCTCTTTTCCAATATTCCCTCCTGCAGACTGAGAAACTATTAGATATTAGACTAAAAATKTGGAATGTAGCCCTGAAATCATGAAATAAGCCTGACTAAGATGTACACAGCTGGCTGTTATTTTACCCATCTTCTGCTGCTTATTTGTGGTCGGGTTGCAACAAGTCCAGAAAAGAAACTCAGACCTCCGTCTTCCCAGCAACACTCCCAGCTCTTCCTGGACGATCCCAAGATATACCAAAGCCAGAGAAGAGACATCCCTTCTGTGAATTCTGGGTATATCGTCTCCCAGCTGGACGATCCTGGAAGATTTCAGAAGGGAAACATCTAATCATAATCGTATGTGTGATCCATCTCAGGTGACCTTTCGATCATCCCATGACAGAGCTCCTAACCATATCTCTAAGGTCAAACCTCGGTCACTCTATGAAGGAAGCTCATTTCAGTTGCTTGTATCCATGGTCTCTCAATGGCTCATGATCCACGCCTCAACACTACGGTTGAGGGTTGGGACATAGACGGACCAGTCAATCAAGAGCTTTGCTTTGAGACTCGACTCTTTCTTCACCTTGATCAACTGAAGCAACGCACTCATTACAGTAAAGCAAGACTGTCATTTGTCAATCCATCTCTTTRTGTCCTACCATCGGTTGTGAACAAGACTCCTATAGTTACTTGAACTCGTCTGTTTAAGGCATATACCCATCCCCAAACCTGAGGGAGCACTTCACCTTTTTCCAGTTGAAAACCATGGTCTTAGACTGAGAGGAGCGAGACTCTTATCRCAGTCGATTCATACTCCGCCACAAACCATCCCGGTCCATGCTGAAGCTCTTGGCTCTAACACACCAACAGAACCACATAATCATAAAGAAGAGACAAGACCCTGATGTTCCCAAACCAGATGTCTTCCTCTATGACTTCAACCTGAGATCCTGTCCGTGAACACCATGAACAGGATCTGAGACGAGGAACAGCTCTGGCTGAGTCCAACCTGCACTGAGCCTTTGTGAGTCTGAGTTGGACACACAGTTCCTGCTTTGATTATACAGAGATCAGATCACTTCTACAAGCACCCCCCGGCACTCCCCCCAGCATTCCTCAGAGACCATGGTCATAAGCTTTCTTCAGGTCCACAAAACACATGCAGACTGGAGAACCAAACTCAKATTATTATTGTAATAATGTAATTTTATTATACGTATTAAATTATTTGATCCTTTAAATAATGCTATAAATACACCTCATAATGTATTGCATAACAAATCATTGCACAGTGGCCATCTTGATACTGGGGCAAAAYTTATAAATGGAACAAAACCTCTTTATTATGTCATGTCACTGGTGTGTGTTGTAAATTATATCTAATCTACCYTCACTCACTGTGATGTGCATTTTTACTCTACAATGCGTCTAACTTTTATTTTCCGAGACTCCACAGCTRGTCCAGTGTTGGTCATATGCCTCAGCTTAACTTTAAATGAGCTGCCGCTCGTGTTCTGGTCTGAGCGCCCTGACAGTAATGTGATGGCAGACTGCTAAGTCATGGTTTGTAATTGTTTCACCGCTGCGATAAAGATTTGATTGTTCCAGGTTCTTATATAACTGTGTGGGGTTTAGGTTGTCACCAYCTTGGGCAAAATAGTGTTGCAAAACCTTGTGTTTGAAAATAGACTTTGGCAGCGCTGCTGTTTGTTTCTCTGTCGGTGCTTTGTACGTCTGATCCTGCGTAGTGACTGTGGTATGTTTCTCTGAAGTTTATCTCGTAAACCAGCTCATTACAACACACACACACACAGTTTTTGTGAAGCGAGATGTTGTTTGTTTCTTTGTTTTTGATTTATTTATTCTTATAGCTTCACAGAGTGTTTAAAAAAARGCCTTACTATCATTTTTTGATGATTTAATGATTGAAAAGCTCCCTGAATTTTCTAGCTGTTGCTTCCCTTCTTCCTGCAGGGTTACAGCTCCCACTTAACCTAAAACACTGCAAGAATTTCTCACTTTGTGTAGCTTACACAGAGGTAATTGAAGCCTCGCATTTCTTGAAGGAATAAATATCATGCGGTGCCTCATGCCAGAGTTTCAGACTAAGATCGCCTGGATCATATTGTGTTGAGAAATTATGGCGTTAGAGCTGTTTTGGTCAAACCTTGAATGTTGTGAGTTGTCACAGTAAGAGCTGGCCACAATTCCCAGCTACTACCACATAGGGTTGGGCAATATTGGCAAAAAAAATTAATCACGATTAATTGTGGTATTTAGCCAATATTTAATTTGACGATTAATCTCCTGGAGTCCCTGGACTCCCTTATGTCCTGGTCACATGACCAATTTAGTGGGAAGGATTTGCTCTTCATAAAAATCTGTTCCAAACTGTGATTCTGAAATTCTGATCGGTTCCGGCAAGAAGTCTGCTCTGYATGTCACTGACTCCCTGTATCCCTCCCCACACCATATGTTTTGACCCCCCCATCCCCCTCCCCTCCTTAGCTGTCTGCACTGTCTGCAGAGTAGTTTTTTTGAGCGTATGCTGGTGTGTTTTTCTGTATAAAATGCAGGATCAAAGCTTTTTTTTAAAAACTCACCCTTCCTATGTGTGTGTATTCTAAACTGCAAAGGTATCGTACTATGTTGCGAAAGACCCTGGACATTCGTTCCCCCATGTTTGTCGTGTGTGTGTGTGTGTTTCTCTGGACGGATTGTTCTAAACTGTAAATTTCGTTCTGCACTGCATCTTGATGTTGTGTATGAATGATAATAAACGATTCTGATATTGTGATACATTGTGACAAAATTACAGACTTCAGGCTATACATCAAATTTTATATTGAGTTGATATATAAATTACAGAACTTTTTTTAATGTTCATCATATTTGAAGTGGAGAGGAGCATCGAGCGGACTCTGCCTGCTGGCATTAATTGTATTAATCGTCAAGAGCCAAAAATAATCAATTAGTGTTAGGCCTGTCGCGATAGTCAATAAATCAATTAATCGCACGATAACTTTTTTTGAGGTCGGTAAAAAAAAGACGGCGATAAGTTTCATTTTCCTGCTTGTTTGTTTACTTCGTCTCTCTCCCCTCTGTGCTCCGCTGCTCAGGAGCTCCGCTGACCCCTCCCCTCCTGTTTTCTTAGTGTGGGAGGAGTCAACTGTCGCTNCCCCCCCACAGTTCCACCTGTGTTGGATCGGTCTGAAGGCCGCATTGGGTGGAGACAGAGAACTGAACTCTGGTGACCTGTGCTTTGATTGATAATAACTGGTTTGGACTGGAGGTCTTCTGATCGGTTCCGGCACGAAGTCTGCCCTGAATCTCTCCGGCTCCCTCCCCACACCATATGCTTTGATTGATAATAACTGGTTTGGACTGGAGGTCTTCTGATCGGTTCCGGCACGAAGTCTGCCCTGAATCTCCCTGTATCCCTCCCCACACCATATGTTTTGACCCCCCAATCCCCCTCCCCTCCTTAGCTGTCTGCACTGTCTGCAGAGTAGTTTTTTTGAGCGTATGCTTGTGTGTTTTTCTGTATAAAATGCAGGATCAAAGCTTTTTTTAAAAACTCACCCTTCCTATGTGTGTGTATTCTAAACTGCAAAGGTAGCGCACTAWGTTGCGAAAGACCCTGGACATTCGTTCCCCCCATGTTTGTCGTGTGTGTGTTTCTCTGGACGGATTGTTCTAAACTGTAAATTTCGTTCTGCACTGCATCTTGATCTTGTGTATGAATGATAATAAACGATTCTGAAATTGTGATACATTATGACAAAATTACAGACTTCAGGCTATACATCAAATTTTATATTGAGTTGATATATAAATTACAGAACTTTTTCAATGTTCGTCATATTTGAAGTGGA
The DNA here is from genome assembly GCF_001266775.1 of Austrofundulus limnaeus. Lineage (NCBI taxonomy): Eukaryota > Metazoa > Chordata > Actinopteri > Cyprinodontiformes > Rivulidae > Austrofundulus > Austrofundulus limnaeus. The sequence goes on from NW_013952471.1 coordinate 473,694, forward strand.
GAGGAGCATCGAGCAGACTCTGCCTGCTGGCAGTAATTGTATTAATCGTCAAGTGCCAAAAATAATCAATTAATGTTTTTCTGACGATTAATTGCACACGATACAATTATGCCCAACCCTACTACCACATCAGCATTTTGCTCCATATCTGTAAAATTTACTTGAGTTAACTGTTTTTGTGTTTTGATAATGTCCATTGAGATGACCATCTAGAATTACATTGACTGCAGAAGTTATGGTGGTTTATGAGACAGTTTGYTAACCGGCAGACGCTACATTATTGCTGTTTTGTGTTTTGATGCCGGGTGATAAACTGAAGTATTTTCAGGTGAAAATGTCTTCTGTTATTGAAGCTTTTTATTTTACTAATGTGCATGTATAAAATCATGTAGTCAAATGTTGAACATTTTGACCGTTTGCTTTTTTTTTCTTGTGTCTTTGAGTATCAAGTTGCCATTTGATTTGTCGCTTTAGACAATCTAGGTGTGTTTTGTAGGGACGACAGCGGGAAGGTATGCTAGCACTTCCCCAATTCATGATGAGCAGCCGCTTAAAGCTTTGCCCAAAGGGGCACAAATGTGAAAGCTAAAGAGCTGTCACACTTTGGTCTTATGACTGTACGGAGCTCTGTGTACAGCCTTCCTGGAATCTTATCTGTAGGCTATAGTGAACTCATTCCCCCCCTTTTAAAATTCCTTTATATGCCAGGATCTTAAACAGCTAAAAGGCAGCAGGGATTGAAAATTGATAAGGCCACTTCTTAGTTAAATGTCCTTTTAGTGCGTGCAATACATTTTCTTTCAATTAAGCTGTTAAACAATGCCTGTTGTAAATCCACTTCCATATTATCAAAATAGATTTTAATAGTGTTTTTTTCCTAGAAGTGATTGAACAAATGTTTTAACGAGTTCATTGTCCTGAGCTGAGAGTGTCGGTCTAGTATGAGTCACAGTTCATCATTGTCAGGTCAGCTGAAACCTCACTTATACTTTGCACTTGTAGGAAACTATTTCTTGCGATTGGATTGAATATTATGTGCTGAATGCTAACTTGTCTTTGTCGAGCTGACCTACGTGGGAATATTATCTCATAAAGTTACGAGCAGTTGCTGAGGAAGGACAGGTCCTCTWAAAAAATACTGCAGAAGGTTGAACCATTCTTGTGCAAATCAGTCAGCCTGTCATAATCCAAAATAATTAGCTGCAATTTGAGATTATTGTATTTATATTTTCACCCTCATTTTCCTGTGTGAGAAAAGCTGGTAGAAATGAAACTGAACTTTAAAATTTTCTGACATCATTAAATATAATTGACTAAGTTCTCTTTTTTTTCTTTCTGTCTTCAGTTGGAGGAGCAAAACTGCTCTTTTAAATCGTTAATTAAAATATTTCATAATCAAAAACTGAAATTTCTTTACCACGTCAGCCGTATCAGTTGARGTTTTGTCAGGCAAGCCATTTGGGAAATCAAATTTTTGTCTAAGCCAGACAGAACTCGGAAGAAGGAAATCTTGTTAAAAAACTCAATTTCCTATTAAAGACATAACATTCGTTGAAGGAATTGCACATTACCTGTAGCCTTTCATGACAGAGTTTTAAACTAGAATCATTTTATGTTGAGAACCTTATAAATGTTTTTACGAGATACGATGGTGTAGATTATGTGTTATCTCTCCTGAGATATGATAACACTCATAGATTAGTTGAGAATAACTTCAGTGTCTACCACATCAAATTTTAACTCAACACCTGTAAAATTGACTAGAACTGGTGATGCTTCTGAATTTTAAAGAGTTGTGAGTGTACGTCTAGTGATTAATTTGAGTTTCATTAAGACTCCCTCTTTATGAGATGTTTTGCTGATGCTACAGACAGATGTGCATGTACAGACAGGCAAAAACATTATCTCTTTCCCTTCAGTGGCTGTTGGTAATTACACTAAAACTGATGCAGTGACCGCATCTTTGTGATTTAGCAGTTTCTATTTTTGGCTACTGTCTAAAACCTGACACTTGATGCTCGGATGGATTTTTCTGTTATTTCCAAATTTTGCAGGAATCCTGCTTTCTCGAAAGTGAAGATAAAACTGTTGCCAACAATTCAGTTCACTATTGTTCAAAGCAGTAGCTTTATTTTTGTGTGTTTTAGATTTTGCCGTTGCTTTGAGGGCTACAGGTGGAGGAACAAAATAAACAAAAAATGTGTAATTAATACTACATTAAATTGTGATAAAAATATGTCAGTGCTCCACCACTATTACCCAAAGAAAATTCCTCAGATTATGTGTTCAGACCAATTGGATAATTTTGTCACAATAAATTAGGAAGCTGCCAAACATTTGGATTGTGAACCTCAATTCCAGTGAAGTTGGAACATTGTGTAAAACATAAACAAAAGCAGAATATGATGATTTGAGAATATGCTACAAAGACGAGATATTAAATATTCAGATAAACATGTTTTTTTGCAAAAATTCACTCATTTTAAATTTGATGCTTGCAACACGTTCCAAAAAAGCTGGGACGGACATGTTCACCACTGTGTTACATCACTTTTCCTTTTAACAACACTCAAAGCGTTTTGGAACTGAGGACACTAATTGTTGAAGCTTTGTAGGCGGAATTCTTTCCCATTGTATAACTTTAGTTGATCAACAGTCCGGGCAGGGTTTCCGTTGTCGTATTTTGCACTTCATAATGCGCCACACACTTTTAATGTTAGACAGGTCTGGACTGCAGCCAGGCCAGTTTAGTACCTGTACATTTTTACTACAAAGCCATGCTGTTATAACACCTGTAGGCTTAGGCAGTATGAAGTAGGGCTGCTACGATTAATCGACAACTAATCGATTATTAAAATAATTGACTAATTTAATAATCGATTAATCGTTTTTTTTTTTTTTTTTTTTTTGTTGTTGTTCTTTACTTTGTTTTTCTCTCCAAACTGCTTTGACACCTTCCAATGCCACATCTG
>NW_013952471.1:477691-489684 GCF_001266775.1 Austrofundulus limnaeus
AATGAATGGCTGGCAGGAAAGTTGACATTTTAAGCCTTAATAAAAAATCGATACAGGGCTTTAGAATATCGATACAGTATCGGGAAATGAAATATCGCGATATTTCAATGTATCGATATTTTCTTACACCCCTAGCGGCAATGGATGTAAACACATGCATATTGCTACCGCGACACTAGCGCTCATCATGAGCCATCAGCGGAGACGCCGGCGTCTTATCGAGGCTTTTGAGCGACATGCCTCTTGTACTTGGGAGCAGCTACGTAAGCAGCGTTTTTTGGAAATTGTAGTCGTGATTTTACTACTTTCTTTTACAACTTTGATTTTACTGCTACTTCTACTTCCTGMTGTCTTCATCGTTTTTTCGCCAGTAGAAACAGCTGYTTGTTGATCACGTGACTCCCATGATGCGAATAAAGTGTTTCCATTGCAGTTTTGRGAAATGCACCAATTTCGAGGAGGCCAAAATCCACCTCGTCCTAGCGCAAAACCATTTTGTTGAAAAAAGTAATTTTATTCTAAATTGATGTGTTTACATTGAGCAAATTTATTTTCAAAATTCTAATTTGCGCATTTTCATGGTCAATGGAAACGCAGCTACAGTTGTTCACAAAGTGATGAACCTCGCCCCATCCTTGCTTATGAATGACTGAGCCTTTCTGGGATGCACCCTTTATACTCAGTCATGACACTCCCCTGTTTCCAATTAACCTGTTCACCTGTAGCTTTTTAGCATTCCTCAACTTCCCCAGTCTTTTGTTGCCCCTGTCTCAGCTGTTTTGGAACATGTAAATGAGTGAATATTTTAAAACCTGTGCAATAGGTTGCCTTCAGGCTCAGGCCTCCCTTGAAAAAGAGATCTGAGATCTCAGTGGGATTTGCCTGGTTAAATAATGGTAAATAAATAAAAAGTTTGCAAAAAACAAAGTTTATCAATTTGAACATTAATATTGTGTATTTGTAGTATTTTCATTTGAAAAGGAGTTGCAATGAGGATTTGTTTAACACTTAATGCAATGTCAAATGAAACAAACAGCCAGTAGAAAAAAAGAGAAAAGTTTTGAATGTCAGAAGAACTCGTGAGAAGAGCTTTAGCTCAGTGTACCATGAAAGATGCCCCAGTTTGGACTTTATGCTTCCAGCCCTGCATAAGTAGTGCATTATTAATCCTTGATGTAAAGTGCATTTGAAAATCCAAAATGAAAGTTAGCGTTGGGTGTTTCAGCTCTGAACATGATTTTCTTCTGGAGAGGGAGGAAATGCTTGAAGCCGTATTAAACTCAGCCCACTCGGTTCCTCTTTGCTGTTTCTCTGAGAAGAACCCTCCTCTGTTTGGCTGCTACTCAAACATGAAGTTGCTGACCCCAGTGCTTCCACGCTTTATATTTATTCTAATTGTCAGGCCAGATGTTATCTGGGCCCATATTACGTCAGGCGGGGTGTTGGAGAATCGTTTGTCCAGCTGTTCTGGGGGGATATCTTTGGAGGAGGAGCTCAGCTGGCAACGTTTTGGTCTGTGTTTTTGTCTTCTGGAAKGGAATGACCGTCTGAAAAAAGAAATATCTCAGTCAGGCTTGTACCCTTTAGACTACACGCAGCAGTCTTCATGAAGACCAGTTGGATAAAATTTCTAAAAATTTGGACCGAAAATGGACAAAGTATCTTGTACTGTCTACATAAACAAATTAAAAATTTGCTCGGGGTGAGAGAGGCCGAGAGGAAAAGGGTGGATGTGAGGAAATGGGAGAGTGATGGTGTTTTGTGTGTGTGTGTGCGTTTGTGTGTGTGCCCCTCTAAAGCATGTCTTTTGTTGCCTGACATTCTCAGGTACCATAGTTACAGGTTAGCAGCCAACAGTTCTGCTTTATCTCCTTTTTAGCTCTTTCTTAGCTCGTATTGAATCAGTTGCCCAATAAAAGATCTCCCTTTGCTCCCTGGATGTGTTTTTATATTTGTCTCTGTTTCAGCAGGTAGTTAAAGTTCAGGCACTGATTTCTCGACAGCTGTTTGACTTAATTCAAACTTGGCAGGTTTATTTTTGGTTCAATGAAGTACACATTTGATATTTATTTACACAGAGAAGTGAGTAGATTCAAGGGATGTGTTTGTAAAGAGTTGCATCTTCATTCATCAAGTAAATTCTTGAACTGCTACAGTGAATTATTGGCACTGATGAAGATCATGGCTCTTGTCGTGTAAGACTCTGTTCCAGCTAATAAAGTAAAGCAGTATCTAAAAGTAGGTGAATTTTCAGCTCTGTTCTGTAARGTCAGTGGTTCTCTACGTTGGTTTGTGGTGTATTTTCAGTGTTGTATGACTATTTTCTGGATAATGAGGCTCCTAAAGAGGCCCTGAGTTATTCAGAAAGGGTTGGTGTGTGCATGAATCACAGCAGGTGGTGTGTCATCAGTAGACAACAAGGTGTATATCATTGAGGCCTCTGCCCACCCACTAATCTGCTCCCACACCCCCTCTTCTCTCGCTTCTTTCTCCCCAGCTTTAGTATAATATCTAGTTTGTCTCAGACACATTCATCTGCCCCCTGAGAGGCGTCTTACAGATTAACGGTGGATGGAGTCGGGAGGCAGCAGCCTCTCACTGATCGCTCAGCTTTTAACTCGGGCTGGATCTGCATGCTAACCCAGTAGACTTTGAGACCTAAAGAGGAACTGTGTGCAGACCTTCAGAGAACCCACGAGTCTAAAGAAGTGTTGCTGATGAGCCTGGGCTCAGGGGAGGCTGTGGTGGTCGTGGTTTGTCCAAGAGATGCATGAAGGATCCTTGGTATGTTTCTGTACAAAGCCCTTAAACACAGAGATGAAGAGGAGGACAACCAGGTACACACTCTGTGGCTCGGTGTCATTGGTCAGGCTTTGGGATTMGACCTGTTTATGCAAATGTTTCACCYCACTGCTAATTGTTTTGATTCAATTTAAGGTCTGGTAATAATAGCTGTAATGGTGGCTTTTTACACTTTCATGAGTGGGGAAGAACAGTTATTGTTCCTCTATATTAATATGTTTTGGTCTCTTTTTGTTTTTCAAACCATGTGCTGACAGTTAGAATCATGTTGCTGTAAAGGTGTTGGTAAAGTTTCATGAATTGTTGAAATGTTTCTGTGTAAAGCAGGTGATAATGTTCGRGGACTTCCCCTCTTTGTGCTGGGAAGGATTAATGGTACTTATCCCCTGGGTTTCTCTGAGCTGTGCTAGAGAAACAACAAAACAGTAGGGATTAATTAAATCTTGTAATTTAAAAACCAAACAAAAGGGCATTTTACAGGATGTGCTTTCTATTATTACAGTTAAAAACAATAAAATGTTTGATACCCGAACTCAAGCTGACTTTAATTTTTTTTCATATATAGTTCCAGGATTAAGGGGCACACAGCCTTTTTTAATTCTTTTCAGCTTTGGAGTTTATTATTTTCAGGGCACTGTTCCTGAACATGTGTTTGTGTCTTTGTTTTAACTCTTTTTGTTTGTGTGTTTTTGGTCTATTGAATAACAGGAAACAATTTAAAATCTTGTAAAATTGAAGCAATTTTTTTTAAAAACCTGCAAATCCAATCGTTTTAATACAAAACACAATAAGCCTTTAAATCCAGACAATAAGATTTTCTTCTACGCAGCTCACAAATGTGTTGTCTTTTGTCTTTCAGTCCCAGAAACCCTGGATAGAAAGCACTTTCACCAAGAGGGAATGTGTGTACATACTTCCAGCGTCAAAGGACCCCCACAGGTATGCYCTCTGACCACACTCCGGTGTGTCCTTTGTTGACAGCCATGGAAACAAAGTAATTGCAAGGTGTGTGTCGAAGTTGGCCCGAACCCTAACCACAGCTCTCCAAAGGGAGAGTGAGTCTGTTTTAATGTTTATGTCTGTCACCATAATTACATATTTTCAACAACACTGAAGTCATGAACCTGCGGATCTTGTACTTCAAATACTAAGAAATTTTTTTTAAAAGTATTTATCTATTTTAAAATTTTTCATTTGACTCATTAATCACATTTTTTATTCAGTGTTGATTTTCTGCTTTAAAAGAGTAAAATCACAAGGCTGCACATGTGTTTTTGTGAGGAATGTTACAAAGCTACGTCAGAACTMCATACAGGCTGGCTTGTGTAGACAAGTTATCCTTGTCGACTTGGTGTGCGTTAGAAGTGCTCACAAAAAAGCTAAATTAAAGGTACAGTAGCTCCAGCTAATGTTCTTTATATGCTGAAACCAGACAATGTAATCTGTAAAAATCTTTTAATCAGTAGAAGTTTTTGGCTTTACTGTTTAACAGCCTYGTTTGTCTGTGAGCTATTTCTGTTTATATTTCAACGAACCTGGATGCCTTCCTTTCCTTTTCTTCACATACAGTCATGGTGYATGACTTCTTTGTTTTTATTTGTATTAATAATTGTCCACTGGCTTTCCTCCACACACTCCTGTACCTGCCGCCACTCCTTGATGGTTTTTAGTTGTAAGTGATCGTAACCTTATTCAGCATGAGGTCGACTAGTTCTGATGGAAGAGAGTTTAAAGGCCGGTCTGTGTGCCTCTCTGGCAGATAACCGTCCTCACATAGCCTCGTTTACTGTCAGCTTCAGCTTTATGTTACCTGTAGTGTAGCACAACGCACCTTTTGTCATGTCAGTCAGTTTGGTCATCACTTTTTGATACTGTGTGCTGTTTCTGACCCTTTTTTACTGCCTGTATGATGCTGCTGGCATTTTAATTTCCCTGAAGGTATCTTGCAAGGGATCTATAAAGTTATATCTAATCTATTCTAATCTAATGTTGTGAAATTGCTTTCCAGATGCCTTCCAGGATGCCAGATATGTCAGCAGCTTGTCCGGTAAGGTTTTATTTTATTTATTTTTCCACTCAGGTTTTTTTTTTTCCCCACTTGTCAGGATGAATTTGTTTCCTTGGAAAAACATGTTTTACACCAACAAAGCTTSACAAATTATTAAAGTTTTAATTACTTTTTAAAGCAATTAAGAGAAGAAGCCTAGTGTCATTATTTTAGGATTTTACAGAATAATTGTTCTCCTTTTGTCTCTAARAAATACAAAAACAGCCATTTTACTTCAAACTGATTGTCYTTTATTTTTATTGCCTTTTATATGTTTAAATATATTTATTCTAAATGAATGATTGATTACCCAATTGTTTTATAAACTATAAAAGGTTTATCTTGACCAGGAGTAGGGGACAAATGTTTATAATTGGACAACAAATCGTAAAAACTTACTGTAAAAGAATGTTACCTCTAAGTAGTCTTTAAGGATTTTTATATTTCTGTTTTTACTAAATTTAGTATTTAGAAAACATAACTTTTGTTTGTAGTTTTTATAAACCTATATTGAACGTGTTCCTCTGGATCTCATAAAGATAATTGTTCTTCTGTTGCGTCCTGTAGGTGCTGCTGTGGCCGGCTGGTGCGGCAGCATGCCGGCTTCACAGCCAGCTTGGCCACAAAGTACTCGGATGTGAAGTTGGGTAAAAATTCCAGCCTGCCCAATCCGGAGGAGTGGTCTGTGGAAAAACACACAGAAGCSAGCCCAACTGATGCCTATGGTGTCATCAACTTCCAGGGAGGGTCTCACTCWTACAAGGCCAAGGTACAAGGGTCTGATCTTCTGTCAGATAGCATGATTGATTTCTTCCTCAAGATACTCTGTTGTTTTGTACAGTGTAAGTCTAAGTGGTAATAAGTTTGAGAAGCGAAACTCATTATCACTTGAAAGACCACGTTTTATACTAATTGTTTTGCAACACTAAACAGGTTTTGGTTTCACATTCAGAATGAATGTGTTCATGTGAGTTTTTTTTTTTCTTGGGACAGTATGTGCGTTTGTCCTACGACACTCGGCCCGAGAGCATCCTGCGGCTGATGCTYAAGGAGTGGCACATGGAGCTTCCCAAGATCCTCATCTCTGTCCATGGAGGAGTTCAAAACTTTGAGCTGCACCCACGCATCAAGCAGGTGGTGGGCAAGGGCCTCATAAAAGCTGCAGTCACCACGGGGGCCTGGATTCTCACCGGAGGGGTCAATACAGGCACGTAGTTTGGATAGAAGGTTACGACTGACATCTTGAGTAAAGTGCAGAGTTTTCTGCTGTTTCACTGGTTTTGCAGAGCTTTGAAAAGATCTCCTGCAGAAATCCTGAAGTGCCATTTCTTCACCTAAACTAATTCAATTTTAAAAATCAAAGTTAAGCWAACAAATGGATTCATACTCAAAATCTAATTAACTCTAAGTTTTATAATTTATAATTGAAAATAGTAAAAAAAATCAGTTTTTACATGAATACTTACTCAGTGTTGACATAAAGTAGAGGTAATGAGAGCTGTAAACCCATGCCCTGGCATAAATACCAATGGATGTTGACTGTAAACAAACACCGACACTGTATACCAACGTTCAGAGCCGTGAGGGTGATGTGCTGATGCAGCAGAACGTGTGAGACTGGCCTATAAGCATGTCATTTGGCTGCGAACAGCAACTGAGCTGTGTCTGCAGCCACAGCACGGCGTTAAGATGCTGCGATTTGATCATAGTGTTTAAGTTATTACTCACAAGGTCAATTACCTAGACCAGTGATTACTTTTAATGCCTCATTGGCACCATGGCCAGCTGMGATGGTCTCCTGCCTCACAAATTACTGCTGAATCCATGAGATCCATTAGCTGAGGACTGTGGCTCATAAACAGCTTCAGGACTAATGCACTTGTTGTGGACTGGCTCACTGGTGGCACTTTGGTCAAACGCTCTAGTGATGTGGTCTTTGCATGTCGCCACACTCTGCAGGTCAGGTTTTTTTTAATTGGTTTTGGGTGAAGAACCATTGTTAAAAAGTTAAGATAATAATTTAGACTGAATCAATAGTTCATTAAGGTTTTATTTATTTAATTGTTTATGTCCCAAAGGTGTGGCGAAGCACGTAGGAGACGCACTCAAGGAACACTGTTCAAGGTCATCAAAGAAAATATACACTATTGGCATCGCTCCGTGGGGAGTCATCGAAAACAGGAACGATCTCATCGGCAGAGACGTAAGGCGATTTTATTCCTGAAATCCTGTTTAATTTGTCCCTAATTTAAAGCTCATCTCTTCCCATTTCCCAAATGCAGATCACCGCCCCCTACCAGACTCTGCTGAATCCCCTCAGCAAACTAAACGTCCTCAACAACCTGCACTCTCACTTCCTCCTGGTGGACGACGGGACGGTGGGCAAGTATGGAGCCGAGGTGAAACTGCGGCGAGACCTGGAAAAACACATCAACCTGCAGAGAATACACGCACGTAAGAAAAACACCATTAAGCCCTAAAAGTGTGGCCCAACTTCGCCGAGATATTAAAAATTCACCAGCACCCGTGAGCCTGAAGGTTGAAATGAGCGCAAGGACAATTAATTATCGTTCGTTTTCCTGGCAGCTCGTCTCTGCTCGGTGGAACGTGTGTGATAGCAGTGAGATTTGTATTATCAGCTCAGCCTCTCTCACACTTTCAACAATGTGCAGCTGCTTTAAGAAGATAGTAGCTGAAGAGAAACGGCCGGCGTGAACTTAAAATTGAAGCAGCCTCAGTGTGCGACTGGCTTAAAGTTGTCAGAGTGATTGTTGGGACTCGATAAGCTCCGTATGAATGCAGACTTTTTGCTGTCGTTCTTCTAGGAATTGGTCAGGGTGTTCCTGTTGTGGCGCTGATCTTTGAGGGCGGTCCCAACGTGATCCTGACTGTCCTGGAGTACCTTCAGGAGAGCCCTCCTGTCCCGGTGGTGGTGTGCGAGGGGACCGGCCGTGCTGCTGACATACTGGCCTACGTCCACAAGCAGACAGAGGAAGGGGGGTAGGTTAAACACACGCAGGAAGAAAATGAAGCCTTGGCCTGCTAAAGACAGATTATTTTAAATTACTGTTTTAGCGATGGCTTCCTTAGTGAAACCTTGACGGGAATAATGAATAGAGGATAGAGCAGTAAAACTAGAATGAAAAGGAAATAACCATAATTAGACCACACACAGCTGTCAAGATGAGATTCAAAATAAAAATCAGTCTTAATTATTCACTGAATTATTGCAGAAAGTGTMTTTTTTTCCTCCTTTCTTTTAATTTTCTTTGATGGCTGCTGTGTTCAGTGTTTGGCCCTCATCTATTTTGGTTCCAGTGCAATATTTAGAAGCACAGTTTGCTACAGAGAGTAGTTGAGGATGTACTTTCAGAAATAAAAAATTCTAGGATCACAATATGAACAAGTTTGTCTTTTACATAGTATAATACAACAGTTTTTTGTGTTTTAACCCAAAATATATTTAAATTAAAGGTCACTATCTTTCTAAAATTATCAAAAAGTATATTTAGTTCTGTTGGACTTTGTGTAATAGAGTCAGATGGCTAAAGTTGGGTTCATTGTGAGAAATAAGAGAGTTGCTCTTGAGAAATCACAAATGTGGTCAAAAAGGCTTTTATCAAGTGAAACAAAAAATGTGTTGGAGAAAAGACAGGAATGTTAGGTGTGGCAACATCAGCCTGGAAATAAAAAKAAATACTCCAGCCAGTTTTCACTCTGACTGGGTCAGTACTGATTCTGAAATAAGTTCTGACATCTGAATACAGAAAAGCTGAAGCTGCTTTCAAGGTCCTACTGTCTAAAATAGGGAAATGTACTCTTTGTTTATGTCTGTTGGTTCCAAACTTTATAAAAAAGAATACTTTGCATGAAAGAACAGCCTGAGGTATGAAAATSTTTAAAATTTTTCTGAACCGGTTTCTGATCCTGGTCTAATAGTGTTGGAATGTTGACATGGTTGGATTCTCCGTGTTTACTTAAAAACGTTTGTATTTGTTAAGGACACACCTTTTTGTTTTAATTCATGCATTGGCTTTTCATTTTCCATTCTGCTATTTCTGCTTTTGTCCTCCACTTGTCCAGTTTTCCAAACCTTTAAGGACAACACTGCTCTCCAGGAAAGAACAGTCAAGGTTTTAGGTAATAGATGAGTGAAAAAGCAGCTAATGTTCAAAGACCTCCATCAAGCCCATAACAATACTGTTCTGGATCCCTTTAAGAAAATAAAACAAAGTCTGGCTTCTTGGAACAAAATTTCCAGAAATAAGGTGTGGCTCTATACTTTTCCACTGCTCTGAACCTCACATGCATTCAGCTGAGGCCTGAGTGGAAACTGTGGTCATAGATCTGTTAACAAAACAACATAAACCCACTCTGGCAGGGAAGTAGTCAACTATGATGCAGTTTTATACAAAGTACATGTCCTTTGAATTTAAAACTATTTTTTGGGGCCTTTACAAAGTTTTCCTCGAAAGTAAAGCTGTAGTTCTCAYAACTCATTCCTGAGCAGCATCACACCTGTGTTCAACATTTTCAGGACTTGCGGCAACAAGTTTGCTGCTGCTCTTTGATAGTCATCAACAATAGGGGAGAGCGTTGAAAGGGTTCATTTCCTCTGTGTGTACTTTTACTAAAAACTAAACTTTGTGTAAACTGATACTGTAAATCAGCAACACAATGTAGCATCTAATGATGAGTCAGATGTCTGACTCAGAAGAAAAGTTAGTAATCAAGAGTTCTTTGAGCTGCTGGAGGATTCAAAATCCAGCCTTTAAAACATTTTACAGCAGCGTGTTTGAACAGTTTGATTATTCCACAGAGGTCTTCCTGATGGAGTGGAGACGGARATCATTGCAACCATCAAGAAAACGTTCAACTTCAGTCAGAGCGATGCCATCCATCTCTTTCAGACTCTGATGGAGTGCATGAAGAGCAAAGAACTGGTAATCATCTGCAGATTTTATTTAACATGTTCACATTGTTTCACAATTATTTTCATTAGTATTTTGGTAACAGTTCTGCAGTAAATCAGTTGTGAGGTTTTAAAAAAAAGCAACTTTTTTCACATTAACTGAATATCAAAAATGAACATCTTTCACAAGACGGGTCAGTCCAGTACTGACATGTTCTGTCCCAGTTTCATGGAACTGTCTTGTGAATGAGGCTGTAGTGTGCACTAATTTAAACTACCATAGTTGGTAACTTTCAAAAATTTAAAAAAGGAAACTCAAGTAATTATTTCTTGTGGGATCATTTTTCCATGTGATTTATAACCTCATCAATGAAACTACAATGACTTTAATCATTAACATAATATATAATATAATATAATATAATATAATATAATATAATATAATATAATATAATATAATATAATATAATATAATATAATATAATATAATATAATATAATATAATATAATATAATATAATATAATAGTTTGCATGCTGGGGTAAGAGGAAATTTATAATAAAAATTAATAAACATTTATTTAAACTACTAAACTAAACGTCATCATTCATCAAAACTTTATATTGCCTACATCCATAATTTAAAAAGAAAACAAATTCAGGTACAAACTGCAGTTTGTGTTTCACATCTTTTCCTAGTCTCTACACGTGATCTCAGTCTGTAAACCTTTAAATAACAACTTAATAAGACCACAGTCTAAAAACCAGATGATGGTAAAACACTCAGAGCGGCTGATGAATCCACTGTTAAAAATCTAAACTGGTTTCCGTTGTCAAACAATCTGGATGGTGTCTGTGGGAACCTAATTTAAAAAGTGTTATCTTTTTTCTCTGTAAACAGATCACCGTGTTTCACATCAGCTCAGAGGAGCACCAGGACATCGACGTAGCCATTCTGCGAGCCTTACTTCAAGGTTTGTAATAAACTGTTTTTTTAATTGTCCTCCCAAACTTTTTAAAGAAAACAAGACAAAATAGCATAAATTAGATTGAGTCTAATCTTTAGCTACAGTTGCTGGTATTTAGTGGTAAGGATATCCAGTTTTTTCATGTTTTCTTTGGGATATAGATATGCTTTGAGAACACAGCTCCCCTTGTGTGCCCTTTTCTTTCTGCTCTTGAGGTCATGTTGCTCACATTCACATGAACTCTATTTCAACAGTCACTGAGTCTCAGACTTACCCTCCTTGCCTCATCGTTTTAAGCAAAAAAGGATTTTTTCCTCCTGCAAACTGTTCCATTGAGTTGTATAATCTCATTGTATTTCATACTTTATTTGTAATTTTACATTTAAAATGAAGGAAAATCACACATTTACTCTCCTTTGCTTTATTCCAACACCTGCTTTAAAGAGGGAAAAGCAGCTTCACATTTCTACAGCTTATTCACACTCATTCCACTTCTTCCAGAAAAGATGAGAATTTCAAATGATCAATGGTTTGAAGAAACTGCTTCAAGCATTAAAAAGAAAAAAAGGCCCCGCCTGTTCCCGAGACGTCCACTCAAGCACATTTTTAGACTCAGTGCTGTCATCTCGGTGCAAAATCAGCCTGTTCTTAAATACATCAAAGATTTTCCCACTGAAATACAGTTTAGTTACCAGAACTGTAATGTAAAGTGAGATTAGAGGGTTGGTGTCGGGTGGCTCTCAGGATGATCTGACTGATTATGTTGAAGAGACTTAATCCATGATTCAGATTTACTCTGAAGTCTCATCTGTTTCAGTAGTGATTAACTGCTATCTTTATTAAACCTCTTTAATCCTGCTAACAGGAAAATTTAGTTCTTGTCATTCATGGCTGTACTTTTGTATCTCAGGAACAAATGCATCTGCCTTCGATCAGCTGGTCCTGACTTTGGCCTGGGACCGTGTAGACATAGCCAAGAACCACGTGTTTGTGTATGGGCAGCAGCTTCTGGTACGTACACCTGTATTCGTGAGTGTGTGTGTTTCTAGTACATACACCTGTATTCGTGAGTGTGTGTGTGTTTCTGGTACATACACCTGTATTTGTGTGTGTGTGTTTCTAGTACATACACCTGTATTCGTGTGTGTGTGTGTTTCTAGTACATACACCTGTATTCGTGTGTGTGTGTGTTTCTGGTACATACACCTGTATTCGTGTGTGTGTGTGTTTCTGGTACATACACCTGTATTCGTGTGTGTGTGTGTT
>NW_013952471.1:490618-503446 GCF_001266775.1 Austrofundulus limnaeus
GTACATACACCTGTATTCGTGTGTGTGTGTGTTTCTGGTACATACACCTGTATTCGTGTGTGTGTGTGTTCGTGTGTGTGTGTTTCTGGTACATACACCTGTATTCGTGTGTGTGTGTGTGTGTGTGTGTGTGTGTGTGTGTACAACATACCCTGTATGTTGTAGTTGTTTCCCTGCTCTTCAGCAGGTCATCATGTTCTGCAGAAGCCTGCCAATCACTCGTTCATTTCAATCAGCTGTGCTAAAGCTAAGATAAATAATGATTTATCATGAAAATACCTTCCATTATTGCATGCTAATGTTTGTTTGTGTGCTTAGGTGAGCTCTCTGGAGCAAGCCATGCTGGACGCTCTGGTGATGGACAGGGTAGACTTTGTGAAGCTGCTCATAGAAAATGGCGTCAGCATGCACCGTTTTCTGACAATCAGTCGTCTGGAGGAGCTGTACAACACGGTAACAACATGCACCAGCTACAACATAAATATACACCGGGCTGAGGAGAAATTTGTTTTATAATACTCTCATCTGTTCCAGAAACATCCTCCCAACAACCCAACTCTCCTCCACCTGGTTAGAGACGTTAAACAGGTTAGCAGTCAGTTCGTAGGGTCGCTCCAGCTGACGGGAACTCCAGTCTTCTAAATGTTTGGTGTTTGTGTGTTGCAGAGTAATCTTCCTCCAAACTATAAAATCACTCTGATCGATGTAGGTCTGGTCATTGAGTACCTGATGGGCGGGACCTACAGGTGCAACTACACAAGGAAACGCTTCAGAATAATTTACAACAATCTCCACGGCATCAACAGGGTAAGTGTGGGGAATGTGGCTCATCCTGCTGCCAAAACAACCTCAAACCTCTGATGATTGTTTAAAGATGTGAAGTCACTTTGGATCGTTGTTTTTGGTCAGTTATAAATTTAAAAAATGTCTGAAGTGTGTGGAGTTCTAACTGCATGAGAGGCCGTGTCATGTACTCAGATTCTCACTCAGATTAGACTAAAACTACTCAGCCCTCACTGCGGAGGGTCATTGGGGTCGTCATGGTTTAGTGAKTCTGAAAATGTTTCTATCTTCTGCATAGAGGTCTGGGCGCCACACYGCAGGTCCTGATTTTCATTTGAGGAAAAATCACGATACTTTTAGCATGCAGGCTGATAAGAAGGAGAAGACGAGACACAATCACTTCATCAAGACTGCCCAGCCATACAAACCCAAGGTAACTGCTGTTTGATTAAAAAAACACAAGCTTTCATTTAAACAAGAAAAGCCAAATCACTTTTTTCAGTGTTTTTGCATCTAAGTCATTGTTTGAGAAGGACTTTACCTCCCAGTTCCCCTTTTCATCCTCCTTTTGTGCTTGTCCTCAGTTGGAGACTGCTGCTGATCAGAACAAGAAGAGAAGCAAAGAGGAGATTGTGGATATCGATGACCCAGAGACCCGCCGCTTCCCCTATCCTTTCAACGAGCTCTTGGTGTGGTCGGTGCTGATGAAGAGGCAGAAGATGTCTCTGTTTTTTTGGCAGCACGGAGAGGAGAACATGGCAAAGGCGCTGGTGGCGTGTAAACTCTGCCGCTCTATGAGCTACGAGGCCAAGAAGAGCGATGTGGTGGACGACACCTCAGAGGAGCTCAAAGAGCACTCAAAGTAAGTTTTTCTGTGGCTTTAGAAAATCACCTCCTGWGTTTTTAATAATATGGACTAACGTTAATGACCTGCGTATCAGTGAGTTTGGAACATTAGCAGTGGATCTACTGGAGCAGTCCTTCAGGCAGGATGAAACCATGGCCATGAAGCTCCTCACCTACGAGCTGAAGAACTGGAGCAACTCCACCTGTTTGAAGCTGGCCGTCTCCTCTCACCTGCGGCCCTTTGTTGCTCACACCTGCACCCAGATGCTGRTGTCGGACATGTGGATGGGACGGCTGAACATGCGCAAGAACTCCTGGTACAAGGTTCATGCTCCATCTAGACTTTTATTTTTGGTCGCAAACAGAAAACTGGGCTTATTTTTAGTTTGAGAATCAGCATGTGTCTTTGAGATTCTGATTTTTAAAGTTTGAGAACAATTTAATTGATTAAACTTTAGTTGTGTTGTGGTTATTAACGCTTGGGGCACCTTTAACATGACTATACTCTTTCTTTACCTTAAAGGGATCCCTGATTAGTTGTAACATTAGACTTTGTTTGATAAATATTTATTTTAACTGTAAAATAAAGACTGTAAAAATACTGTGGGCTGTTTAGTTTTGTAAATTCTTAAAAATATATTTTAACACGGATGGAGTCATTTTATTTACACACAAAGCATTGTGGGTAAATGATGACGTGGATAGGTCGTCTGTGTGAGCGAGCTATATCCACCCTGAAGGTTAATCTTGGACAATATCTGATGATCGACTCTTTTAAATGAAACCAGAGAGCGTTGACAGAGAGGAGAAGGTAGAAATGACTCAGCCTGTAACTGAAAATATYGWTGGAGGACAACAGAGCTGCTTCATGGAAGAAGAACCTCAGCTTAGCCTGTTAACCTTCGCGCTAGCGCCAACACTCTATTGCCTTACATGTATTAGCTCGGTGCTAGCGCAGCAAACTAACGAGCTAAACTGAGGTCCTCCATCCATATTTTCAGTTGCAGACTGAGTCATTTTTGTGTTCCTCTCTCTGTCATGTGGATGGAGGACCTCAGTGATGAGAGGAGAATGTGTAGCGCTGAGCTAATACATATATATTTGGTGATAGCATCGGGGCTAACGCTAAAGCTAACAGGCTAAGCTGAGGTTCTTCTTCCATGAAGCAGCTCTGTTGTCCTCCATCCATATTTTCAGTTCCAGGCTGAGTCATTTCTACCTTCTCCTCWCTGTCAACGCTCTCTGGTTTCATTTAAAAGAGTCGATCATCAGATATTGTCCAAGATTAACCTTCAGGGTGGATATAGCTCGCTAGCAGCCTCACACTGAGGACCTATCCACGTCATCATTTACCCGGAATGCTTTGCGTGTAAATAAAATGGCCCCGTCCGAGTAATATGTTTTTAAACTTTTAGTTTAAAAATGATTAAAACTAAACATCCTACAGTATTTTTACAGTCTTTATTTTACAGTTAAAATAAATGTTTATTAAATAAAGTCTAATGTTACAACTAATCAGGGATCCCTTTAAGACCCGTAACAGTCAATGAAACTCTGTAATAAAGGTCTGGAGCCCCTGGGGGGTTGTTTTCATTTTATTTTGAAGGTAAAAGCTTAGATTTATTAGGTATTCATGAGAAAAGTATCATTTCAAGGTTCATGAAATTGGTCTTCAAACTGACATATTTATAGTCAAAGATAGTAAATGAATGTTCACATTTGGTGCCCCAAGGTTTAACAGTTCTACAAAACCAGAAGAAAAATGTAAAAATGATACAGAAATGCGATTTATTGGGGGTTTGATGTGGAAACTTTCAACAAACATAGCAGCAGCCACCCACATGAGTGTCTGTGTGTGTTTGTGTGCACCTCCAGGTGATTCTGAGTATCTTGGTGCTTCCTGCCATCCTGCTTTTGGAGTACAAATCTAAAGCGGAGATGGCTCATATCCCTCAGAGTCAAGATGATCACCAGATGACCATGGAGGACAGCGAGCACAACTTTCAGAACATAACAGAAGACATCCAGATGGTAAAACCTCACTCCTTCTCTGTGACTGACTGAAGCCTGTGCCACCGGCAGCTTTAATAAATCACTGGATAATCGAGAATATATGAGGGAGAAAATATTATTTTATGCTAAAGACGCACCTAGTAGGTTCAGTTAAGTGATCCAGACATGCAGTTTTAATGCATCAACCCTTTGCAGTATTATTATATACTCGTATTATGATGCTTTTCCATCAGATTATTCATTTGCTCATCCTTATCATAGCTGGTCTAACGGGATCTTGTTAACCTCTCTGCAGGATGTCTTCAAAGAGTCCCGACCCCATGAGCACATGGAGGTGAAACATGACATGGAGACACARGTCCGCTCCCGAAAGCTGCCCCTAACAAGAAAAATCCACGCCTTCTACCACGCTCCCATTGTCAAGTTTTGGTTCAACACGGTATAATGATTTAATTACTAATCTTTGAAATTATTCCCTTTTTAATGATATTTTTGTGTGTGTGTGGTATAAATCTATGTGGACGGGACACGTTTGGAAAAGCTGTGAAGAATAGTTTTTAAACACATTTTTACCCACTAAAATTTTGCCAGTGATCTCAGGCCGTTAAAACACATTTTCTTAAACCTTCATGTGCACATTCACCTCATTTCTTCTCAGTTGCTTTTGCTGTTATTTATATATATTAAAAAGAAAAGACCCGAGGCTGGTTCTCAGGACCCCGTGAGTCCGTGCTGCTGCTGGTTTTATTTGCAGAACAAAGGTTTAGTTRTCAGGTTGTTGGAACTGATAACATCAGTGAACACCCGGCTACATAATATAGTCTCTGCCTAAGCTTATCTAAATCTGCCGTACCTGCTTCCATCCTGATTCCAACACATCAGCCCAACACTGCATCACTGACTCATGCATCACCCATGGGAGAATAGCTGATTTTTCCATCACTTCGAGCCTTGCTTGTCAAGGTCCAGCTGCTTAAAAAAAAAGCTGTGGACCTAATCAAAGTTGCACCAGGAGACTGGCGTGTCTGCTTACATCTGTGGGTATTTTTTCCCACAGTCTGCGGTTCGATTGAGCAGCTTTATTTAAACAGCGTGTTGATTCCCCCCAGGGAAGCAGCAGTATATAGTTTCTGAACAAGTAAAGGGTCTACAGCTATTCTCTCTTGACGTTTTTGCAGCAGTGCTTTACGTTGACAGTGGCACGGTTTAAATACTAATATTAGGCAGGTAAAATGTTTCTTACTGCAATTTAAAAATAATGACCAAAAAACTACCTGACAACTATAAATGTCTGATTAAAGATTATACACACTCACTGATGAGATTTATTCAGACAATAGCTGTTCATCTTTTGCAGTAGATGCCAGATGTTAAACAATAGTTTTTTGCAGTAAAATTAAGTCTTAAAAACTGTCAAACATTAGAAACTATATGCCTAATTATTAGGTTTTTACCTAATAATTTAAGAATTGTTTTGTAAGGTTTTGAGGTTTTTAAGAATTGTTGTCCAGACGACAACTTTGATGCTGCATTATTGAATTATGGCCACTAGAGGGCAGATCTGACAATCTTAAGATGTTGGTAAATAAAATACATCAAAAATATTTAGTAATATATTTGAACCCTAAAGCTAAATGGAAACAACATAAAAAATGTAACTGGTATCATACAAAACCAGTAATTCTGTATTTGTAATCTGGTGAACATTGTTGCTTTAAAGACAGRAGTTTAGTTGTTTTAGGAGCCTCGCCTACATTTATATAATTTTTCCACTTGGCTTTGTGAGCTGGTTTCATCAAAAACTTCAGACAGAGAAAATTAAATGTCTTTTCCTCTCAGTTTATAAGCAGAAACCTAACCAGCAGCTGAGCATGGAGGCCAGAGGCTTTAGAAGGGAAATAAGTGTTTTGAGACCTTTTCGAAAGTATAAAGTGTTTTGTATACAAGACAAATTGTTTAGTTGTGTATTAATTTACTTTTGTTTTAAATGTGTCGATTTGCCAGTTTTTCCATAATGTTTTTTTGCCTCCTGTGTTTAGCTCTTCTACCTGGGCTTCCTGATGTTGTACACTTATGTAGTCCTGGTGAAACTGCCMGTTTGGCCTTCTCCTCAGGAGTGGGTGGTCATCCTCTATATCTTCACCTCTGCCATCGAGAAAATCAGAGAGGTGTGTAAAACTAACAAAAATATTCACAGTTGAAGTTAATGGGTACCATAACTTCATATGTTAAAGACAATAAAAAGTATTTTTTAAGCAGATTTTTACTAAAAGTTAGTCTGTTCATGTCTCTCCCTTSTCTTTCGGCTTCTCTCTTTTCTCAGATGTTTATGTCTGAAGCAGGTAAAATAGGCCAGAAAATAAAGGTGTGGTTCAGCGACTATTTTAACGTCTGCGACTTTCTGGCTATCGTGACGTTCTTTATCGGCTTCGGCTTGAGGCTGGGTCAAGGTGTCTTCTTCATCCCGGGGAGGACAATTTACTGTCTCAACATCATCTTCTGGTACGTTCGCCTCTTGGACATACTGGCTGTGAACCAGCAAGCTGGACCRTATGTCATGATGATCGCTAAAATGGTGAGTTCTTCATAATGAAAATATTSGTTTGAGTGAGCATTGAACTGCACTTTTTCAATTATGTGAATGTCTGTTTTATTAAGTAGGGGTTTACTGATAAAATCTGGTCCAGCTAAGACTGAGGGATTTCATGTCTGAACAGTTAAACAATATTTAGTTTGTTTTGTACCAAACAAAAATCAAATCATCTCATCCTGTTGRTGGCAGAAGTATTGTGAGATGAAAGGCAAAATATTTTAACTTGCCATTTTTGTTTAAGAGCTGCTGTCCTGCAAAGACAAACACTGTTAATTGTTTTTGTTTACATCAGTGTCCATGTTTTGTTTTGCTTTGAACATTCACATTTAAACAGCACTGATTATCTACATGCTGTTATCAGGTATTGTACCAAACTCTAACTCTAAGTGACCACATCACGTCCCTCATGTCCGGTCCTTTTGTGCTTTTTACATTTTTAATTTCACAATGTATCTTTTAACTGGTTATTAATAAAGGGATAATGTTTTTTGGTTCCTTGCTGAGGTTTCTATTAAATTAGCAGGAAAATAGCTCGGCTTAAGTTGACTAGACATTATCTAAATTTATTAAATGTATTTTTGAACCCTCATAGTTGTGTTCTTCTGAGTTGGGTTCATCTTTCCCTCATTTCCTGACAGTTCAAAGGTCCTGCTAGTTGGATTTTAACTATCGTTAACCTGTGTGCATGCTAGCTGCAGTTTTATTACTTCATACATAAAATACTAAATACATGTAAAAAATTACCATGTAACTAAAACTACAGTGGATTTAATTTCAGCAAGAAAACAAATATATTATTCCCAACTTCTTAAACCCCCTGTAGTGAAACTAGATTTAATTCAAATGTTCATGCTCCYTTCATGTGTTCATAGTTTGTTGGCCCTGAGAATTTAAATACACGCATTATAAACAACTTTTCTTTAATTTTGAAATTTTGAACCTAAGTTAAAGAATAGAAGAATGTTAGTTTTATTTGTTTAACAGGAAAGTAAAATAATTTCCCTTTAAGCAAAAATGCTAAAAGGTTGTCTGTGTTAGATTCCCAGGGCTGATTCAAACACACTAAACTCTCAAGTCTGTGAGATTTAAATATTTAAAGTATGTATTACTGAAAACTCAGTCATTCACTTCTGTGCTCTCCCCTGCAGGTGGCCAACATGTTTTATATCGTGGTGATCATGACTGTTGTCCTGCTGAGCTACGGGGTACCAAGGAAAGCCATCCTTTACCCAAACGAGGAGCCCAGCTGGACTTTAGCCAAAGATGTGGTTTTTCAACCATACTGGATGATGTACGGGGAAGTGTATGCCTATGAAATAGACGGTAAGGATGCTGAGCAGTGTAAGGGCAATTTAAAGCCTGAGTCAGCAGATTATCATCCTGTAACACCTAATCTCACACTGAAACTTTCMTCACTGCAGCAGTGACCTCTTCCATTAATTCATTGCTCAATAGAAAATATACAGTAAAATGTTTTTGTCGACTTGCTTTCCTTTAAAATCTAGTTTAGGAAAATCTTACTGTTTGTATGATAGAAGCAATCTTCTTCTTCTCAGTTTGTGCCAATAACACTGAAGGGGAAGCAAAGTCCCTGTGTGGTCCAGGAGTGTGGCTCACTCCTTTCCTACAAGCCGTCTACCTCTTTGTACAGTACATACTGATGGTCAACCTGCTTATTGCCTTCTTTAAGTAAGTGAAAAGCATTCGAATGACAACTTCCCCTGTTGTGTGGTTCCAGTGTGTTCATAGTTTTTTATACTGACTCTTCATTTTGCCGTCTTCTAGCAATGTGTATATACAAGTAAAGTCCATCTCTAATCTGGTGTGGAAGTACCAGCGCTACCACTTTGTTATGGCTTACCACGAGAAGCCTGTCCTCCCACCGCCCTTCATCCTGCTGTCCCACGTCTACTCCCTCTTCTGCATGTGTCGCAAGAGGAAGAAGGAGAGCACCTATGGACCAAGTACCTGAACGATCCRGCTTTTCTACATTAAAAACAAAAAGCTCAGCAGCACGAACGATTAACACCCTGCTTTACTTTCAGAGCTGTTTCTCACCGAGGAAGACCAGAAGAAGCTTCATGATTTTGAGGAGCAGTGCGTGGAGACGTACTTCCATGAAAAGGACGATCAGCATCATTCAGGGAGCGAGGAGCGCATACGTCTTACCTCAGAAAGGTGGGACTGTCCTCACCGTATCTAAAATAATCTTACAGTTGAATTAACCTCTTAAGCGCCATGGGGTTTTCTTGAGGTTTTTTCTCAAAATACCATGCCGAAATGTAATTGAGMGTATCTCAGAATTTACAAACTCTACTTAAATAATCTTGGTGTCAAAATAAAGCAAACACTTGAGAGATTTCATCAGAAGTYTGAGTATTAAAACAGCTGCTGTGGTTTTAGAGATATAGGGGATGGAACATAATTGTTTTTTTTTCACTCTCATCTGACTATTTTTTTCATTAGACAGTATATAATTCATTTAAAACCATAATGAAGTYGGCTAAAAACTCTTGGAAACCATAAAAACCACTTGTGGACATTACCGTGCAAAGATTCATGCTGCTAATATGAACTGGAGCAAAGTTACAGAGAATCTAGTAAAGAAATAATTTTGTCGTTCTGCACAGGACAGACCATGATGGTACCATCAATAAATGTAAAGAAATCTTAGGTTTTTACTTTATTTATATTTTCTTACCTGCCTTATAAGACTTGTTATTGAATGTTTGGATATTTTTTTAAAGAACAAACATTTATTTGTCACCATATATATTGTATAAAATAATGAGAAATTATATTTGATTTCAGTTAGATCATATTCACTCAAAATCAAGTAAAAAACCAACTTTTAACACACTTTACAACATATTTATACTTTGACTTGCTTTAAAAAATGATATAAAAAAATTGTCCTTTACAGATTTGTAACAATCCCATTTTGTACAGTTTGTTTACTTTCTGATTCAACTGCCTGTCGTTTGAACTGTGTTTGATGAATGTAAAAACAGTTTCCATGAGCTTTTAGCCAAGATTCTTCGCTTTGTTTTGATACCAAACATGTCCAGGTTCAATTGACAGATCTCAAGTTAAAAGAAATAGAAAACAGAAAAAGCTGTTTTGCCCCCYMTATRGGGGGCATGGGGCTCAAGAGGTTAAATAAGAGAAACAATTGTTTAGATATTAGGCTGGTAGGAGAGTTGGAGTATTCATATTAGCTACACTGCAGGTCTGAAACTGTTTCTGCTGAACTTTTAATCAATGAGTTCTGAAGCTGTTTTGTGTTTCCAGGGTTGAGACGATGTGTCTGCAGCTGAAGGAGGTCGGCAACAAGGTGAACTTTATAAAGCGCTCCCTGCACACGCTGGACTCGCAGATCGGTCACCTGCAAGACCTCTCGGCTCTGACTGTGGACACTCTGAAGACTCTAGCTGCTCAGAGAGCCTCCGAGGCCAGCAAGGTCCACACTCAGATCACCCAGGAGCTCAGTCTGTCCAAGAACGTGGTCCCAAGCATTGCTCCTGTGCCAGCAGACTCCAAAATGTCCGTCATAGGGAAACGCAGCGTGGGGGCCTACTTTGGGTCCTCGTTTCCTCAAGCAGGAGCCAACATCGCTGATTCTCTTTTCGGGACCGGCGCTGAAGGAGGAGCTGGGCAGGAAAGCCATCGAAGATTCGGGCCCGGCCCTGGAACAGAACTGAGGCTGGACCCAGCGTTGAGTCCAGAGAAAAGGAGCTTATTTGGGCTTGGACACCTGGCCGCAGAGGCTGGTTCCTCGGGCGGTGCCGGCTCCAGTGCCTTTGTCCAAAGTGCTGTTTTAGGGACGTCTCCGGAGCTCCGTCACAGAGGCCTCCCGCTCTCCCAAAGCAAACTAACCCGTCCACAAGAGCTGCAGCTTCCCGACTCCCCATCCAGCCTGCCCAGTGTGCCCTCCTCTGCTGCTCACTTCCAAATCAGCACCCCATCCCAGCCCAGTGGCTCCAGCCACCCCGAACTCGCCCTGGCTGGACTTTACCACCAGCCCCCGCAGCCWGAGCACATTCCTGTAGAGTTTGGGGCGTTTGTAGGTGAGTATGAGAACCAAGCTAAGTGTGCTGCTGAGAAAATACAGACGGAGGAAGAGGAGAAGTGTGTTTGTGTGTACCCTACAGTCATTGTTGTCTCTGAGAAATCCAGCTCTGCTCAGCCTGCCTGCATGCCTGCTTACGCTGGGGAGCCTGAGAATACTCAGGGGTTGAGGAGGGGGGAGGGGGAGGAGGGCGCCATCCGGGGGTCTGTGAATGAAGRGTTCAGCGAGGAAGACGTCCAGCGTGGCGCTCTGAGAAGAACCACACACACAGACACCCTCCCAGGTCCAGAGGCTTCACCGCCTCTCCAACCAGGCTGCTCACAGGCCCCTGCTGCAGCGACCGGGAGACCCCACAGACGAACGAGAGGCGGTGTTTCAGAACCAGCGGCCCCCCGGTGCCACGATCAAACTGAGTCGGAAAACAAAGACGGCGAGAAGATGATGTCGAGAGAAGCAGAGATGAGAGGTTTGAGTCTTAGTGTGAGCTCAGGTTGAGGGCTGCTGGGTGCTGGGAGCCTCTTCAACCTTTATCTTCTGCCTCATTTCCTCGCTCTGCTTCTGTGGGTGGCAAGAGTTCACACAGTGTGACTGAAACACCACGTTTTATTGAGCTGAATGATGATATAATAATATTATGTTTGTCAGGTGGAGGATAACGCAGGGAAGAGTCAATAAGAGTCTGATTTTAGAGTTTTGTTTTGMMTMTTTTTTTCACCGTTGAAGTGGTGTTGAATCAGTTCATCCAGCTCTGATTGCATCGCAGCGTTCACCGAAGAGTTTCTAATTGTGTGATTGTTTGTGTTGACTCAGGACACAAAGAGACTTTGGATGTTCAGCACTCAACACCCAAAGAGACCTCCAGCAGGCAGCAGAGCCCGACCACACAGAGCAGGGCGCAGGTGAGTGTTTCAAAGTGARGTTCAGAAAACGAAGAAGAAAAAGTAAAGAGAATAGTGAAATTAGAAATAGAGATTAGAAGATATGTGTAATACTGTATATATCTATAAAGAAACCACAAGACAACACACCCGACATCTTGGCTGTACACCTGCTCAGGTAAATGTTGTGTGAGAAAGTTTCTGCTCTTACATCTCACCACAGACAGACGCTCGGCTCCAGTAGCTACACCAAGAAGTCAAAATGGAGAAAACAGATTTTATCTTGTTTGTCTTTAATCTATTAATCCTTGACTGTTTTCCATGGGCTCGTCTTCATGTGGCTGCAGGCCGAAGGTCACGGTCTCATCAGAGCCGTCAACTCGTACGCCGGCTTCACAGAGTTTTACAGAAACCCACCTTTTCTTCACCCTGACTCCAGTAAGATCTAAAAGAAAAGATAATTATTCCTCTGTATCTTCTAAGACTCTGTCRCTGCTGATGTTGGAAACATTCTGGTTGGTTGTTTTTTGTAGCTCTGACAAAGAAGGACAGGAGCAGAGTTTCTGCTGAAGACATCCCCAGAGCTGCAGTACTTGTAAGAACTCTTGTCTTTTTAATGTCTAAAGACAAAACTAAATCTTTTTTAAAAACATTTGTCTTCTCTGCCAGGAAAGAATTCAGGTCAAATCAGCTCAAGCCAGCAGCCTGTAAGTTCTTTCACCAGCCAACAATTAATGAC
Source organism: Austrofundulus limnaeus (assembly GCF_001266775.1). Classification (NCBI taxonomy): domain Eukaryota; kingdom Metazoa; phylum Chordata; class Actinopteri; order Cyprinodontiformes; family Rivulidae; genus Austrofundulus; species Austrofundulus limnaeus. Next base: position 502,540 of record NW_013952471.1, read on the forward strand.
TGTAAACTGAATTTAACAAACCTAAACATGATGGRGTCTGTCTGATTTATTTGTCTTTTCTCTTTTAGGAGACCCCCTGAGCAAGAAACACTAAACGGTAAGACGTCTCTCTCCAGTTTCTCAGGGTCATCTTCTGTTCAGTCAGACATTTTATAAATGATGACCTTTAACCTCTCTGCTGATTATTTTCACAGATAAATTATTGTTTAGGGTTGTGGTTTTTTTTTTTTTACCGAACCTAATTTTAGAAAAGAAAGTAAAGTTGTTTATTTAGTAGTAATGAAGATAAAAACTTTTATTTAGCCTGCACATGTCGTCCTTCTCTGTGTATTTAATAAAATCTTCACTGTGTTTTCAGCTGCTGTTTCTCTGTACGCTGCACGCCACCCTCACCTCGGGCCCAGAAAGGACTGTGAGTGTAAGATCTCACCAGCTGCATTTCCTCTGTTGTAATTTTAATTTAAAGCCAAAGCATCTTTTAGCACAGACGTAAATATCACTAGACTGAACCCCGCCCATACCGTCCACTGGTAGCCTGACAGCATGGAGGAGCAGAAACAGACCAAACAGGACAACAGCTCACAGCCTCCATAGAAACTAATAGATAAACAGCAGCTGAACTGGATCTGTTTCACAGATTATCTGTCATGTTTTTACAATAAATTAATAATTATGTTAATTTCATTCAACAATTATGTAAAACAGCAGATTTATACCAGAAAAATATATAATTTATAAGTAACAATGATCTAAACCAGACCTGAAGTCAGCCTGTATTTTAGACTTTAGCTAGTTGAAAAATGATGACTTCAGCAAGTAATAAAGTATATTTATTATTTCTTCTTAATGTCATAAAAAATAAGAATATTTATATTTACCAGTCAACAGAAAATGTTCTCTGGTTATA
>NW_013952471.1:505029-506537 GCF_001266775.1 Austrofundulus limnaeus
GAGTTCAGATGGTGTCTTGGCTTTCCATGCCTTTTTACACCTCCCTTTATTCCAATACTTTTTCCCTGTGCCATTCCACATTATTACAAATAACTTCATTTCTGGACATTTATGGTTTGATTTCTTTGTATGTATGGATCACTTGGGTTGTTACCGACATCTGGTGAAAATTTCCTGTCGTTAGCACCTCTAGTAATATATTTACTGAGAAAAATGGTGACGTGTTCAATACTTATTTTAGCTGCTGTATATAAGCAGTCATGCAAAAGTAGCATTGTGAGTGGGATTATATAAAGAAACGGTTAACTTCCAGGTGCATCAAATATAGGTTTAAATTTAAATTTATAAAAACATTTGTATCTCACAGCATTTTGCCCACAGCTGTCAAACCTTTGCACAGTACTGCYTTTGTTTGGAATACAAAACACCCTCAGATACAATCATTTTTCCTGTGAATGAAGGACTAAACCTCTGATGTGTGTTTTTAACGCTTGTCTGTGGTTCAGTGGATTTAACAAAACAAGCTTCAGAAAAACAAAACCCACAAATGTTTATCCTTGACGTCTGTCAGGTTTTAAACTGATTCCAGCCTGATGGAAACAGTTTGTCTCGTTAATGCCACTTTAATGTGTCGAAAACTGCCTTACGTGTCATTTGAGAGGACAAACATCAATCAGATTAAACACTGGGAGCATAAAAAACAGATGTGCCCCATCTGTGCCTTAGTTTTTTTTTCCCCCCCATCCACATAATCTCTGAAGTGTATAATCCATCATATAAACAGAGGACGATAACATGAGATGCGTCAGCTGTTCGCATGGCTCTGCTGGGGATTCGCTGGCAGACTGAAGCACAGTCAACAGGAAACAGGAAGCCACATCTGAGCCACAGCCATAGTTCTGCTTCACAGGCGCTGCGTGTCGTCGCTGCAATGGGTAGAATTTGTTTTTTTGTGTACCGAAGGAAGTGAGCTGCAAAGACCTCTGAGCTAAAAACCGAATCTGTTTTGATCTTGATATTTACAGTAAAGCRGTACTTCAGCTCATGTCAGATTGTTATTGCTGTTTAAGCAGACCTTTGTTCTTTCAGCCAGAACATTTTGACCTGAGGCACCAAATTTCCCCTCTTTATTGATGCCCCTGAAGTACAGGTCTGCAGTTCTCACAGCTGGATGCAGACGTTTCTGACTTTGTCACTTTAAATGGATGATTGAGGGGTTTCAGCTGGGCTTTTACCAAAGTTTTTTTTTATTATAAACTTTGGGATCCCAGATATTACTGATTAATAACCTTGTTAAACATTGGCAAAATATAAACAAATGCAGGGATGGGCAACACTAATTTAAAAATGAGTTCCACTAACCCAGTGGTTCCCAAACTTTTTATCTTCTGACCCACTAAATATTCATGGCAAAAACTTGTGACCCCAAAAATTACTGGTCTGAGTACACAAACTTTGTTAATAACCCTAAAAACAAAGGCTACACAAATATAAATACTTATTTATAC
>NW_013952471.1:509469-519900 GCF_001266775.1 Austrofundulus limnaeus
GTCAAAACGTATTTAATCCCACCCTTCTCCGAAGCTTATTAACAAAAAAATAGTAAATTCTCCTTTTTTCTTATTCTAATTAACAATTTCATAAAGATTAAAACAATCTGTTTACCTAGATTTTGATATAATACCAGAATATATTCATGAATGTAAATGTAGTTATCAATAAATTAATTTGGTTTTTATTTTTAAAAAATTCATATGGGGAATAATGCACTAGTAAAATAAACGTACTAAACCAGACAAAAAAAATATTACCATGGCATTTAAGGGTTAAAAATAACAGTAAATTATTTTTGCATTAACAGCATGGGGTTTATGACGGGGTCCCTGGAATTCTTTCACCCTTGTAAGGGGTCCGTATACACAAAAACTTTGAGAACCGCTGGTTTACAACATGTCAACATTAACGATGATCAAAAACATTTAAAGACCTCAGTTAGTGCTTCTAACTTTAGCTTATAAATTTAGCAAGTGCTAATCCACTAAAAAAATTATATTAGCAAAACCCCTAAAGCACTAATCAGGAAATTAGTTCCCCTATTAGTGCTTTAGTGGAACTGTGCCCACCACTGAAGAAATGTGAAAACTATGATATAAAAAATGCGTTGTTCAAAATGGTGTGTCAGAATAAACAGGAATCCACTGGATTCTTCTTAAAACTTTATTCTCAATCTTCTGACTCCAGTCAGGTTCACAGRACAGKACTCAGCAGGCCTCAGGAAGACCTTGGTCTGAATCAAAACAAAAAACACAGCAGCTCTGCTCTGAGCAGAGACTCTGCTGCACACATTTCATGTTTCATGACTCAGAGGGGTCCTGACCCCAGCTTTGGGAACCACCGTGTCCAAACCTTTGCWCATGACTGCAGGAGATAAAGTCTCACTTCTTTTTAAATTCAGTTTAAAATWAAATATCTAAAGTATGCTGAGGCCATTGGTGACTTCAAATGGTTCAGGATCCACAAACGCTCAGCTGAGGTTCCTGCTTATGTGAAAGTTTAATTTGCAGGCGTTCTGAGGTGGAGCCTGATCACACATGTAGATGTACGATTAACACCAATTTATTCATCTGAAGTTCTATAAAAGAGGAAGTATGAAGGGGCTGTGAATGTTTTTCTGATGATAGCGACTTGATAACGCATGCCTGCATGTAAGAAGCGAGCATTTAGAGGGTGAGACTGTGAAACCAATGTTTCCTTCCTTGTTCTGTCTCACTTTGGTGCTTTTCTTAGAACAGAGCTGAAAACACTGGAGCTTTAAACTGGAGGATCCAGTGTTCCTGAGGGAAGACAAGGCAGGTCCAGAGCATCCTGGTAAAAAAACCTTTTTAACATTTTCTCTGCTCCTCATATATGCTAAAAAATAAAATCGATACAAAACAAACAGACAAGTCTGAGGACGTCTGTTTGTGTCCWTCCATTGGTGACAGCTGGTCAGACTGCAGCCAAGTTGTGTCGTGAAAGAAAAACTATAAACTGCTTTCAATCATTTGCTTTCAGTTCCTCAAATACAACTAAAAAAAGAATAAAGTGACACGACCGATTTAACTTCACTCACAAAGTGTTAACACAGGCTGAGGCAGTGGGACTGTTGGGTGAAAACTTATGATAATTATTTTTATAACTTCTGAGCCGGACCAACAACTAACATAGTTTTGAGCAGACATTTTTGCCACTTTTCCCCGCACACTAACACAGTTTGCTTTATTTCCACCTGGGAAATCCCAACATATAAATACGGTCTGAGGTTTCCTCTTTTAAATGACGTCAAGAAATTCTCATCAGAGTTACAATTTTCACCCCAGTTAACACGACTGTTTCAACCATCTGTGACCAGAATGATGCAGGGATCAAAATGTTGTTTCAAAAGTCAGAAATCTGAAAAAGTGCTTTATTCATTTTGACCAAATCTGACTTAATCTTGATGTGATTGGTCACATCGTCCAGTCTACAAATCTCTATCAGTTATCCTCACATTATCTATTAGTAACATGACAATAAGTCATACTAATTAAAAAGTGTGAGTTTTAAACTTTTATAGAAAATGTTTGCACAACTCATAACACTTTGGTGTACTGTAAAGAAATAAGTTTGTGGTTCAGAAGAAGTGTTAGGGTTAGGTTAGGTTAGTTCTGTTAGGTTTATAGCTAGGTTAGATTAATTCTGTTAGGTTGGATTAGTTAGGTTAGATTAATTCTGTTAGGTTAGATTAGTTAGGTTATGGGTTAATTCTGTTAGGTTAGCGTTAGGATTAGTTAGGTTAGCATTAGTTAGGTTAGGTTAATTCTGTTAGGTTAGCATTAAGATTAGTTACGTTAGGGTTAATTGTTAGGTTAGGATTGGTTAGGTTAAGATTAGTTAGGTTAGAGTAATTCTGTTAGGTTAGATTAATTAGGTTATGGGTTAATTATGTTAGGTTAGCATTAGGATTAGTTGGGTTATGGTTTAAATCTGTTAGGTTAGCATTAGTATTAGTTAGGTTATGGGTTAATTCTGGTTAGGTTAGCATTAGGATTAGTTAGGTTAGGTTAATTCTGTTAGGTTAGCATTAAGATTAGTTAGGCTAGGGTTAATTGTTATGTTAGGATTAGTTAGGTTAGGTTGTTTAGGTTAGCATTAAGATTAGTTAGTTTAGAGTAATTCTGTTAGGTTAGTTAGGTTATGGGTTAATTCTGGTTAGGTTAGGATTAGTTAGGTTATGGGTAAATCCTGTTAGGTTAGCATTAGGTTTAGTTGGGTTAGAGTAATTCTGTTAGGTTAGCATTAGGATTAGCTGGGTTATGGTTTAAATCTTTTACGTTAGCATTAAGATTAGTTAGGTTAGAGTAATTCTGTTAGGTTAGATTAGTTAGGTTAGGGTAAATTCTGTTAGGTTAGCATTAGGATTAGTTAGGTTAGTATAGGTTAAGTGTTTATTCTAAATGACACCCCCACCTCATCTGTCAACTGGGCAGTTGAGGTTAGGTTAAGGTCCCACTGTGGGCAGCCACAGTAAAACACCAGGATGGGGGTCCTGGTATGATTTCCTGAAAATCAAAAATAATTTCTAACATTTTCATTACAATCCTTGCATTAGATGAGTCATAAATGAGAGGAAAAGTGGTTTAATTCATTATTAWACCCTTATTTTTATTTAGCAATGTTTGTTTACTTCAAACATTCAGGGTTAGAAGGTTAAAAGCTGTGACTCAGCGCCACACTGTGGTGCTGCAGGAACATCTGTCAACAACCAGACTCTTACTTTAAATAGCTAAATTATATGTATTCTGTACAATTTTGCTTAGTTTAATCAGCAGTGGTTTATCTTATGTACATATTTAAGTTTTGGGAAATAAGTAAATTCTTGTTACACAAGTTGTAAATCTATTTCTTCTCAGCTTCCTGTTTTGTTTAAACATGTTCAGTGCGAGTTGAGTCTTGTGACGTTTGAGGCGTCAGAACATTTCTTATTTATGATGATCTGTCTGCACATGAAATGAAGGTGAATCATCTATTATTCAAACTTTCATGGATGCTTCTGATATTTAAAGGTCCCAGAAAAAAAAAAAAGGAAAATTTGAATCAGGGTTGGACTGATGAGCAGCTGGAACTGAAACAAGCCAGAGATTTGAACCATTATGCATTTGTTTTTATTATAAAACGTTACAATAAATAAAAAGAAAATGATGCAAAAATATAATTTTTTTGAGGGAAGGGGTGTACAATAGAAATGATAATTTTAATGAAATGATCAGATTGGTCCCTGGTTTGGTGGATTGAAACATTTTTATCACATAGCACCATGATCTCCACAGATCTGCTGACTGCAGAAATCAAACATTTCACACAAACTCAGGAGAAACTTGGTGTTCAGTGGAGTCAGCTGTGGGCCGCTGCTTTACGGTTCATCAAATATAATATATTAATTTACACATTATACATGAGAATACACAACTCAGGTGAGTAAACATGMTTTTTTTTTTTAAAAGGCAGCTGATCGTTTTAAATCTGAACACAAACCTGTCGCAAAGTTCAAAATAAGTTTTTTAGCTGCACAGCTGAAACAYAAATGGTGGGAGGAGAAAAGAAAAAGCTTTGAGCTTCACTGATTAATCGAAGAAACGCAAACAGTCACTCCAAATTTTCTCAAGGCATTTAAAGTGATCTTTACAATCTTTAGGACCAAGCAACTGTCAGTATCGATGCTTGTATAGAGTCTGAATATGTGCAAACATCAGAACAGGAAATCAAAACCTGGAAAAAAAAAAAAAAAAACTCTACAGGATTTGCATTTTTTTTTTTTTTTGCAGCAGAAACATTAAAATTCAAACCTTTACTTATTCTGCCTAGACGAGAACTTGACTGAGGACYTGTTGGAGGTGTGGACTAGCGCACCAGGAGGAAGGTGAGTCCGGCGATACCGACTCCAGCAGCGGCAACCAGCGCCGTTTTCATGGACGAGTCCTGACTCACCTTGCTAGCGTTGCGGGCYTACTGGCAGAATCCTTCCTGCAGGGGGCGACACAAAACACTTTACTGAAGTTAAACAAAAAAGCTATCAAGCTGCTAATTTCCAGCTACTCATTCCTAAAAATAAGGAAATTTAAATCATTTCAACACAAATGGACAAAACAAAAAACAAGTCCAGAGAGTTTGATCCCTCAAACAACTGTGTGGTTTTACAGAAAGTGCACCTGCCCTCAGCTCCAGGTGTTCCTCTGCTCTCCAGCTGCGTGTTTTTCTGGTCATACAACACTAAGCTTTAACGCAGAGGACGCCAAATCCAACACAGCTTTGACTGTTACTACAAAGTCCATCTGGCTGTGGCGGTTGTGTGTCTGTTGAAACCAGCTGCCAGCTAAAGAAAGGAGGGGTGTGTGTGTGTGTGTTTATGTGGGTGTTGGGCAAGCCCATTCATAWAAAGGAGACATCCAATCTTGTTGTATTCAGTTTGATGACTTCAATAGAGAGATTTAGGACTGAAACGTTGCAAAAAGCAGTTCTTTTACATTTTTATTGAACTTTGAATGTTTACGTAAAAAAAATGCTCAAAAAAATGACATCAGAAAGACTCGATGTTTTTAAACAGGTCCTGAAAACAAACCCGAGCAGAATATWAAAACAGAAAAAAATAAAAAATAAAACCTCAGATCAATACATACCCATCCATTATTCTCCAACAACCAGTCTTTCTTGTGCTCCTCCAGGTAATCAGCGATGGTCTCAGCCAGCGCTCGACAACTCACAGGTTCTAGCAGCTGCTGCCCAGGGTCCAGCCCCGGCTTTGAGCCCTGCTGCTCCTGCAGCAAACTGACCAGCACCCCCGTGAAGGTGAAGAGGGAAACCACCCTCCCCCAGTTAAAGTGTCCATCTCCCACCACCTCGTCCATCACCTTCCTGAGGCTGGAGCACAGGTCCGGCCCGCAATGCCTCAGGAAGTTCTGGGCCAGGGAGTGGAAACGGGCCTGGTGCTGCGTCTCCATGACTTGGCCCAGGCGCCTCATGGCGGCGGCGGCGGACTCGCTGGGAGGCGGAGGGGCTGGGCATGGGCTCGGGCAGTGTAGGGACAGGTAGTCCTCCGCTACGGCCAGGGTCTCTTTCCACAGCCCACAGGACATTTTCTGAAGACAGAAGACATGCGTCATGATGCAGGCATTGCACTGATACTATTTATTATAATAAACAAAACAAAACAAAACAAAAACGTTGGTTTAATGAATGAAAAGTTAGGCTTAATGAGTAGTCACAATCCTAAAAAGGTATCAAAACTGGAAACTCCAATTAACTGCTTCATTATTTTTTCTCACCTTAAAATTTTGAGGTTAATCTTAATTAATAAAGAAACAAACATGGTTATAAAGGGTCAAATAATACGTTATATTCAGTCATTCACYTGTAAGAGATCCGGTAAAGTGGCCTTTGTCTCAACCACCACTTGGCTTTTGTTGTGCTACAGCATCACAACATAAAATCTACCTCCTCTTTTCTTTTAATTATTATTATTTTAAAGAAAGTGGGGAAGCGAAAGAAGAGCCCCCGACGAGGTGCGTCACTTTGCGACGTGTCAGTCACTGGAAGCAGCAGCAGCGTCAAATAGAGCCGGAGTTAGCTCTCTGTGAGCTSTTCATGCTAAACACGACACACAGCTTTACTGTATGTTCATTAAAAACACAACCAGGCTGCGGTATACAGGGCAAGGTCAACTTAGTCAACTGTCTTTTTTATTATTATTATTATTTTGACGCGTTAAAAACGGGGAACATGAACGCCGCACCGCTGCATTCATCGTCTTCCTCCGCTGTCATGAGAGCAATGGAGGACACAAAGGACCGTTCTCTGAGAGGAACTAACTGAAGCGCTGAGGCCGGGTCTACACGGACTATCACACAACCACCTTTGGTCGAAAAGCGCTCTTTTTACACAAGAAGCCGCAAATAAGTGTTTCTAAAAATGTATTTATCTTGGGGGTTAAAATAGCAAAAATCCTTACCCTCCCTGCGATGTGACAGGTCTCTGCGCACCCAGACGGCGGAAGGAGAACCTCGGTGCGTACTGTTCAACCACTTCCCCCTCAGCTGCGCACAGATCTACTCCGCCCACAGATCCATATATGGAAGAGGAACTTCCGTTTTCCGGGAGATGCTATAAAAATTCCCCCTCAGAGAAAAAAAAAAAACAAAACAAAACAGGCCACTACTACATTATGTTAGTGATTTTCACTAAATTATTTGACCATCTGTTAACACGACCAGCATTACTAGGATTAACTCTTCTGTTTGAAATTCTTAATCTCCATACCATCAAAATATAGGTTTTTAATCATTATAAGATGACTTCAGACAAGCAGTTTAGCAGAGAGACAAAATACATTTTCAGTTAAGATTTTATTATATTATCAATAATACTTTAGAAACCTGTTACAATTACATGCACATTGTTATAGAATAAGTTTAAATTAAATCCAAKAACAAAACAGTAACCTGACATAAAGCAGGTATCAGGTCAGAAACACAAAGAGGAAATGAAAATCAAATGTAAGGCAGAGAGCAAACTTCCAGTCGTATTTTTGGGTACTTTCACTACAGGTGATTTCCTGCCYTCAATCTCATTCTTTAATTTGCTTTTTTGCACCTTGTTTCTTGTTTTACCTTGGTGTTTTTTCTTGACATGTTCCTTTTTTAAAAAAAAAAACTTTGATTTGACAACTGTTTAAACACAAACGGCCTCTTTTGTTGAGGTGCATTGTGCTTCGCATTAAATGACAATGTGAATGAAGACATCTGATGACATAAGAATGATAATAATGGACACAAACTCAACAGGTGTGTTAAATCAGATTATTCTCCAGGGKACAGACCGAGACATTCACCTCACTGACAGGTGAAACTGAGGTCTCTGAAGTTATTTGAGTTTCAGTAACACCCACAGAACCACAATGGTGTTTTTTGCAAGATGTGTTTATTTCCACTTGTTACCTCAAATACAGTAAATGACAGACTCTGTAAAATAGCTCACTCTGACACYTGACCTAAACTCCAAGTCTGCACTCCTTTAAGCTCTTATCTTACAGTCAGATAAAAATAATACTCACTGCATCGCTACAGTGACCGTATGACGTCGATAAACAAACGGACAGCCAAATAAAAAGCCTAAAAGTCAAATGATAGCTAGTTTCTAAAGACAGGACATTTGAGCTGTAGCTTATAGTTTGTGAGGTGAGTTCTGACCAAAATGTTGCTCTAACGCTGCCTGAACGTCTCTGAGTATGTTAATATTTTAAAAAGGTTATGGAGCTGAAGGGAAAAACTGCGTGTACAGGGCACAGAACACCAAAAAATATTCAAAATATTTCATGTTCTGTCTGTCTGATCAGTAGAGTTAAAACTTGTGTGTGGTGAGCTACAGATGTCTTCCTRTAGGCCATGATTGACAGCTGAGCATCAGTGCAGTGATAACAAACAACACAAAAAGTAAGGGAATTTGTGTTTGGCGTTTCTTTGTTGTAACAACACTGAATACAAATCTTACATGGCTGGAAAGTCTGTTCATTTCTTTTAAATGGTGCCACATTTGTAAGGAACATGCATTTGTGGGTTGTGCACATGAAAAATTTATCAAATCGTCTCTGTTAAACAGCTTATTCTGCTGTTATTGACTCTTGTTTTGAGCTTCTGTTACGCAGCAAAAACAGGAGTGTTAAAYTTTCAGTGTTAAACTTTTGGGTGTTGATTTAACACCCCCTAGTGTTATTTTAACACTTTCTGAGTAAACTGACTCCCATTGTTGGTGTTAATTCACAGTGTTGATTTTCTCAGTGTTGCCTCAACACTGGACAGTGTTAAATAAGCTCCGCCCACAGTTAAGTCTTATATAACACTTAACAGTGTTGTTATATAACACCATGCAGTGTTGAAAGAAGCATTCTGAAAAGTCCCGCCCTCTTCCACCTCATGTCAGTCAGACCAGTATTTACCCAGCATTCCTTGCTGAGAAATCTTGCAGAAATGATGTTTTTGCATGTTTATGACCATTAAAGACGTTCATGAGAYTAAAAATTAGCTGTTCTGGTTTGTTTTCTTGTTCAGTTTGATCAAGTTGTTCAACTTTAAGTTTGTGTTTTTGGCCAAAAATCGACACCATGAGTGAGAGGTATGTCCTGGTGTGTGAAGAAGGGTGACTCCATACTTTTCTACTAAGAGTTTGATATRAACTCTGAGTGTTAAATTTGCACTCTCAATTTGATGGTGTATTAACACCTTGTGGTGTCTGTAAACCTTTATAACACCACAATTTCCTTTGTTAATAATAATACTATGCTAGTGATACTTTTAACACTTAATTTTAACACTATCAAAATGTTAATATGACACCCAGTATTGTTGAATATTTAACACTGGATGGTGTTAAATTTACAAAAAAATGAGTGTTAAAATTTAACACTTTCACAAATGTTATTTAAACACCAGCCAGTGTGGACACATATAGACACTTTGTTGGTGTTAAATTAGCACAGGCATTTTTGCTGTGTACCCCCAGGTGCTGCCAATCATAAGATTTAATTACTTTTTATTCTTACAGTGAAAGTGTAGCATTAACAGAATACAGTTCGCCCACCGAACAAAAGCTAACAAAAAACCCCCCAAAAAAACAAACAAAAAAAACGATAGTGTCTTTATCTGTAAGCCGTTCATTAAGATGCATATTTTGTCTCATTACAAGTATTTAATACTTACTAAATAAATAATGTCACTTACATGATTACACAAAACCAAAGAAACTAACAGACAAAGGTAGGGATTCAGTTTTGTTCAACTCTTTGGTAAAATCAACAGCTAAAGAATGAGCTGAGTTTAGCTTCTGTGTCCGACTGCAGTTTTTCATCCACAAACTGCAGCYGATCAGGCAGGAAGTGACGGTCGACACACGTTTAGGCCCAGATCTGTAAAGAAAAATAAGTAATTAATCACGCAAAATCATATAAAAAGTTGTATATCCTAACAGGCGTAATAAAACTGCTGTCTGTAAATAGTTTTTGTGTTAGTTTTTATTATTTGTCTAATAAAAATATTTTATATTTGCTTAGTTCATTTGTTTCCCAACCATGATTTTCTGGATAAAAGCACAAAAAAAGTTCCCCTCTTCACCGGGATATTACAAAACATTTCCTGTAAGAACAGCCAAGTTCCTCCTCCTCCTCCTCCTCCTCCTCTCACCCGTAAGGTGTTGTCCCAGGAGGCCGAGCAGAGCGCGGTGCCGTCTGGTGAAACCCGGAGCCTGCTGATGCGGTTCTCGTGACCAAACAGGACCGAAACACGGTTTCCCTTCAAGACGTCCCACACGTTGATGGTGTAGTCATTATACCCGGCAAAAAGCAGCCGACCTGGTTGTTGAGTGCAGACGTGATTAAATAAATACATTCAAAAAGAAAAAGGAAGTGGGGAATTTCAGAGTAAAGAGAAGCAGCGGCAGATCAAACTTCTGATGAAACTGTGAATTAAATACTGCAGTAAGAAAAGCACAATCATCATTTAAGACACTGTCACACACTTCAACGTTTTAGTCTTATCCGACATTTAAGATGTCTACACTGAAGATGGATTTGATCAAAGGTGGCATTTGAACATTCTAGTGTGACAGGGTCTTTACTGAATAAATAAACTAAATAAATAAATGTTTTTACCGCTCAGAGAGAAGTCCACACTGGAGGCTCCAAATATGATGCTGTCCTTCTGATAGACGGCTACTTCGCGGTCGGCTCGCAGGTCGTAGAAACGGCACTGAGGAGAGCCAACAGACACAAACATTCGTTCACTGCACCCGTAAACTGCAGCTCATCGTTTCATCAAAGCTAGCTTTAAAGGGATCCATGATTAGCTGTAACATTAGACTTTATTTGATAAACATTTATTTTAACTGTAAAATAAAGACTGTAAAAATACTGTAGGCTG
>NW_013952471.1:521196-523564 GCF_001266775.1 Austrofundulus limnaeus
ATCTGATATTTTTTGTACTTAAGTATTAAAAGTAAAAGTATTGATTTAAAATGAGCAGTTAGGTTAAAATGTAAGGACATTTATTAGGAGGTGACCTCCCGAAACAATGCAGAAATGACTATATTGTATTAAAATAATTAATTTATGTTAAATTTAGGATGCACTAGTCCAGCTGTTTCAGTTTATATCAAGGCTGCACAAAACTTTTCCCCAAAATAAAAATCTATCTGAGGGCTGCGGCCAAATGTAATAATATAATTCATGAAATAAAAATACTTCATAAGTACAGTACTTTTATTTTAATGATTGTGTCCTGCTGGAGTGTGACATGATTTGTTTGTATACAAACTAATACACTATCAGAATTTTATATATTTATAATTCTCATTCAACTACAATTCTAGGAGGTACAGTTTATGTGGATAGTATTTATTTTTTACAATAAGCTGGAATGAAAACAAGCAAAAATGAAATAAAAATAACAACTTCTTGCCTTTTTTTAAATGTAAGGAGTAGAAAGTACAGATAATTGTGTGAAAATGTAAGAAGTAGAAGTAAAAAGTAAACTGAAAAATAATTACTCAAGTAAAGTACAGCTACCCCAAAATTCTACTTAAGTGCAGTAACAAAGTATTTGTACTTAGTTTCTTTACAACTCTGATTTAGAGATAGATTCAGAAAAAGATTTTGTGACATTGTTGCATTTTTATTTATTTTGTAGTGTAGTGTGTTAATCTCTTAGTCCAGTCAGTTTTGTCTTTGAGTTAAATACAATGAGGTGATTTTTTTCAACATGAAGCTGCAGCTGGTGAGGTGAAGCTGAAGCTGTGGGCAGACGGACCGAGCCGCAGTCAGAACCACAGAGGAGGGAAGCTCAAAGGCAGAGAGGGTGAGAGGAAAAGACAGAGTGAGGACTTTGAAGAGGAGCGGCATTAATCATATTAATCGCCAAGCGCCAAAAAAAAAATACTGGATTGATTTTTTTTCTGGTGAATATTTGCACAGGATGCAATTTTGCCCAACCCTACTGGATTATTTACTTTTTAAAAGTTTACTTATCTAAATAAAATATGATTTCATAACAGTGTGGCAGGATTTTGAATGAAGAGCGTCAGAGAAAGATGCTTCCCCAACACGGTCCAATGCATAATGGGAAAGAGGCTTTAAATAAACGGAAGAGGTAGTTGAAGCTGCGTGTTAAATGAATATGATCTACAGGATCTCATGGTCTCAAACACATGGCTAGTACTGAAGTTATCTGTTCCCTTTCCTGTAAAACTGCTGGCTTCACTTTCATTTCTCAGCACAGAGCGGCCTGAAACAGACAAATTACAGCAGCGTGACCCAATTTACAACGCAAATGTCTCACATATACCAGCTGTTTGTCTTCAACAGATTTATAAAAACTGTAAAAACAGACCTACTATTGCTGCGTAATATAAACCCAGATCAACAGCACCTCTCTTCTCCACTCACCACGCCTGCATTTATCTGAACACTAAATGCTGAAACGTAAACAAACCCTGAGATGAAAACAGATTAAAAGCACTCGGAGACACATGGACAATCGCTGGTGTCTGGTTGATTAGAGAGCTCCTGCAGGACGGCATCAGGCACCAAACGCACCCCATCCTGCCTGCAACCAGAGCCAGACTCTCTTCAAATACCAACAGAACCCTGAGTGAACCACAGAGACGAAAACACACATGTTGTCGTCAGTCTGAACTTCTGCAATAGAAAGTAAGTGACAGAAAAGAGAAAATGTGTGTGTTTGTGTGTTAAATGTTCTGCCCTCAGGGTCAGTGTGCTCCACTCACTCACAGATAAAAGACACTCAGAGTCTATTAATACTGCCAGGACAGAGGCTCATTCCACCCTGTCTCCTCCTCAGCACCCTGTCTTCCCCCTCGTCCTCTCCTCACCTCGCTGCTTTGTAAAAAGACCAGAGGAGAATAAATAATTAAAGCTAAATAGATTGGACCTTCTCTCTTTTGACTTGGACACATTCCTTTCCCTCTGGGAATGCACCAGATGCAACAATATAATACTGTATTCACGGAAGACGGAATTTAAAGTATGCAGCTGAAGCACATTCTAAAAAACTGCATGACTGGACAGTTTGAGTGTCATTACAGAACACAAAATGTTTTATAGGCATTCTCCTGAACCCACTCAAGAGGTGAGTTCACCACTGAATATTTACTTACTTACTTACTTATTTACTTACCTACTTACTTACTTATTTACTTACCTACTTACTTATTTACTTACCTACTTACTTACTTATTTACTTACCTACTTACTTACTTATTTACTTACCTACTTACTTACTTATTTACTTACCTACTTACTTACTTACCTACTTACT